>NC_090261.1:44784161-44799161 GCF_037325665.1 Littorina saxatilis
TCCAGGTAAAATTCATATCAGGCAAAAATCTTCTTTTGCTAAACTTTAAAGGTCCTAACCAAACTACAATTGTTTTATCATAGTTCATTCTCAGACCTGACAGTGATGCAAAATGTTGTAACACTTTTATACTTTCGCAAAAAGATTGCTCTGTACCATCAAGAAACAGACTGGTATCATCAGCGAATTGTGACAATAAAATATTTTCGCCAAGAATATTCATACCACCAATCTTTTTGTTCTGGCGTACCATAAGAGACAATATTTCAGCACAAATCAAAAATAGATAAGGTGACAGCGGATCCCCTTGCCGGGTGCCTCGACCTACATTAAACCATGCTGAATACCGACCATTGACTGAAACACAGGACTTAATTTTGCAATAAAAAGTAAAAATCCATCGTTTCATGTCATTTCCAAAGTTAAATTTGCTCAAAGATTTTTCAATAAATGACCAGGCAACACTGTCGAAAGCCTTTTCAAAGTCGACCATCAAAAGTAGGCCAGGTATATTGTGTTTATTTGAGTAGAACAGGGTATCATATATTAATCTGACGTTTTCACCAATATATCTTCCTTTCAAGAAGCCTTTTTGATCATCATGAATCAGATTTGGCAAAACACGTTTAAACCGTTCTGCAATGCACGTTGATGCAATCTTATAGACCGTATTTAACAGAGTAATTGGTCTCCAATTTTTCAAAAGTGTTTTATTTTTCCCTTCCTTTGGAATACATACTATAACGCCCTGTCTCTGAGTCACTGACATTTCTCCTTTCTCAAATCCACAATTTATAGACCGTAACATAAACTTTCCTAAGTCAGAATAGAAAAACTTGAAGAATTCCGCAGTGTACCCGTCTGATCCTGGGCTTTTGTCGTTGTTTAATTTTTTCACAGCTTTGAGTAGCTCACATTGAGTAAGTCTACCTTCCAATTGTTTACTCTCAGCATCTGTTAATACAGGATGAGCCAGGTTTTCATCAATCTCTTGATTTACCAGTTCGGCTTCTCTTGAAGTATATAACTCCTCATAAAAAGTCTGTGCTTCCTTAACAATTAAAGCATTATCATGAATAACTTCACCATCATCTTTCTGCAAAAAACACATGGACTTCTGGACAAACTGTCTTTTCTCCAAATTACAAAAATATTTTGTATTTTTTTCCCCTTCTCCAATCCACTTCGCACGGGATCTAATTATCATACCATCCACTTTTTTCTGCCTTATTTGACTTAACTCCTGTCGTGTTTGCTCTAAAAGTTGAATATTATACTCTGTCAAGTTACTTTCCAAAGTGTATATTTGAGAAAGAAGATCTTTTTCTTTTCTGTTACTTTCCTTTTTTTTATATGAGGAATATGAAATGCATCTACCTCTTATTTCCATCAACAACATCTCAAAAAACAACTGATCATCAATCAATAGCTGTAAATCATCATCGTCAATCAAGTCAATATTGTCCACATTATAAACAGGTAAAGCATATTGTATCTTTACATCAACAATAACCTTCTTCACTATATTTACAAATTCCATGTCTGTCAACAGTGAATTATTAAACTTCCAAAAGGGTCTATCACGTTTAACAACATCAGTTCTAAAACTTACTCCAACAATTGAGTGATCAGAGTAGTAACCTGGTGTAATATCCGCTTTCACAATCTCAAAACCTAACTGCTCTGACACAAGGAAATAATCAATACACACACACGCATACACACACATATACTATGGCACGGGCCTGGCACCACCACTTTCGCTCTGGCAGCTTCACTCTCTCTCTCCTCGGTCTTGCATCAACACTCTCACTCTGACATCTCCATTCTCCCTCTGGCACCGGTCTGGAACCATCATTCCCATTCTGTCATCACCATTCTTACTCTGGCATCACGCTCTTGGTACTGGTCTGGCACGGGTCTGGATCCACCACTTTCACTCTTCACCTGCACACACAGAGATACACACACACACACACACACACACACACACACACACACACACACACACACACACACACGAAAACACACACATGCAGATCAGGCAGGTACCAGTCTTGCAGCGCCGTCGCCGGGGGCACACGTACAGACAAACAAACACAAACAGAAATATCGACGAGAGTGGGATTCGAACCCACGCCTTGGGAGTTGACAGTGTTTGAATGCTGTCGCTTTTATCCCCACAGCCACTCTGCTCACCTGAAAGTTAGAGGAAAATTAGTCAATATAAAGTTTTACCTGAGCGAATGTTCACAAAAAGAAATGGAGAATAAAAAGATGGATCAAACCGTGGACAACAGAGCGATTATAACAATATAGTTTGAGCGGGGAAGGAGGGGTCCCTGCCCAACTTTCACAAACACTTTCGCATCCAAGATCACAGGTAGCTGGGCAGTGTAATAAATGTTATAATCGCTCTGCTGTCCACGGTTTGATCCATGTTGTTTTTTTTCTTCAGTGAACATTCGCTCAGTTAAAACGTTATATTTACTAATTTTCCTCTTACTTTCAAGCGAGCAGAGTGGCCGCGGGGATAAGAGCTACAGCATTCAAACACTGTCAAACACTGTCAACTCCCAAGGTGTGTGTGTGTGTGTGTGTGTGTGTGTGTGTGTGTGTGTGTGTGTGTGTGTGTGTGTGTGTGTGTGTGTGTGTGTGTGTGTGTTTGTGTGTGGGTGTGTGTTTGTCTCACACAAACACACGGAATAAAACAGAAGGGTAGTGTGCAGTATTGCAGTTTTCTTTCTCTTCCCCGAGGGGGGCGGGGAGTGTATATATATAGAGGTTACAACACGAGTGATTTTTTATATGGCTTGTATTTCAGTCAAGACCCAGCGGATGAATATCAAGGGACTCTGGCGAGTGAGTCCCTTTGATATTCCCGCTGGGTCTTGACTGGAATACAAGCCATATAAAACATCACGAGTGTAGTAACCTGTATATCCCATGAAGATCTAAAAGACAAAGTGTGACGGACACATCAAGCTTTAGTTGTGTGTTCAGATGAGGCACCTCTGCACATACCTTATTCAAAAGGCACGTCTGTTGATCTATGTCAATTCGGTGCATAATGGTGGCTTGGTTGTCCCCGTCAATTGAAAGCCACTTGCACGGATTTGACTAATACGTAGAGGTTACATGCCGAGTCTCAGTGATTATCAAAAATAATGGTCGAAGTTAGCGGATCATGAAAAATGCGAGCTTTAGCGAGCTTTTTCATGACCGCGAACTGAGACCATTATTTTTTATAATCACTGAGACGAGGTGTGTAACCTCTTTATTCCTCCTTTCTTCAGTTATTCAAAGAAAAGAGGAGTTTTTTTGCGAAAGTTTGATCGAATCCTATTCTCTCAACCAGTCAACATGCGCAGGCGATCGATTAATGCGCGGTTGTATAGTTCCGTGCAAATCATTCCATTCTGTTAACACTTCTTGTCAGTTTTCCTATTTTGGGCTAAAATCAAGTACACAGATATGCTGTTATTCTGCTGTGGCGGCAAAGGCAGATATTGTGTGTTCTGTATATGTTTTGGTATCGCTTAGGATAATGTTTTTTTCGTCAAATGGGACTAGCAGACGAACTTTTGCACCCGTGTTCCAACGTTAAAAACTGTATGAAGTTCAGTTTTCTGGGGAAAATAGTGTATGAAACCCCTTTATGTTGTTTAAATTGATGAGATGTGTGCATTTGGTTGCGTGTGATCTGTTTATTAAATGAAATATTGTTGAAAACTGACCGTCGGATTGCAGTCTGTTGTCGAAGGAACTGAGTGAAAAGAAGGGGAACTACTCTTGTCGCTAGACAAAGTATGAGTTACTTGCCTTGGGAAATTGCTTGTGATGAACGGCTTGAGCACGGCAGATGAGATTCAGAAAACAACCGAACTCATGGATTTTATATGGAGATTCATGTGTTCAGGCCTGTAGTTGTTAATTTAAATGCGGTATGTTTGTATTGTTTGCTCCAGAGATGTATACTTCGTACATTAGAGCGTTCGGAACTTTTCAGTCGCAAAAAGTAGTACCGAAACAGAACAACCTCTCAACCCATTGCACTATCGAGGATTCAGGCTGTTGCTGGGTCGTTATTTGTTTGGTTGCTGGGTCATTATCGAAAAATAACTACCCCTACAAGTTTACAGAGGTAAAGAAGCAGAGGGGGGAATAACTAGTGGTTACACACGCATCTCCTGAGATCGTGGACACCTTCATCGTCTATAGGGCCTACTGCACCGCAGAAGAGCTAGAAATACTCGCAAAATGCATTAAACAGCTTGTCCAGAGAACAATCGTAGTCGATAATGTACCGATAAGGGCGTGTGTACCGGACACGCTGTAACTTTACATGAGCATAGCCTGAACATAGCAGTGCTGGTCGGACGGACTGGGTTTTTAACAATTGCTAATTTGACTTCTGTGTTAGTTGAGAGCACGAACTCACACACTCAAACACATACGGCTTGTCATGTTGATCACAAGAGAGAAATAGAACAGCGAATACAAGGAAACATAACAGATTACGTCCCCATAATATGACGCGATGGACGACAGACGTCATGAAATCTATGACGCTGTGATGATAGTCCGCAAGTTCTCAAAAGCGTGGTAAACCTTGCACATCCGGTCAAAGGCCAGACTTTGGTATTGCATTTCAGCATGGAGGCTTAAAAATTAATTAATGACTTTGGTCATTAAAAATCTGAAAATTGTAATTAAATTTTTTTATTTTATAAAACGACCCAAAAATACTTTTATTTTATTCTTCATCATGTTCTGATTCCAAAAACATATAAATATGTTATATTTGGATTAAAAACAAGCTCTGAAAATTAAAAATATAAAAATTATGATTAAAATTAAATTTCCTAAATCGTTTTAAAAACAATTTCATCTTATTCCTTGTCGGTTTCTGATTCCAAAAACATATAGATATGATATGTTTGGATTAAAAACACGCTCAGAAAAGTTAAAACGAAGAGAGGTACAGTAAAGCGTGCTATGCAGCACAGCGCAACCGCTACCGCGCTAAACAGGCTCTTCACTTTCACTGCCTTTTGCACTAGCGGCGGACTACGGTCATTGTGAAAAAATGCAGTGCGTTCAGTTTCATTCTGTGAGTTCCACAGCTTGACTAAATGTAGTAATTTCGTCTTACGCGACTTGTTTTTACTTCCAGTAAAAATCTCGTACGCAAAAATGGGATGCAGGCGAAGGGATAATGCCAATAAGTGATCTCGCGCACACGAATGTCGCGCTACCCTCCTTCCACCCTTTCCACCACCAAGACTAACGGGGGACAAGGGAGTACAAATTTCGTACACCGGGCATGGGAAGTTAAATTGCTCGTGTTGGGGTGAAGTAATTTATTCGTTATTTATTCGTCAGGGGAGTAACATTTTTGAACGAAATGTTTACTCGGAACTCACCTGTCTTGGGGAGTAATTTTCTCGTGCAATGGGGGAGTGCTTTTTTCGTAAAGGGAGTAACTTTTTCGTACGAAATGTTTACTCCGGAGTAAAAATTTCGTGGGAGTAATTTTCTCGTGTTACACCGGGCAGTAACTAAGTATCCAAGTTTACAACTCTCTTGTAGCCAAGGTAAGTATCGATCAAACAATCATTTTGACAATGTGAACATTTTAAACATTCCGGGTCTGTAAAACACGTCTTTATGTCGCCATGTTTTGATGCTCTTGCAATAGCGATCGACAAAAAAATCGATCATTCCGCCTATGATGGATGTCAAAGTTTTTCTTCGGCCTGTTAAACATGCCTTACGGTGCTTTGTTTCGATCGTTCCGAGCTCTGAAATTTATTTTATTGACTATCGGAGACAGCTTCCCTCCCTTAGAATGATTTGTTTTAACCCACGGCATTACAGAAGGCAGGTGAACATATTGGAGACAGACCTCTGATTATTCTGAAAACAGTTTTCCAAATTAGTCTAGGGGTTCAGCATTTTGGCAAACAACATAGAACAGAACATGCAGGGGGTCCGTTTTGGTTTTCTGTGGTCGCTTCTGTTACTAGCAGTCTCCACAGAACTTTTTCACGAAACATTATTTTATCTAGATAAAATGTGCCCTGACAACTGTCGTTTGAGCAAGGAAAGTCAAAGTGTTGTCGAGTGCGCCGCAATATGCAACACTGGTGCAAGTTGTGTTTTCTCTGCGTGGGATTCGAACCTTGGTCTCTGCAAACTGTGTGAAAGCTCCGTGGAAGGGCAGTGCAACACCATGGAACTCTCTGCAGGATATCGCAAGATGGTAAGTAAAGACAATTACCAACCATCCAACGGGAACGATATGTTAGAGATCTCAACTTTTTAATTAGGACCAGCTTTATGAGGGCGGTGCTCATCTCCTCTTTCTCGCTGCCTGTGTCTTCCCAGCCATACATAGTGACAGTGGTGATGCCAGAGTGAGAGTGGGAGTGTGTGCGTGCGTGTGTGTGTGTGTGTGTGTGTGTGTGTGTGTTTGTGTGTGTTATGTGCAGTGCATACATAGTGACAGTGTGTCGGGAATTTGTACTCGCCCCAAGTGGAGTTCTAACCCAGACCGCCAACATGAGATGCAAGCACTCTAACCACTATATGCCCCTCTGTTGTTAGAACGGTGAAATCAAAGGCTGCCTTAAAAATTAAGAATAGTGTCAACACTGTATGGCTATTTCGGTAAATTTTCCAAAGAAAAGTCATGTCCCAATATTGACGGACTGTGTGATGATATCTTCTGCTATGGTCTGTGGAGACAGTAATATCAAAATCGAGACCTCCGGTCTCTGTTATTTCTCTGGACATTTTGCATTTACTGTAAAGAAATTAAAAAAATATTTGTCTCAGTTTTGGCTGTTCCATATCCCTCCCTCTGATTAGTTTTTCTTTTTGTTCACTCTTTTCTTGTACCTTCCAGTATTTCCCAATGTCATTTATTTCAAAAAGTAATTAGTCACTTGCTCAACTAAATTCTGGGATAATTACATTTTCATATAAAAATGTTGTTGTTTTAATTTAGGTGTCTTTGTTTTTGAAGTGGGGAAGAAATAGAGAGGTCGTCGGTATCAAAACTGATATCGACGGAAATGTCGTCGATATCACTTTTGCAATGAGCTCAGTTTTGCTCAATTGACCAATGGAAATCTACGTAACTTATGAAAAAGCATTGTAGGAATATTCGTGCATGAGTCTGTCTTTTCTTACAGATTTGTCAAAATGGCGGAACACTGGACACTAGTCGCTGGCGCTGCTCCTGTCCCGTTGGCTTTGCCGGGGATTTGTGTCATCGATTGATTTATGGTAAGAAACTCACCTATCCACTTCATACTTTGCGCAGTTCGAACCAAATGAGTTTGAAGTAAATATATGAATATCAAACAAATTGCGCCTCTCCAGCAACATTAGTTACCGTACTTCTACTATGCAAATGGTATTTGACAAGGCGAGTATTCAGAATATGAACATTTGGTGGAAAATTGTTTCACAAAGACAAGAAACTGTTTTCCCTGAGATAAACAAATAGAGTACGTGAGAATTATGCGGAACCAATCTCCTGGCACCCCAGCGAACAACAAGCATTGAAATGAACAAGCGATTGTCATCCTCTTTTATAATTTTAGCAATGAATTTGGCCAATAATGTTTCTAGTTATTTAAGCATTTTCTGCATCTCCAGTTCATCTACATAGCTTGTCTTGATTATTTGTGTGTGTGTGGATAACAATACCGATACTACAACAGGAAAAGAACAATAGAGTTTCTGTCACTACCGCCACAGCTGAAGCTCGCTCGCATTTTGTGTGGATCCACTACCTTCAATCAATATTATCAATATTTACTAATACTCGGTGTGTGACCTCTTTTTATAAGACTGCACGGAGGGGCTCCAGCTTAACTACCCTACCCGTGTCTACGAGATCCAACCGCCTCTGGCCACGTCACCATTCTCTGCGCATTGCTGGATGAACTACGGAGGCCGTACATATATGGCTGTACGCAACAATGCCGCACTTCTCTTCAACCGTACCTGGGAAGAGTACAGGTAAGAGCAGAGAGATAAATACACCTTCCTTCCTGTGTCAACCATCGTGTTAATCATCTTGTAAACCATCATGTAAACCATTATGCTAATATCATGTAAACCATTACGAAAAGCATTATGCATACCATCATGCAGACTATCTTATAAGCAAAATGCAGACCATCACTCAAACCACAATGCAAACCATCTTATTATCCATCCCTTAAACCATAATGTAAACCCTCATGTAAACTGTCATGTAGACCAATATGTAAAACATCATTTACACTATCATGCAAACCATCACTCAAACCACCATGTAAACCATCTTATTATCCTATCCATTCCTTAAACCATAATGTAAACCATCATGTAAACTGTCATGTAGTCCATTATGTAAAACATCATTTAAAACATCATGCAAACCATCACGCTAATCACCATGTAAACCATTTTATTAACCCAGGGGCGGATCAGTTGCTTTGTAAGGGGGGGTGCACTTTGAATCGAAAGTGAATGTGATGGGCGCGAAGCGCCCGAATTTGTTAGGGGGGTCCGGGGTCATGCTCCCCCTGAAAATTTGTTGGCCCAAAGAAGCAAAATGGTGCCATCTGGTGCCATTTGAACTTAGAAATGGTCATAAAAAAAAAAGAAGATCACTAAAGACTTGATTTTTTTTTTGCTGGAGGGGGGGGGTGCACCTGCACCCTGTGCACCCCCCCTCGTCCGCCCATGTAACCATCACGTAAGCCATCATGTAAACCATCATATAAACTATCATGTAGACCATTAAGCAAAACATCATTTATAACATCATGCAAACCATCACGCTAATCGCCCATCCTGAACTCAGGTCAAAATGAGTTCGGCTCATTCTCTCCCTGACCGGACGCTACAGTCCAACGCGAATCTATCAAAACAAAAATACAGAGTTATCTCCCATATGGTTTTTGCGAGCACTGATCTAAATTTGAGATCAGTGTTCGCGAGACGAAAATGATTGCAGATTGGCCGACTTCGACAGTGATCTCCGTTCTGTTCTTAGATAGATAGATAATTTATTGCCAAGTGTACAATACATGAATGAACATAAAAAATACACGAGGAAAGCAGCTTGCTGTGTGATAAAAACAAAAATAAATAGCATTCATACATCACTGGCGCATAGCATCATACATACAGTTATGATAAAGACATCGTTCTAAGGTCAAAACAAATCAAAATTTTGGGACTGCTGTCGGAAGGAGACCGTAATATATGGTTTCATCACTGTCAACTGGTTACAGAAAAAATCGTCTGCTCCAGTGAACGCCGAAACCAAACGGTTGATTATCACGTGACACTTTTGCCATATTTAGAGTTGTTTGCACAGTAAATACAGCCGCGAAAAATAGCTCGCATGAAATTGTCTTACATATCAATTCCTTTGTAATTCAAAAATTACAAAACACAATGAAAAATCATTATCGACGATCGCGAATCTGCTTATATCAATAATACATTACAAAAAGCTCTAAATATGTAAAAAATAAAAATAAAAAAATAAAAAATCGGCAGACAAGGAAACTCAAGGCATCCTGTCAGGGAGAGAATGAGCCGAACTCATTTTGACCTGAGTTCAGGATGGCTAATCGCCATGTCAACCGTCTTATTAACCATCACGTAAACCATCATGTAAACTTTCATGTAGACCATTATGTAAAACATCATTTAAAACATCATGAAAACCATCACGCTAATCACCATGTAAACCGTCTGGTAAACCATCGCGTAAAGCATCATATAAACCACCAAAAATCTGTCCATGTTGGGTGGGCCAGGACACGCTTACTACGTCATTCGTGTTTTTAAAAATTCAATGATTTCTTCATCCATGTGTATAGTTAATGATCATAGATCCGCTCTAGCGTATACGTGGGAAACACGCTTTCCTTAACTTGCACACATATAAAAAAATTAACTGCCTGACTGATTTCAGTGCGGAGTAGAATTTTTCTGAATTGATGTAACGGTTTGGCGTATGAATGAAAAAAAAAAAGAAAGGCTCATTTTTGACGAAAGTGTCAATTACGCAGTTGGTTTCAAAAGCACAAACTTGCCAATCTGCACATACATAGCAAACAGAGTGTTGACGTTTGGTATGTGTTCGAGTTAAAGGGTGCTCTTTTCTAGTGTCACTGTATGCCTGCATTATTAGTTGTCAGTAATTATTACATGTGCTGATTGTTCTCTTTGCCTGCGCGCGTATAGTATGTTGGTTATGTTTGGTCATAGTATGTTTGTTTATGTTTGGTCGTTATCTTTGCCTGTGCGTGTATTGCATGTTTGGTCGTTTTCTTTGCCTGTGCATGTATAGTTTGTTGGTTATGTTTGGTCGGTTTCTTTGCCTGTGCGTGTATAGTATGCTTGGTCGATGTATGTATTGTAAAGCGCTAAGAGTAGACATTTCTAGAATAGCGCTATAAAAGTTTGCATTATTATTATTATTATTATTATTAATAACCTCGATAGAGTTGCGTTGCTGAACGTCGAACATAATCGCTGTTACAAAAAGGGTGTGCTTTGAAGTTGAGCATGAAAGACGCGTGTTCAGTCATGTCATTGCAGTTATTCTTTCAGGTGCCAAGAGATTGATGCAGAAATCTCACCTCTTCTTATTGCATAGTCGTGTTGCCTTTATTTGGAGCGCTTAGCGTAAGAATGAAACTTTTTAAACCATTAATCACAAGAGACAATCATGAGAGCACTAAGTTTTAACCAATTTCAGCAATGAATTTAAGATGTGATAAACAAAGGGAAGCAAACGCTCCAAATGCATATGACTTGTGCAATAGAGCAAGCGAGAGTTACGCGGAACCAGTCTCCTGGCACCCTGGGGAACAACAAGCATTGAACATGATTGTTATCCTCTTTCATAATTTTAGCAACGAATTTGGTCAAATTGGTTTCTAACTGATAAGCATTTTCTGCATCTTTAGTTCATGTACATCTAAGATGCCTATTAAACGTGAATACCACACCTGGTTTACAGGAATGGTTTTGGCAGCACAGCGGGAGACTACTGGTTGGGACTAGATCATATCTACCACCTAACCAACAGCGGCTTGAGCTACATGCTATATGTTGAACTGTGGAAGCAAAACGGCAAATTCTTTCAACAGAGATACTATAACTTCAGCATCAGCGACGAAGCGAGCGGCTACCGGTTGTATTTTACCTCCAGCAGACCCAATCGTGATCCCGCGAAAGCACTTGGTGACAGCCTCTCTTGCGCGCGTGGTTCTCGTTTCAGCACCTTTGACTCAGACCACGATGGTGACGACACTGAAAACTGCGCTCTACGTCATCAAAGCGGGTGGTGGTTTCCCTCGCCCTGCAACCTAACAGAAGGGAATCCTCTGGGAAGACTGGTGCGGCCAGATGATGAAGTGTGGTCCGGGAAACCGGAGGATGTTTTCTGGCAGAATGATTTGGGGAACAGTGTTCCTTCGAAAATTCGCATGTGGTTCATAAGATACTAAAGTTCGGAAGTATTCGATCGATGAACTACATATATGTTTGTTAATAATCTTGATAATAGAGTGTCCCCCCAAAACTGCAGGCAATGTACTCCTAAATATTTATTTCACTCTCTTTTTTGTTACCAGGGAATCAAAAAAACGAAGATAAGGTCCAAGTAACTAACCGACCAACCAACCGAACTACCAAGCAACCAAGAAACAGGCAACAGAAGAAGACACGCCTCGTAGTTGAACTTGTACGAAAAACTCGAAAACCATATATCATTTCCGTCAGAAGATCAAAACGAGTACGATTTCGGGACTTCAGAAAATTGATCAGGGCCATAGATCTCCAAGTCTATAGCAAAACCAATACTCGCCTCCGTTGCTCGTGTTAAAGTCAACATTTGCTTACAAAGTCTTTAGTAGCTTAAAAACAAGTCGCGAAAAGCAAAATTATAATATTTAATCGATCTTTCGAAATCACAGAATTAAACTGAATGTACTGCATTTTCGTGTTACCTAGACTAGTAAAACCATACGTTGAGCCATGTCGATGGAGAAAACGCCGGCACGCTGGCTAGCTGAAGACCAAGGCAGGTCACGCGCGTTCCGCGAAGCATGTGCACGTATGGCTAATTAACCTATTTTGTATAATTGTGAACACAAATTTAGAGTAAACAAGACATAACTATATATTTTAGGATTTAGAATTTGAGATTGAATACAATGGAATAATTTTTTAATTTGTTGGTGAAAATTCGATTTTATGAGCAAGCAATGTACTGTAATGTTTAAAGCTTCCAAGCTGAAATGTGACCCTCCACCACGAAATGAGTCGCATGTCACCTCGCGCGGTTCTGCGCTAGGCTTAATATAAGTCCGTGGAGTGTCTGGTAACAGTGTGAGGGTCACCTTAGTCACAGGCTTATAACTCAAACAGTTTTCGCTCTTTTCTAAAACGGTTTTCACCACTGAATAGAGCATAACAAACGCTTTAGGAAAATGTAAAAATATGAAAATCATGCAAAGGTGACATGCGACTCATTCCGTGGTGGAGGGTCACAAATAAGATAACATAGATAAGTGAGATAGTGCTTGATCAAAATTTTAAATAATTTGGTTAAAAAATAAGGTCGTCACTGTGCGGCCTCAACTTTCACTAAAAGCTGGATATGAAGTCATCAAAAGCGAAAACATGAAGAACAAGTGTTGACCTTAACGGGGTCAAGAAGCCGCCCTTGGTAATATGGGGGTGGGACAAGGAGACAGACAGACAGACAGACAGATGGAGGGAGATTTTTTTTTAATGGATAAATTATAAAAAAAAATTTTTTTTATAGTAAATAAATAAATTTTAGAAAGAATTAATTTTTTTTTTAAATTAATAAATTGATAAATAATTACAAAAACAATTGACCGAGCTCTTTACACGTGGTGACATGGTAGACAAACAAACACCTGAAACCCGGACAAACAGGCAGAGCAAATCCAGTAAGCACCCTTTAAAAGGCGGCTTAATAATCCAACGCATGTTCACATGCTGTCAGTGATAGATCGAGACCCGAAGGGAAGTAACTCAATACCGCCTCTTTCCAAAGTAAATGACGTACACACTTTTGCGTCACTTTACCTTCACAGTACCAATGATATTACTCATGAACGGCCCATACTTTCTAAAGAAAAAATTCAACATAAAAAGTATCCTTCTACACAACCCACGCCATCCAAATAGAAATAAACAAAGTAAAATGCCTTCTTTAATTCAAAAGTGGGTCGTCCACAACCCACCACATATAGACTGTGTAGTTCAAATGACGTCACTATGTATTTGTTTATTTACGGAATAATTCTTCAAAAATCGGTCGTTATGAAGGATCTATGGTGTTTGAGATTTACATGAAGTCTCGATCAAAAATCCATGTCCCACCCCATATTACCAAGGGCGGGCTTCTTGGCCCCGTTAAGGTCAACACTTGTTTTTGTCCGGAAGAAGGGAAGTAACTCGGATTTCCGCAAACGTATGAGTCTGTCAGTGGGTTTCGTCCCCTGGCTCGGTTTGTAAAAGCGTTAAAAGCTAATATCTTCCGTTTGACTACCGTTAGGAATGTACTTTTTTGCATACACCCGTCTAACCCTATTCCTAACAATTTCACGAAATTTGAGCTTAAGGCTGGAGTATACTATGGAGGCCCAATTTCAAAGTGATTAGGTAGTTTTAAAAGTTACTTTTTCTGTTAGTTCAATGTTTGCTTTATCAGAAAAAAATAAAATGAAAAGTGCTTGTCGCGCAACATTTTAAGATAATGACTGAAGTTTGAGCATAGGTATCAGATTTTTTCAGGCAAACACTACTGAAGAAATTGTAATATTGTATTGTGAAAATGTAAACAAAATAACAATCAGATGATCACAAACTGAAGAAGAGAAACCAAGTTGAGTTATCCCTCTTCACCAATTTTAAAAGAAATACACCTCTTGTCGCGCAAAATCTTGAACTGTGATGCTTTTACTACCCCCACCCCCTACCCATTTTTCAGAAAAGAGAGCATAATCTTCCAAATAGAAAAGCAAGGTAGTCAGATGATCACAAACTGAAGAAGAGAAAGAGGGAAGCAAAAATATAACATCAAACATAGTGATTTTACTGGTGAATTCGAAAAAAACCCACCTTTTGTATCCATTTTTGAAGCTCAACTTGAAGCATGGAACACAGACAAACATAGATTAAAAGTGTTAAAGTGATTACAGTGTTCAGAAATAGTGTTAGATACCAAGTTGAGTTATCCCTCTTCACCAATTTTAAAAGAAATACACCTCTTGTCGTGCAAAATCTTGAACTGTGATGCTTTTACTACCCCCACCCCCTACCCATTTTTCAGAAAAGAGAACATATTATCTTCCAAATAGAAAAGCAAGGTAGTCAGATGATCAAAAACGTAAGAAGAGAAAGAGGAAAGCAAAATAGAACAGCCAACATAGTGATTTTACTGGTGAATTCAGAAATAACACCTATAAACCCATTTTCGAAGAAAAAATACAAATGTACCGACCATGGCAAGGCTCGAACCGGCGACCTCATGGTCTCTAGCGCACTTCACTAACGACTGAGCTAAGAGGGCAAGCTGACTGTTGTGTGAAAAATAGGAAAGTCTATTTTGTTGTATACTCTATCCCGTAAATGCAGGTTTTAGCTATTGTTTTAAATTGAACTAATAAAAAATGTCAGTATTTTACAACTTCTGGCGTTTCCGAATGTTTATTTGATTATTTTGCATATGGATATGGCTCATGCGTGGATTACCTGTTACGACACACAAAGCGTTCTATATCCGATAAGGGAGGCTACCCCCAACGTAGTCGCAGAAGTATCCTACAGCCTTAATTGACCCAGAGATACAAGTCTTACCCGACAAACACCGCCCGCCCGCCCGCCCGCCTCAAACAAACAAACAAACAGACAGAGCAAATCCAGTAAGCCCCATTA
>NC_090261.1:44804161-44910063 GCF_037325665.1 Littorina saxatilis
AGAAAATACATACGAAACAACTTGAAACCATTTTATTTCACATGGTTTCAAATTCAAAGTTTTCATTAGGGCCAATATGAACTGTATAGTGTCCATTTACATATTGTCTTCAAGAATAATGCGCTTCTAAAATGTTCGTCGTTTTCTTTACTACCTGCCCCGAAAGGGTTTCTTCGGCCTTCACTATGGAAAACATTTTCGATTTTTACAAAAGACAAAAAGACAGTTCAACTTAAGTTTAGTATGATCAAAGTAAAAAAAAAGGGAAGAAAGTTCAGTTATTGGAACGTGTAATCGTAAACAAGACGAATGTTCCATTATTTTTAAGACAAGTTCTTATTTGTTTCATGAAAATAATAAGGCAGGATTTATGCAATATCAAGTCTTTGTTATAAATCATGCATGAAGCCTGTGGAGGGGTGTGTGTGTGTGTGTGTGTGGGGGGGGGGGGGGATTTCATATACGCCATATTTTATTCAGCTTCGATAGTCACACTATAACTGTAAATTAATATCGCACATATATATATTCTTTTATTTGCGTCAACGAATTTATTAGATGTCAGGTGTTTGCATTTTCAAGGACACATTTTTTGACAAAAAAAAGTTGATGGGGCAGTCGCTATTGTCGTCGGTTTCTAACAACTATATACTTCCATGGCTCCATCCCTAACGACAACGTGGGCAAAAAACCTTTTGTGTGTGCAACGTGACTTTGAGAGGCCTGGGGTTCCCTGTAACACTCCTTGCAAACAAGTTCTGCTCATTATATTACTGCCTGTAAACAACATTCTTAAAGGGATAATACCTAACAAAAAAAAGCTCTCAGATCGCTTTTAAAGTTATACCATAAGATTAGGCGTTACAAAATAAAGCTTTAGCGCAGGAGGAATGCCTACACTTTTCAAAAGCAAGTGTTTTAAAAGAGTTACTAAATGTCGTCGAATAGGCAAAGAAAGAGCACATTTTTGACATGGTTATGTTGGGTTACTTCCATTGAGTTACTTCCCTTACGCGATGCTTGTTACTAGGCGGTCGATAGTCGTCTTGCCGCCAGGCGGCACCTCGAGATTACTTATGGGTTCCAACACCGGAGAGAAGCAGCGCCCTGAAGCGCATTCACTCACTTTGATTTGATTTATTACCGGATGTGTGGTGCGTTTTCTAGCAATTCGTGCCGTTTGCGTCTAGATTCAGGTAAAGTGTATGCCTCAAATTCTTCAGATTCAACACATTCGCCAGAAACTCCCCCCAAACGGTCAAATCAACAGTATCCCTTTATTGAGGCATATTTGAATAATAAACAAACAAAAAAAACTAAAAAGATGAACGTCGATTGGAGAGTCGTGCGCAGTGTATTTGCATATAGCATACATTGGACATGCTGATATAAGCTATGTCCACGTTTCGATGGTTTTACGAGAAGGTCTATCACCAAAACGACGAACATTGCTAATGATTAATTAAGATACTGCTCAAGTTAAAATATTCGTCTTATTTTCTGTTGAGCTTTGTTTCTGTCTCCAAGATTAAATACTCATTAAGTGACTATGAATTGAAACGGGATGCAAGTGGACGCCATTGAAGGACGCAAAATTGCACGTTATCTTTCAGAATTGTTTCCAATTTTAACCAGTGGTTTATCAAAAGACAGGTAGTAGAAAGAAAGAAGGAGGAAAGAAAGAAGGGAAGAGAGAACAAACAAAAAAACAGAAAAATAAATTAATTGTTTTTAAAAGTAAAGAAAGAAGCAAAAAGGCAAAGAAAACTTTACCATGATGACAAAGCGCCAATTTGTCGTTTATGTACTTCTCATCTCAAAAGCCTTCGCACAAAGTGCAATTCACATAACTTTTCTTCGGGATACAGTCTGTCCCGACAACTGCAACTTCGTCAATAGCAAACAAACTTCTCTTCAATGTGCACGGAAATGCAGCAATGACCCAAACTGCAACTACTGGGCGTGGGATCCGAACCCTGGACTGTGCAAACTGTGTCAGATGACCCTGATGGACAACTGTTCCAGCATGGGAATGGCAGCGTTGCCAGTGTATCGTAAACAGGTAAGTATATAAAGTTGGCCAAAATATTATTGCAACAATTTTTGTACACTAAAAAAAGCATTAAAACGCAATTTATTTTAGTTGAACTTTATATGCTCGTAAAGGTAATTATGTCAGCTGTACATATCATTCGTCCGATTGATGGTACTTTGTATAGGCATCCCGTCAAACAAGGTCACCCCTAAAATCGACCTGACAAAAACCGTAGCCCCGTATTTTAAAATCTGCAAAAAAATCAGAATATGCACAAACCAAACACTTCTTACAACCATTGGAAAGGCCGTTCAAATTCCTGTTCAGAACATTTTGTTTTATGCACCTGACTGCTTTAGTCTTTATGTAGCCTTTTGTCAAAGGCGGTAGGTGTCAACCGTTTCAGAGACCAAAAAAGGCACGTTTTGCGGCCATTTTTGAGGGGGTCCTCCACCCAAAGACCCATATCTGCTCCAATTCTCAATGATTTGCTTTGGAAATTTCAGAAGTTATTACCAATAGGCTGACCAAAATTTGTGTTGCTTTTCGCAAATGTTTATACTTAGCGTGTCGTATTACGTACATTTTCCGAAAGAACTAAACAAATATTCATATTAATTCAGGGTTTTAGGTTAAAACATCGTGACTTTGCATGCTAAGCAAAAACTGGATGAGGCAATAGGTGCCAAAGTTTGAGGCAGATCCGAGTGCTGGTTTACATTTGCTGGAGATGGGAACGCGCATGTAAAAATTATCTATCACCGTCAGTGGTACTGAGCACACTACCCGTGGAGACTAACAGTCCTGGGCCTGTGCTTACTGGCCTGTCTTGGATAGCTGTGCTCGCTGTGTTGCGCTTTTGTGACCCGCAGCGAAGGAAGCACAGGCCAAGGACAGTTTATCTCCACAGCTACTGTTTGTTTGTTTTTGCTTAAAGGCACAGTAAGCCTCCCGTAAACCATCACAGAGCTCCCCGAGCGTCTAAATACAGTACAAGCATACTTCCATTTGAACGCTCACCGAACGGGAACATCCTGGCTGCTTTCTGTCGAGCGTGAGACATTTTCAAAGAATTTATTTTCGTAGACTTGTTCCGTTAACAACAACGGCGCCTCGTTTTTGCGCTAGACCTAACTTTTAAAATCTAAATAATAAATTGACAGCTTGTTACACAAACATTCTTTAATCATAAAAGAATTCGTTTTTCATCAAGACAAGATCAGAACAATTCGAAGTTGTGAAAGTTTAAAAAAAGAAAAGCTCGGAAGCAGGGTCACGCAAGGGTCGTAGCAGACGACGGCCGGTTTATCAGTGCAAATCGCCGTTCCTCTCAACAGTCAAAAGCCATCGCTAGAGTTCTTGTGAACCACAGCCGTTGTTTCGTGCATAAAAAAAACGTGCTATTGTAGATAAGCTCACGTCGAGTCGCATTCAAATGACTAACTATGACGACTGCATTGTGAAAAGGGAAAACTGGATCACACGGGTTCACGATGGCTCAGGGGTAAGATAAACCACGCAAAAATAAATTCTTTGAAAATTGTTCGCTCTTTACGGAGGGCACCTAGGATGTTCTCAATTGGTGAGTGTTTAAATGAAATGGTGTTTGTACTGTGTGTAAAAGTCTGACCGTATCTGTGATGGTTTACGGGAGGCTTACTCTGCCTTTAAAAGTTAGGTCTAGCGCAAAAACGAGGCGCCATTGTTCTTCAGGGCCAAGTCCACGAAAATAAATTCTTGGAAAATGTCTCACGCTCGACAGAAAGCAGCCAGGATGTTCCCGTTCGGTGAGCGTTCAAATGGAAGTATGCTTGTCCTGTATTTAGACGCTCGGGGAGCTCTGTGGTGGTTTACGGGAGGCTTACTGTGCCTTTAACGCCCAGCCGACCACGAAGGGCCATATCAGGGCGGTGCTGCTTTGACATATAACGTGCGCCACACACAAGACAGAAGTCGCAGCACAGGCTTCATGTCTCACCCAGTCACATTATTCTGACACCGGACCAACCCGTCCTAGCACTAACCCCATAATGCCAGACGTCAGGCGGAGCAGCCACTAGATTGCCAATTTTAAAGTCTTAGGTATGACCCGGCCGGGGTTTGAACCCACGACCTCCCGATCACGGGGCGGACGCCTTACCACTAGGCCAACCGTGCCGGTCTCTCCACAGCTACTGTACGCATTACCAAGGACGGTGATCGATAAATTTTCTTGCGCGTTCCCATCTCCAGCAAATGTAAATGGACTTTGTATTCCATTATAGACAAAAGGAAACATTCATTAGTACGTAAACCTAGTGGGCGTTGAGGGGAACCTCGCTCTTCTTGTAAATTCTAAGGCATCCTTGAGTGTGTTTTGTCATCTACTCAAACCAAAACCGAACTCGTTAGCTCTTTGGTCCAATTTCAAATCTGCACCGCCAGCAAAAGTGCATCAAATATAAGCTTTTCTTAAGGGCGAAAAGTGAAAATCTAAACAGACGGTGGCGAAATGAGTGCCGAAATCAAAGTCTGAAAACTCAGCTCTCAAGCATGTTAGGTATTTTTGGTATGCGGTGACATAATAACAAACACAAACCCGAACTGTATAGCTCTTGGCTCGATAAGGGACAGTTTTCCGAGTACATAATATCCCTTTGGTGTCATTTCGACTGTCACGGTTTTAGTGACATGGATTGAGAAAGGAACACTCTGTGGGGTGCCTTTCTCGAATTGCAACGAAAAGCGCCTGTGCTTTTGGTGACGGGCTGGTTTCTGCTGACCGAGCTTGGCACGGAGATTTCGTTTTCTGCACGCCTGGCTGGCATGCAAGGGACGACATTGTGTACAGGGGTTCCACGTGCGTGATTTTGCTGTCTGGACAAAATCAACTGGGAACTGAGCTGTACGTGTGACGATAGTGATTGGTCGCTAGAGTCACGTGATGTTTTTCAAGGTGTTTTGAGGAGGACTTGAAACGACACACTTGAACATAAGCAGCAAGAGAGGAAGGGTCGGTGTCTTTTTCCTAAGAGTTTGATGGTATTCAACACGGGACATTAGATTACCCGCTATTACGAGTCAGTCGTGTGACAGAGAGTTTTCTTGCACACGAGACTGTAGATGTCTCACGACGGCGTAGCCGAAGTGAGACAGCAGCAGTCGAGTGTGCAAGAAAACTCTCTGTCACACTACTAACTCGTAATAGCGATTATGTCTCACAGCATAGGCATAGAAAGACAGAAATGAGTTTTGGGGGACGAAATAACAGGCACAAAACAAGACTCAAAAACACAATTGCCCTTTTACACATACCCTACACACGCATGCGCGCAGAAGCCTGGATAGATTCAATGCGTTTCGTGTCTTTTCTGGTTGATTGCATTCAACAAAGTATCAACCAACGTTTCTGAATCTTTCAATGAAAAAAGATAAACTTATTTTGAACCAAACAGCACATACCAACGAAAGCTAAACACACAAACACACACGCGCAGTGCACTAACACAGATTGAATGCAAAGCGCGAACGAACACGGAGGATTTTTGTAGGTCAGGTCGTGGGAAAGTCCACCCGAAATGTTCCACAGGGGAACTGGTTGTGTTTGTATTGTTTATTTTCTCACAGTGATGTTGATGGTTTTTACAGTGCCGTTTTGAAAGAATATTTTCCGAATTTGGGGCACACTTTTGACTTTTGGTTCGTTTATCTCGTCAAAGTAACATTCGAGTGTTTCTAAATCAAAACCTTCCAACACCGCTGGTGCAGATTAGACCTGCCTTGACTGTCTGCCTGCGTGTTAGAGCTGAAGACGAAGCCTCAATCGCCAAAGCGTCACCTATCTCACACCGGTGACACTGTGACGGTTCCCCTACGCTTTGTGTCCGGTGCCCTGACCCTTTGTGTTCGGTTCCCACTCGGTTCCCACACGCCAAAATTCGCGGACAAAACATCCATTTATGGTAGTATTAGGCAATGTTGCTCTCTGAGAATGGTCTTGTTAGATCTGTGAGTGTTTACACTACATGCCTAGGTGCTGTTGGATTGAAGGTTTTTGATATTTTAGCCGTTATTAGGTAGAATGCCTTCCACTTTACTGCAAAACTGCATAATTCGTAGCATCGGCAAGAAATATCCTACCAAAAAATGCCTGCTTGGAACTGTCGTTGGTCCAGCAAAAAGTTCAACATGTCTGTAGCAGACAGCCCAAGTTTCAAGATTGTAGGGCCATCCAAACAGCCGTAATAATAAAAACAACAAAAGTAGTCAGTGAAATTGGCTGTGTTCGGTCCCCACACACTTTTGTGACGTAGGCGTGACGGTTCCCATAATTCATTGTGTCGGTCCCCACTTTCTGTGTCGGACCCCACTTTCGACCTAATTCTCTGTGACGGACCCCACAACCAGCCTATTTTGTGTCGGTCCCCACACCTTCTTGGATTTATGACTTGCCGGTTACTTGTATCATTGTATTCATTGAATCTAATTGTCTCGGAGTTATTTTTCAGCAAAAACCGGCAAGGCAGCACCTTTTGTGATACCAAGTAAGTCAGATGACATCAGTATGTGTGTGTATGTGTGTGTGAGAGAGAGAGAGAGAGAGAGAGAGAGAGAGAGAGAGAGAGAGAGAGAGAGAGAGAGAGAGAGACTAACTTTATTAGTTTATGCCACAAATAATATATAACATTATTTATCTCTGGGACGGTTCCCAGTATACCAGCAAATTATGTGTTGATCCACCCACACCTTCTTGAACTGGCCTTCCCAATATCTACTCTTAGTCTTAAGGCCTTGGAGATATGCAATTTGGCACATTTTTAAAATAAAAGATCCACCTGTCGTATGTGAGATTCAGTTTTCAGAGCAAAATGCTGCCCAGGGACTTCTAGTGGTGATTGGAAAAAAAAAAGAGTACTTGCCTGTGTCAAGTATGTGTCTTTATCCACGCTTGTTGTAAGAGGCAACTTTTCCCAGCTCCTTGTGTTCATGACTGCTTTCTCTTAAAATTAATTACTTTATGACAGTCAGAATACAATGGAACAAGGCTACATAAACCCTGACAGCCTACGACAACGGCCCGACTAAGGCTCAACACCGCGCCAATAAATTCAGCATTGGGCCAATGTTGGGCCATGATTGCTCCGTTTTCGTAGGCTATCAGGGTCAAAGATACATATTGGTAAACTAGTAAAATACATGTTCAGCATCATCAGCAATACCACAAAAGGATTAAAACAAGAAATTCCTCCGATAGGAACTACACCCCCGTCAAAGGGAAATAACCTTCTCAGTTGGTGGCAGTGAGAATGGTTATTTCCCTTTGACCAACGGGGGTGTCCGTCTATACCAGGCCTTGTATAATTTTAATCCACCAATAACTCCCTAACCGTGTGTTTGACTGGTCCCAATTTTTGTAAGGACCGTCTCAGGAATGTATAGAACCTGTTCACCAAGTTTGGTGACGATCGGTCCGTTCATTCTTGAGATCTACTTGCGAACACAAACACATCGAGTGAAACCTATACACACCCATAGGGGGTGTAAAAATCCTATTAGCTGTATGTCAGCGGCACAATGCAACCAGAACCAGCGTTTATGTGGAGTGATCGGGTGCTGGTCACTACCGCGAGCGTCACTACCGCGAGTACCACTACCGCGTCTCACACTAAAGTTGTGTTTCCGTACCCGCGATAGCGTTTTTCCAGCGGTGCGACGAAAATCAAGCACATAGAAAATGACCAGGAGTGTTTCCACACGCGCGACGCGTTAGCGGCGCGACAAGCGGCAAGCGACGCGATTTTTTTGAAAGGGTCCTGGAGCGATTTTTTCGCGTTGTCGCGCGGCAACGCGGGAGTTTACAGATTTTACCGCATGTTTAAAACGCAAGTACGGAAACACGTCACGCGTTTGCGCGCGTTTTCTTTTGTCGCTGCCGCTGTCGCGGGTACGGAAACAGAACTTACCGCGAGTACGACACTACCGCGAGTACGACACTACCGCGAGTATAACACTACCGCGTGTCACACTACCGCGAGTATAACATTACCGCGTGTCATTTTATGACTTCCATGGCTGAAGGCAAAGGTTGAAATGTTTCCTTGAAATATAAAACAACAAGAAGGGCAAAGCCCATACGACTCACATGCTTTACACATTTTTCCTACCAAAATACATGTGACCTTGACCCAAGGTCAAGGTCATCCAAGGTCATGCAACACAAAGCTGTTAATTCAAGACATAGGAAGTACAATGGTGCTTATTGGCTCTTTCTACCATGAGATATGGTCACTTTTAGTGGTTCACTACCTTATTTTGGTCACATTTCATAAGGGTCAAAGTGACCTTGACCTTGATCATATGTGACCGAATGTGTCTCATGATGAAAGCATAACATGTGCCCCACATAATTTTTAAGTTTGAAACAGTTATCTTCCATAGTTCAGGGTCAAGGTCACTTCAAAATATGTATACAATCCAACTTTGAAGAGCTCCTGTGACCTTGACCTTGAAGCAAGGTAAACCAAACTGGTATCAAAAGATGGGGCTTACTTTGCCCTATATATCATATATAGGTGAGGTATTGAATCTCAAAAACTTCAGAGAAAATGGGAAAAATATGAAAAATAGCTGTTTTTTAGGCAACATTTATGGCCCCTGCGACCTTGACCTTGAAGCAAGGTCAAGATGCTATGTATGTTTTTTGGGGCCTTGTCATCATACACCATCTTGCCAAATTTGGTACTGATAGACTGAATAGTGTCCAAGAAATATCCAACGTTAAAGTTTTCCGGACGGACGGACGGACGTCCGGACGTCCGGACGGACGGACGGACGGACGGACGACTCGGGTGAGTACATAGACTCACTTTTGCTTCGCATGTGAGTCAAAAAGGCCTGGTCTGTTCTCTGAACACTAATTCAATGTTTGTCATGCTAACCAAGAACTCAAAACGATCAGAACACACTATCAGAATACATATAGAATGGGTTGCTTCCAATCAAAGCCGTTAGAACACAAACTCACAAGAAGTAAGTTTGCATGCGTTCTCTCTACGGTTATGGTACTCGCGGTTGTGGTACGCGCGGTAGTGTGACACGCGGCAGTGTTATACTCGCGGTAGTGTCGTACTCGTGGTAGTGTGACACGCGGTAGTGTTACACGCGGTAGTGTCGTACTCGCCGTAGTGTGACACGCGGTAGTGACGCTCGCGGTAGTGTCGCATAACCGGAGTGATCTGGAAAGGTGTCAATCTCTCTCTCTCTCTCTCACTCTCTCTCTCTCTCTCTCTCTCTCTCTCTCTCTCTCACACATACACACACACACACACACACACACACACACACACACACATACTGATGTCATCTGACTTACTTGGTATCACAAAAGGTGCTGCCTTGCCGGTTTTTGCTGAAAAATAACTCCGAGACAATTAGATTCAATGAATACAATGATACAAGTAACCGGCAAGTCATAAATCCAAGAAGGTGTGGGGACCGACACAAAATAGGCTGGTTGTGGGGTCCGTCACAGAGAATTAGGTCGAAAGTGGGGTCCGACACAGAAAGTGGGGACCGACACAATGAATTATGGGAACCGTCACGCCTACGTCACAAAAGTGTGTGGGGACCGAACACAGCCAATTTCACTGACTACTTTTGTTGTTTTTATTATTACGGCTGTTTGGATGGCCCTACAATCTTGAAACTTGGGCTGTCTGCTACAGACATGTTGAACTTTTTGCTGGACCAACGACAGTTCCAAGCAGGCATTTTTTGGTAGGATATTTCTTGCCGATGCTACGAATTATGCAGTTTTGCAGTAAAGTGGAAGGCATTCTACCTAATAACGGCTAAAATATCAAAAACCTTCAATCCAACAGCACCTAGGCATGTAGTGTAAACACTCACAGATCTAACAAGACCATTCTCAGAGAGCAACATTGCCTAATACTACCATAAATGGATGTTTTGTCCGCGAATTTTGGCGTGTGGGAACCGAGTGGGAACCGAACACAAAGGGTCAGGGCACCGGACACAAAGCGTAGGGGAACCGTCACAGTGTCACCGGTGTGTATCTGTAGGTCCTGAGCATCGGATGTACGTTGATACGTGGTGAGATCCGCACGAAACTGTCTATGCAACTTTTCCTAGTCACTGGTGTAAGGTTCGATCTTTTCTTTGAAATTTCGTCCTCTGTGTACGTAGCAAAGCGTTTCACCATTTTCGGTTTTCGTTGCAGACGACGATAGTGAAAGTAGTACCTATTGTTTTGTTTTGACCTTTCGTATTCAGGGTTCTTAATTGAAGCTTGGTAAAGGGAGCTTGTCGTGTAAGTGGAAAGTTAACGAAGCTTTTGAAAACAGAAATTGAATGAAGAAGAAAATGTGGCTTTGCGCAGGGTTGGTGTTATTCTTTTTCCGTCAAACACGAAGTACACAGATAAAACGTGGTTGACTGACCAAGGCCTAGGCCTGTTGGCACACTATTCAGAATACACAACAAAATGTAACAACACTTTGATACCCATTTTTCTACGTTCGTGATCACTTGAAATGAATACTGAAAACATAAGTGACTGAATGTATGTGAAGGTAAACATTTTCAGAAATAAATGCATAATCAAAATAATTGATTTCGGCATCAAAGCGTGTAACATACAATCTTGCACACGTTTGCATTAGTAGTGGCAAAGAAGGAATGCGTGTGACATCATTTTATGTTCTGCTTGTACAGTAGGGCTTTTAGGAACGTCAATAAGGGACCACTTTTCGTTGTGTACATGTTGCTGACGACGAGGTTGTCAGGTTGTTCTTGGCTGAGTGGGGGAAAAATGTCCACGCATGAAGTAAATTCAGCACAAGAGGAGTGTGGCAGGAAATTCTTCGACGGACGAAAGCCATACAAAGGAAGCGGATTCGCTTAAAGGAGAGCTACTTACATTAGGCTGTTGAGGTAATAAATCGTTATTTAACGGTGTTGACGAGTCTATGTTTGTGGAATGAAATACTCTCTGTTGTTCTTTCCAGGTTAGCGCATAATTTGCTTTTTGTGACGCTAAAATAATAATCTGTATATGGTTTTTGCAGATATGGAGAGAAGGAAGGAAAATAGCTGATTTGTTGTTTTAAAAGTTCGTTTGTGCAGGCCACGTGCTCGATGGAATATGTAAAGGTGACATGTTTGAAGGTGGAGGGTGAAGGGTTGCGTGGCATGTTTAGTGCACCGATGCTTTTAGTTGCAGCCTTTTTCCTACTCATCGGATTCAGCGGTATCTACTACTCAGCGGTAACCGGAACATCTTTATCTGGTATCTACTACCTACATAACCTGGTGTCGCGGAGCTGTATGCTGTAACCTGGTGTCGCGGAGCTGTATGCTGTAACCTGATGTCGCGGAGCTGTATGCTGTAACCTGGTGTCGTGGTGCTGTATGCTGTTGCTGCTGCTGGGATAACCGGTGAGGCCGTCACCGTCTGCAGGGGTCTTCCGGCAGGCAGTGACGTCACCTACACGACCACCCGTTGTCTTCAGCAGCTGAGTGAGCTAGGCGCCTGATTTCCCCACGATTCCCTGCTTCGTTCCACGCCAGCCGGCACTCCAATCAACGAAGCAGTAGTGGGGAAGGACTATTTACGGGTCGCCCACTCCGTAACTAAAAGCTAAGTGTACCGTGCCATTGCGCCCTTTTACCACCAAGTCATCTTTTACTATTTGTGATTATATTTGAGTGGTGACGACGTGGGTTGTGACAACTGCATTTAACCAGCGCTTTTTACAGACAGCTATCTTTCCTGTCTTTACACGAGATCAGCGTGTTATTATCATTTTCTAAACTTTAACTGGCATTTTTGTCAGTGACCCCTTTTTTACGTTTTGAACGTAAAAACATCTTTTGGGGTGAAGTCTCGAGGGATGTGGCGAGATAGTATATAAACAGGCGTCTGAAACTTATACTTTTGTTGATTCTATCTATTTGTATGACTGCGAGAGTGGATCGTGGTGTGGTTAGTTAGTTAGCAGTAACTAACCGTTCATAATCACCTTATGTGATCTATTGAAACGTGACATCGATTTTTTCTTTTCAAATTTAAGGATTTCTTGCATTTCTGTTTAAATTTTACTTTCGCTTAATTTTCTCTATTTTAGTGTGCAAATGGTGGGACGCCGAAAGACAACCTTCACACCTGCTCCTGCCTAGCAGGATTTGCTGGGGACTTCTGCCAACGACTGATTTATGGTCAGGCGTGTAAAAGCTATTGGCTGCGTGTGTGCGTGTGTGTGCGTGTGTGCGTGTGTGTGTACGTGTGTGTGTGTGTGTGTGTGTGTGTGTGTTTGTGTCTGTGTGTGTGCGTGCGTGCGTGCGTGTGTGCGTACGTGCGTACGTACGTGCGTGTGTGTGTATGTGTGTGTGTGTGTGTAAACGAATAAGCCGTGATCGCGCGTGTTGGTGTGCATGGTTGCCTGCGCGCTAGCGTGTGTCTTCACTCGTTGTTAAAATATCTGCCTGGGGAAGAAAAAAACTGCGTCAGCAGTTTTCCTATATATACTGATAAATACACACAGCCGTACACACGTTCATCGATATCCGTTGTTCTCTCAGACTGCAGCGAGGGGTTCGACCTGAACTACCCGACAGGAATATACAGGATTCAAACCGCACTGGCCAGTTCACCAGTTTCTGTGTATTGTGATATGAAATGGGGAGGTCGAACGCATATCGCCAGACGCTCCGGACCGGACCTTCTCTTCAACCGTACATGGGATGAGTACCTGTGAGTAAGGTTTAGTACCATATTTGTTCATGTTGTCTTTTTGAGTGCAGAGCGTTTTTTAATTTTTATCTTTGATCACTTGACGTGTGGCTGTTTGTGTGGCTGTATGAGTGGCTTTTTGGGTGACTTCCACACGTGAAAAGAGTTTGCGTGTGTGTGACGTGTGACACTACGTTAAAGTGTTTCTGGGAAGATGGGAGTTTGCCAAATGGCGAACCTGTCTAAAAAGACCACCTGTCTAAAGAGACCACTTTTTCTCAGTCCCTTTGGTGGTCTCTTTAGACAGGTTCGACTGTATATTTCTGGTACTGTACATATACACGACCATTGTACTGCTGGATGAAAAGCGGAGGTCGAACGTGATCGCATGTGGTTAATTGCTCGGAACGAAATTGTCTCTTCAACCGTACCTGGGAGGAGTACCGGTGAGTACGTTTTAGAAGTGAGGTCCCGAAACACCGCCTCCCAAATCGCCCCTTACCGAATCGCCACCTCTTGTATAGCTAAATGGCATTCTCCCCTTATCTGTTTACATTGACAGCTGTCGTGTTTCCTGGGTATCGATAGGGTCCGATATTTTGACTCGAACAAGACGAGGCGTGTTATATAAGCTACTTGTTCGAGTCAAGATATCGGACCCTATTGCTACGCAGAAAACATGATAGCGTTTATATTCATATTCTGACCTAGGTATTTGGTTATTAACTTGCAAAATGTAAGTTTTTGCTTCGATAAGGCTGCTTTCTGACGAGAGTAGACGACTGTCTTCGCGCCTGTTTACCGAGCAGACACACTTCTGCCCTCTCGTGGCCGAACAACACAGCGGCATTCGTACTCAACATTAACACAACCAGGGCCGGATCTGGGGGGGGGGGGGGTCCTGGGGTTCTGGACCCCCCCCCCCCCCCCCCCTGGCCATCCAATGTACCTCTCAGAGAGAAAAAAAAAGTGGACTTTGGACCCCTGCCTTCAGTTGGAACCCCCCCCCCCCCCTCAAACGAACTTGGTCCGGCCCTGACAACGTCAAGTCTGAGTGTGTTTTTTTAAACGAAACCAAACTAACAACGAGGTAGAACGAAAACTTCATATTTTTGTGGTTTCTTTCTTTATTTTGACCGACCGAAAGTCCCTTTTCAAGTGAGGTAAACACGCACGCGCGCGTCTCACTAACTTGGCAAAGCGGTGATGTCCCTTGCGCTAAAATAAAATTCAGATTTTGTTGTGTTCAAGGACATAAAGTGTATTACTAAGTAGTAAGTCATGTTTGTCGGAAAATAAACAGATTAGGGTAAATCATAATCATGTTTAGAGTAGGCAAGCATTAGTCAGAAGTGTATGTCTTCGATTATATGATAGCGGTGGAAATATCGTCTGTTCGAGTTGAACCGGAACCTCGTGTCGTTTCGTTGTTGTAATGTATTCGATGTCGAACAATTTTCGTAGAAATAGGGGCCAATAGCCAAAATAGGGCTGAGTGTAAATATTAACAGCTATTGTGTTTTCAGCGTAGCAATAGGGTCCGATATTTAGACGAGACAAGTATAATGCGACGAGTCGAAGACGAGTCGCATATACTTGTTCGAGTCTAAATATCGGACCCTATTGCTACGCTGAAAACATAATAGCGATTATATAGCTGTTATGACCTTGATTCGTTGTTCCAAACTTACAAAATGACAGTTTTTGCGTCGATGCGTTGATCTCAGGTTTTGATAGCAGACGAACTTCTTACGCACATCATGTTCGCGCAGACATGCACACCGCTACACGCTTTCTGACTTTGGAAGAAAAACTGACTCCAAGTGCATTCGATTTCACAACACAGTTGTTGAAACTGCCAGCTTTTTAAGTTGTCAGTGTATGCTGTTTTCGATAGAAACACAGGGCCGGACTACCGGGGGGGTTATGGGGGTTGCGCAACCCCCCCCCCCCCCCCCCTAGCCTAAACATGTACCTCACTTACTTAAAACATTTTTTATTATTGTTTATTTTATGCTGTTTCATGCAAGGAGCGACCATTTTGCTATCTCAGAATATGACCTACCCATCAGCTACAGGGGGCTTCGCCCCCTGACCCCCACTGGCAACCCCCCCCCCTCCTCTTAGCCTAGTCCGGCCCTGTAAACATCGCCGCGTGGTACAGATGTGTAAACCGGAACCATGCGTCGGCCATTTTACTCAATATGCTTTTGGATATTGCGGAAAATGGCCGACTTTGGCAGCAATATGCTTTGATGATCGGGAGATACCATCCAATCACAGCCCCCGAATTCCCCCACGTGTTCATCAGAATAGCTATATACAATCATAACCCTCGAATCCCCCACCGTGTCTATCAAGATAGCAATACAACTTTTGACCGGCATCTCATCCCCGCAGACAAGATCTACTCTGTGTCTGACATGCTACACGCATGCACACACAATTTGAATTTGTTGATGATATTAACTGAATGATCCTACTTCAACGGTAGTTCTTATCCCATTATACAGTGTCCTAACTTAGACTGCGGATCACGGATCACGAATTTGCTGACTTGATTATTGCGAGTTTTAGATGTTATTCTTGTTGTATAAAAAAAGTGTGTTAAAGCGAGCAATCACAGAAAGAAACAAACACACGATGCTTGATTCGATACTTGACGTTATTTGCAGAGATGGTTTCGGCAACGTTGAAGGAGACTATTGGCTGGGACTGCAAAATATCTACCTGCTTACCACTGGCGGCTCCAACAGTGTGCTGTTAATCGAAATGAAGAATAGCTCCGACCATTACTATAAACAATACTACAACAACGTTGAGATAAGCGACGAAACGAGCCACTACCAGTTAGAGTTTAGTAGCACGAGGCCAGATTCGGACCCACAACATGCCCTTGGGGATAGCCTCTCCCCCGCCCTCGGGTCTCGCTTCAGCACCTATGACGCAGACCACGATGGTGACGACAATGAAAACTGCGCTCTACGTCATCAAAGCGGGTGGTGGTTTCCCTCGCCCTGCAACCTGACGGAAGGGAATCCCCTGGGAAGACTGGTGCGGCCAGATGATGAAGTGTGGTCCGGTAACCCGGAGGATATTTTCTGGTTAAATAACCTGGGGAATATGGCACCGTATGAAGTTAATATGGCGATCGTAAATCTGTAGGCCATTTAAGTTGATTGTTTTTTCAAAAACATTTAATGCTGATGGGTTTTTTCTGTCAATGTGTTTACATGTGTGTCGAATGTCAAGCATGAAGTGTATCCGGGTGCACCAGTTTTCAGTGATTTTTAAAGAGATTTTCCTGTCAACTCTTCTGCTGCAGAGTTACAGCGTAATTATGTTTCTTACGATGTGTTTGTTATTGATGTTGGGAAGTGTGCATGCTCCACACAACAGAACCCTGTCTTGCTATTGAATACAACAAGCACAATTATTCAATGTTGATGTTTACCTGCCACAGAAAATGTCAAGACGGTAAAACAATGTTCGGATTAAAAAATATGTCCCTGTTCAAAGCTTCTGCTTGCTTTCCGAATAAATCACATTTGGCGTAGAGTTAAGAGGAAAAATACAATTACTCTCTGATGATTTGTTTTTCGTTTGTTTCTGGTGATACACTTATCGTAATAACGACCTAGATAATGAGAAAGTTTGGCCTATCTCTCTCACACGCACGCTCGCACGAACTCAAGCTCGCACGAACGCAAGCACACACACAATTTCTCCATATGTATCTCCCCTCTCAAAACCACCCCCCTCCCCGCCCCCTCCCACATCTCCCTCTCCCTTCCTCTGTCTCTCACCTAACGGTAATCTTTGCACATTGTCTGTTATGCCGTAGTGATTGAATAAACTGTTCAATCAAGGACTACACTGTGTCTGTCTGACTGGCTGTCTGTTTGTTTGTCTGCCTCTCTGTCTGTCTGTCTGTCTGTCTGTGTGCTTTCATTTTCAGAGAGAGAGAGAGAGAGGGAGAGGGAGAGAGAGAGGGAGAGAGAGGAAGAGAGAGAGAGAGAGTGTTGTATAATTGTTTTTCCTCGTAAGCAGGAAGTGATCTGAATGTTATAAAACTATCAAAGTCACGAAGAAGAAATCTAAGTAAAAAGAAGCAGAACGCAGAAAAAATATTAGTCACACACACACACACACACACACACACACACACACACACACACACACACACAGTGACACACACACACAGATCTTAACAAAAGCTCTTCAAATCCCTCTAGTGCTTTAGTAAATAAACGCTTTTATAAGTTTCCCCTGACAAAGTAAACCGTTGACTCACCAATGGCTTTTTCATGGGTTTAAAAACCACAACAACAAAATATATTGGTCAACAACGTCTTTTATACCATTACGACCTTGAGCATTTTGCTTTCCCGAAGAATGAGGTCAGAACAATAAAATTATTAGCTGGTTCACATCAATTTCCCACCATAATCTTTGATCTTTCATAATGGTCATACGTGTGCATTCGATAATCAAAATATGGAAAAGATGGGTCAATATTGTTCTTACCACGCTTCAAATATTTGAAATAATTACGCAGCAGTATCTTTAGAATTTCAGAAATATAATCGACGCCAATTTGTTTTCAGCCTTTCTTCGATAAGTATGCGCTTAAAAAAAAAGTGATTGTTGTTTTAAAAGAAAAAAAAATAAGCAGCATTCCTGAGAAATTGCAGTTAAAAGAAAGAACACTCATTACATTGACTTGTGTAACACTGTGGATCGAACATTCAATTACGACAGAAAATCTATTCGTGTGATGCGACAAAAATGAAACAAAACACATTCATCACACACACAAAATGAAATAGAATAAATGAATGTAATGCACAAATTACATAAAGAATACTACCTAATTTTCATATCTTGAGTGTGTGTTCTTTAGCTCTTATATGGTCTTCTTTACTTTTTTTTTCTTTGAGGTGAATATTCCCTGAAGGAAACATACAGTCAAAAATGAACGAAATAAAGTTAGGTTTGGATATATCTATACTGTTACTTTTGTCAAGTCCGATTCTACAAATAATGTCTACCATGCAAAGTTTGGCTTGCAAATCAGCCTTTCCATCTTTTTGGTTTATATCATTTTGACTTGATGTCTTCCTTGATATATCCTTGTATCATTTAAGAGAATCGAGAGGGAGAGATAGAACAAGACAGAGAGCGAGGGGAGAGAGAGAGAGAGAGAGAGAGAGAGAGAGAGAGAGAGAGAGAGAGAGAGAGAGAGAGAGAGAGAGAGAGAGAGAGAGAGAGAGAACTCAGAACTCAGAACTCAGAACTTTATTACATAAGGATAAAGGATAAAGAGAGAGAGAGAGAGAGAGAGAGAGAGAGAGAGAGAGAGAGAGAGAGAGAGAGAGAGAGAGAGAGAGAGAGAGAGAGAGAGAGTATTTTGAAAACTATACCAGAACCTTTAGTGCGCATGTCCTCGTGTGTTTGTTTTTTCGAAGACTATGTCACAAATGTGTGTATAATGTCAATACAATTATGTGTGAACGTACCTTCAACAGATGTAATTTAGCATAATGGCATTCAACTCTTAAATACAGCGGTACCTGTGACGTGAGTTCCCTCCGATGAGAGGACACTTACCATGTCCTTGGATGTATCATACACTCTCTCTCTCTTTCTATAATTATCTCTCTGTCTCTCCCCCTCTAAAACTCACTTTCTCTGTCTCTGTCTCTATCTCTGTCTGTCTGTCTGTCTGTCTGTCTGTCTGTCTGTCTGTCTGTCTGTCTGTCTGTCTGTCTGTCTCTCTCTCTCTCTCTCTCTCTCTCTCTCTCTCTCTCACTCTCTCCAAAACAAGTTTTTATTTCGTCTGGCTCAAACAGGGTGTTGGAAACATAAACCTGTTTTTGCGCGTATTCAAAGTAAGATTATTGGACATGTTTAGGCAGGAGTGGGCAGAGACAATTTGTCCAACAGATCGTTACAGTCTTTATTGTACATTTAAAAACAGTTTGTCAGATGAGTGTTATTTTTCAAATGTTAACATTTATTGCTTTCGAGTCTCGCTAGCCCAGTTTAGATTAGGTGTTCTTCCAAGTAATGGAAATTTGAAAAGGTACAGCGATTGCGCAGCTCGTGATTGCTCTTACTGTGGAAATGTGGAAGAGAATGAACACCACTTACACTGTCCACTGTATTCTGATTTGAGAATGAGATTTCTTAATACTTTTGGAAATATGTCACTTTCGTCAGTATTAAGATGTACAGACTCCATACGGTGTAGATCCCTTGCGAAATTTATATATTATGCAATCAGACGAAGACAATTGTTTTCATAGGTATATTGTAAATGAATATGTTGATGTTTCATGTTTCGGAGTTCAAGCAGCAGTAATGTTTTTCACGTATTTATTTCATGATTGTTGTCGTTGTTGTGTTTTTGTGTTGTTTCTGTTTTTGTTCTTCCCCCATTCCCCTTGGTTTGTATATGGGTCTGTGGCCTTAGTACAATAAACCGTTCTTAGTTCTGAGTTCTCTGTCTCTCTGTCTCTGTCTCTCTCTGTCTCTCTCTGTCTCTGTCTCTGTCTCTGTCTCTCTCTCTCTCTCTCTCTCTCTCTCTCTCTCTCTCTCTCTCTCTCTCTCTCCCCCCCTCTCTTTTTTGTTGTCAATTTCTCTTTTAATCGTACATAAAATTACACATAAACTGACATGTGCAATCTAGTGATGCTTTTGGTTGGTCTCCTGAATATCTTCTAAGCACAGGTACCACTGTACTTCTGTTTTGCTGAAGATGATCACATTTGTTTTGATAGCTAGCAAGATCACCAAACAGATTCTTTTAAGCAGCTCATCTCGCGGGACGTGTCTGGCTATAAGCAGAACAGTGCAAAGACATGGACAATTAGTCAGACGCTAACAAACCCTTCGTGTGAAATACCAACGGTTTCCATCGTACATTCTTCAAGACTCCATCAATTTCCATCGTGTATTATTTTTAAATACCAAAGGTTTCCATCGAATAATTTTGAGATACAAATGGTTTCCATCTTACTTTTGTTGTGTAAATACAAAAGGATTCTATCGTACGTTCTTTGAGATTCCACCGTTTCCATCGTACATTCTTTGAGATTTTATTGGTTTCCAGTGACATTTTAAATTCTGTTTGCATACCTCAGTCAGTTACATTAAAATAGAACATGAAGGCGTTTCGATTTTTGTTAGGTTCTGCTTGTATTTTTCTTAACGTCTCAGCACAAAGTATAAACGGAACCTTGTTTAGCCTGGAAGAGACATGTTCAGATGAATGTCACGTGACAGCGAAAGGTCACAGTTCTCTGCATTGTGCACTGAGATGCACCACTGAGCCAAATTGTCTGTTGTCGATGTGGGATTCGAACCTTGGACTCTGCAAACTTTGCGAGACTTCTGCGAAGGGGAACTGCACGGAACTTTCTGGTTTGACAGGGTATGAGAAAATGGTAAGTAAAATTAAAAAAAGAAAGGAGCATTACACACACACACACACACACACACACACACACACACACACACACACACACACACACACACACACACACACATAAACACACACACACACACACACACACACACACACACACACACACACACACACACACACACACAAAACGTACAAAAAAACCGTACTGACGGTATGTTTGATAACGGATATGTAGTGCGTCCTGGGCCCTGTTCTTTTCATATTTAGTGCCCTGCTTCGTGAATTTCTTGAACGTGTTTTCGGCTTCTGGTGCGTATAGGACGCAGGGGCGCACAGTTTTGGAAGCCGTGAAGCACCATACCGTATTCACAACGGTATTTTCCTGGACCAGTAGCGCCTTGGTCTTTCCTTTTCCATTCTTTTTTTCTTCTTGTTACCCCACATTTGTCTAATTCTCCTTTTAATCACTTAGGTATGTCAAAATGGCGGAGAGTTGGATATCAAACGGAGGCGTTGCTCTTGTGCCGCTGGATTTGCTGGACATATCTGTCAGCGATTAATTTATGGTAAGGATACCTAAGATGTGTGTGTTTGAGTGTGTGTGTGTGTGTGTGTGTATTCTAAGTTTCTATGCAATTAAAGATTTCGTTAACAAGGGTCACGTGACCGCCGCTCAAAAAAGGGTACCCCCAAAATCGACTTGACAAAAACGTTAGGTACCAATTTATTAATCGACGAAAATTAGGAATAGGCACAACTTGGCAACTTGTACATATACGAGAAAAAAGGCAAATTAATTATCTATTCAGAACAGGTTGTTTTGTTTAGCTATCTTGCGTATATCTTACGGTATGCCACTTGTACAAATACAGGTGTCGATCACATGAGCGGTCGAAAACGAGAGTTTTTAGCGTCAATTGTGAGGGGTACCATGAAAAAAGCGCTGTAATTCCGCAATTGTGCCATTTCAAGACTGACAACCCCAACATTATGTAAAATACGCTTGTTTTTAAGAACCCTCTTTGGATTCGTGACTTTTGTATCATTTATAAACTTCAATTAATATGCCTTGCTTCTTCAGACCAAAATGAAAAGTTTTCGGTTGAAGTACCTTTTTGGTGTGTACACCATCCAGTCATTGTTCCATGTATAAATGAATAGCCAGATATCATGTCAAATACGCTTGTTTCTTCAGACTGCAGTGAAGGTTTCAGGCTGAACTACCCGACAGGGATCTATGACATCGAACCGTTGCTGGCCACGTCGCCTTTCTCTGTGATGTGTCAGATGATATACGGAGGTCGGACATACATCCTCAAGCGCCGTGAACCCTACCTTCTCTTCAATCGCACCTGGGAAGAGTACAGGTAACAAGTTCATCGGTGATCGCGGTAGGTGTTTCGTGTTACCTAACATGCAAGAGAAAGAGATCCACCAGAACTGTTTCCCGGTCAGGTCAACCTTCGCCGTCTGCTGTACCGAGCCTCTCCCACATTCTTAGTTTTTCGTTTGTTTGTTTGTTTGCTTAACGCCCAGCCGACCACGAAGGGCCATATCAGGGCGGTGATGCTTTGACATATAACGTGGGCCACACGCAAGACAGAAGTCGCAGCACTGGCTTCATGTCTCACCCAGTCACATAATGTGATGAAAATTCTCCGTTTTTTCCGACTTTTCCGATTATTTTCAATGGGCCATCCGATTTATTTGTGCGATTCCGTTTTTTGGCTCACGATGGGATTCTTCCGTAAATTTACGGAATTCCGTAAATTTTTAGGCTCCAGGGATCATTCTTGAGATTCGTGCAAATCCGCTGAGAAAATGTTGGGGTATATGTAGGTATAGACCCACGTTTTTCGGCCGGTCCGCTGATCGCGACGCTCCATTCCATACTATTCTTGAACGGTTGGTTCCTAAAACGGTCAGACTGGTCGATCCGTATGGGAACGCGCTCTTTGTCTCCTACAGTCACCGTTTCAACGTAGCTATCGGGGATTCAGTATAAGCATACCGTATGAGAATGATTCGGCGCCATTTTTACATCGCTTCGAGCCACCTGCCAAAATGATGAGGAAGCTAAAGCGAGACGAAACCGTTCTAGCCCGGGAAATTGACCAGCAGAAGTACAAGAAAAATCTCTGGAGATTCGACTGGCTCGATGAAGTTGTATCATTGAGCTGGAAAGACGAGAAAGGCCAGAAGACACAAGAGGTGAAACTGAAAGTTGGCGATGCTTTTGCTAAAATCAACTTGCCGGGAAAAGCTCAGTGCACTTTGTGCAACGATGTTATCAACTACGGCTCCAATGGAAAGACTGCCCTCATAAGACACTTTTTTTCTTTTCTTTTTATTTTTTTCTTTTTTTTCTTTTTTTTTTCTTCTTATTTTTGTTGACCTCAGTTGCATGCAGGATGCTTCAACCCATATTTTTTGCCCGATTTTTGTAATTTTTTTTTTTTTTTTTTTTTTTTTAAGGCGGGGAGCATCCTTCTTCCTTGGTCTCTTTCTGTATAACATAATCAACTTTATATTATACAAAACATAAATTTCTGTCTAATGTTTAACTCTAATTCCAATAAAATACGTAAGTCTAACTTCTTCCCATACTTAAATTTTCCTATGGTCATTTTTGTTATCAAAATACAATAATTTATAAAGTAAATTTGATCGTTTTTTAAATTTTCATTCCAAAAACCAAATAATATATCTGTTTCATTCAAAGTTATATTATAATAAATTTGCTTAAAAATAAAGTCTTTACATAGTTTCCAAACGTTCCTCACCTCTTGACAATGAAAAAAGAAGTGCTCAAGTGTATCCAGTTCATTACAAACTTCACAATTATTAGTTTGACATAAACCCATCTTGTTTAGTAAAATATTCGTTGGGTAAATTCTGTGTAAAATTTTCCAATGAAGCAGACGCAGTCGTTCTTCTTTTGTACAATTAACAGCTAACAGCCAGTGTCTTGATTCCAGAACAATATTATGCTTTCTTTGCCAAAAAGAACAGGCGCTCGGAGTTTGTACCTCGAAATTAACCAAAAACCCAGTTCTTATTTCCCTTGGTGTAATATTACCAATACGAGTCAAACCCTGCAACAGGACATATCGGTATGGCAATGCGTTAATCAGTTTTGTTTTAAGTGCTGTACATAACGCATTATACTCAAATTGTCTGGCTGGTTTATAAGCAACCTTTTGACATAATTCTTCAAATGAAATCATGTCACCGATTTCATTCATGACATCCTTTACATGATAAATATGACATTTAATAAAATCTTTGAAAAAGAGGCATTTATGTTTATATTGTATATTCATGTTGTTCCATATACATTGATTCATCAATGGAACAGGTGTGGCATCATACTTTTCATACAAAATGTGTTTGTTGTCTAGCCAGGTTAACAATACTTGTCTCCAAAAGACCGATCTGCAGTTAACAATGCCAACCAGCTTCTTGGAGGATGCATTAGAGTCAAAACAGGACAAACCATTACCCAAACTTGAAAAAACATATCTAGGAGTGACAGACCAGTAATTGTCTGTAGAGTTCTGCAGACCAATAGCCCACGACATCATAAATGAGTTGTGCATATCCACAACATTTATCATATTTAATCCACCATCATCTTTTAATTTACACATAATTGTTCGTTTTACTTTTTCAAACGCCCGTGTATTTGAATATTTTTTCTTCCAAATAAACCTGAACAAAATGGAATTAATTTGATGTAAAACATGATAAGGAACTGCTAGAGACTGGAAGATATAAACGAACTGAGATATAAGAAAGGTTTTAACAATGCAAATTTTACCTTGTATACTTAAGTTTCTTTTGGACCAATTAAAAATTATTTGTTGCATACGTTGAATTTTCTTAGACCAGTTGTCTTCAATTGATGACGCAGGTATATTGTTTGAAAAAACAATTCCAACGATTTTTACTTTCCGTTTCCATTTAAGACCAAAATATTGGTCATTACAGTATTTGTTTGACCCAATCCACATGGCTTCAGTTTTATTTACATTCACTTCTAAATTGGAAACAGCTTTAAACATGTTTAAAATATGTAAAGCTCTTTCCAGATCTCTTTGATCATGTAAAAAAAGGGTGACATCATCGGCATATAAGAGCAGTTTTAGGACCCTCATTGGTGATACCTCAAAAGGTGACATGGGTAGCCGGATACCCTCAACATCTTCATCTGAACGAATCTTAATTGCTAACAATTCAAGGGCTATAATAAATGCCATCGGCGAGAATGGGCATCCTTGACGGATGCCTGATTCCACAGGGAAATGCTCAGATATCCACCCTGTATAATTGATACAACTTTGACTGTTATTCATGATAACCGAAGCCCATTTCTTAAAATTGTCTCCAAAACCAAACTTATCAAAAGCAAACAAAATAAAGTCTTTGGATATGCTATCAAAAGCGCGTCGAAAATCAACTGCCAATAAAACTCCAGGTTTATCCATTGTATTCATAATATCTATGGTGTCATCAATAAGTCTAATCATTGTGCTAATTTTCCTACCTTTCATAAAACCAACCTGATTTTCATGAATAATATCACCAATTACAGTTGAAAGTCTCCTTGCCAGACATTTTGCGAGGATCTTGTAATCTGTGTTAGTCAGAGATATGGGTCTCCAATTCCCGAGATCATCTCTGGGCAATTCTTTCCCTTTATGGATTAATGTCAAGACAGCTTGTTTTTGAGTGGTCGATAACTCGCCATTAGCAAAGGATGATATAAAGGAGGCATGAACTACATCCCTAATCTTCAGCCAAAATACTTTATAAAAACAGGTAGTGAGGCCATCTAGACCTGGGGCTGAATCGTTATTTAATAGTTTTAGAGCAACTGTTAATTCCTCTTTGGTAATATCAGAATCTAGATTGCCTTTTTGGTCATTGGAGAGAAACGGTATATTCAAATCTTGTACAAATTCCTGTGCGCTCACTTCGTTAAATTCAGATTGTTTTTCATATGCATCTTTAAAGAAACGTACCTGCTCTTTCATAATTTCTTGCTGTGTATTTACTACCCTTCCATCTTTTGTTTGCAACCGGTCCATAATTTTCATATTGGCTTTACTTTTTTCCAAGTTCAAAAAATATTTGGTGTTCTTCTCCCCTTCTTCAATAAACTGGACACGGGAACGAACTTGGGCACTTTTGGCTTTTTCCAGTGACAGTACCTCAAGCTCTGATTTAATATTTTCTCTCTTTATCAAAAGTGTCTCATCCTGTGGTTTATTGGCTAATAGTGTATCAGATTCATCTAATTCCCTCTGAAGAGAAACACAATAATTAGTTTGTTTTCGTTTCCTTCCTGCTGCATAGGCTGTACACAAATCACGCATTCGTACTTTCAATAATTCCCATTTTAAGTGAGCATTCGTATCCATATTTTCTAATAAAAAGGCATCAATCAAATCATTCATCAGATCAACAAAAAATTTATCACTCAGTAATTGGTTATTGAATTTCCAATAAGAGGGACCACGTTTGATATTTACAAACTGAATTTTGAGTTCAAGCAAACGATGATCTGTGTGTGGTACTGACAAAATATTACAAAAAAGGGTTTTATCAAATAAATGATCAGAAACGAAAATATAATCGAGACGACGGGCTATAAAGGGGTTCTTCCTACTCCAGGAAAACTCCCTTTCATCTGTGTGAAACAGGCGCCATACATCATTTAAGACATTATTATTTAAGAATTGCTGGAAATTTACCACATCAACCGTTTTATGCTTTTCTCCACTTACAATATCTAAATCGTTATTCAAAACACAATTAAAATCACCACAGATTATTTTCTCACCATCTAAATTTTCTAAATACTCATTTACTTGTTTCCACAATTGAATTTTTTCCAAAGAATTATTAGGAAAATAAACGTTCACCACGTAAAAACAATTGTTATCCGAAATAATTTTCACACATAATATTCTTTCTGTTTTAAACATTATTTCCACATCACAACTGTAACTCTTTTTCATTAGGATCATTTGTCCCATTCTTTGACATGTAAGTGATGAGTGATACACTTTTCCACCCCATTCTCTCTCCCACTGGTCTTTTACATCGTCAGTAATGTACGATTCTTGCAAACATATTAAATCATACTTTCTTTTTTTAAATAAATCAAATAATGATCTTCTTTTTCTTTTGTTGCGCAATCCTCTCACATTAAGAGAACATATTGAAACGCCATTCATTACACACGTCTATCATAATGTCGCAAAAACCATCTCGTTGTCCTTTAACATAGCCAAGTCGCGAGGCACGTGAAAGCACACGTAAACACGGGGGCGCGGTCACGGATTACGGGTCAGCATAGGGAACTGTCCGCATCCTGTGAGTTGCTGAGTTCGTTTTCAGGCCTGATGCACGTGTCATTGTTTGTATCGCTTGTGTTGTCGGATGTGCGTGACACTGATAGCCTCGCTTGTTTCGTGTTCTGCGTTGTCGGGCTCATGTTTTGTTGCGGAGATCCGGAGCGTGATCGTTGTCGCTTCGCTGAGCTGCCGTCTCTTTTACTAAATCCGTGCAGGGTGCGCTGCCCAGAGATATGTTTAGGCTTCGTCGTCCTAGAGCGACCTCTGTCTCTGCTGGGAGAGGTACTGGGACTTCGTTGTCTCTGTCTCTCTGGCGCCTTGGGCTGTGTGCTAGTGTTGGACGGGGGAGGGGGAGGAGGATGGGGAGGGGGCATGTTGTTGACAGGGGTCATGTCACAGTCAGGGTCACCTGCTTTGTGGTTGTCTTTTAGACACTGCTTGCATTTAACGGGGTTGGGGCACTGTGCTGTGGAGTGAGACTGTTCAAAGCAGCGCCCACATTCTGGTGCAGTTGCCGGACTCTCTTTGCCTGTTCTCTATGGTAGAGGGTAGCTTTAAAGGCACAGTAAGCCTCCCGTAAACCATCACAGAGCTCCCCGAGCGTCTAAATACAGTACAAGCATACTTCCATTTGAACGCTCAGCGAACGGGAACATCCTGGCTGCTTTCTGTCGAGCGTGATAAATTTTCAAAGAATTTATTTTCGTGGATGAGTCCTCTACGACATTTGCGCCTCGTTTTGGTGCTGGCTGTATACAATACCGGAAATCACGCCCGGAAGTACTTCGAAGTCAATACCAACATGGATGACACTCAGTCAACAGTCGAACGCTGAAGAAGAAGATAAAATCATGGAAGCAGATAACCAACCATCTGTGATCCCTCGAAAGCGTAAGAGGGTGACAAACCCAAGGCACAACGTCTTGTCTGCATCGGAGAGAAAACGGAGACGCAACCAAAATCAGCGTGTCCAAAAGGCAAAAGTAATTAGTATCGGAAAACAGGTGAACAGATGGAAAGAGCTGAAGGAAAGCCTCGGTCTGACAAATCCTAGTTTGGCAGAACTCCTCCTCGACACGTACGTTGTTGTATTCTCTTTGCTTTGTTTTCTTTTGCTTTTGTTTTGTTATTCATCCACGGGTATTTTTTCTGATCATGCAATGCATGCATGCGTTTGGGATCGACAAGGGTAACCCAACAACGTACTTGCTCAGTCTGTGCACAGCCACATGCAATGATGCATTGTAAATTGAACCATTTCTGATCGCTGTGAAAACTACAGCCCTGAAAGTGGCGAGTAATTTACTCGCCATGGTGAGTAGAAACATGTAACTGGCGAGTAGAAATACTCATCTACTTGCCAAATGCCAGAAAAGTTACTGTAACAAATTGTTGGTTTGGCTATAGTAAAGTTTGCTGTCTGGCTAGTCTTAGTATTAGTAAAGTTTAAGAATCACTGGCCAAAGGCTAGTGTGCCATTATTTGGGACTTTCAGGCCTGAACTAGCAGTAGCATACACAAAAACGTTAGCATAACTGCAATGTATAGAGGTTTTTTTGCATTCTTTTTGTTGCTAAAAATAGAAACAAATGTTCATTAGATTTAAAATTAATGTTCAAGCACTGTCTGCATCAGCAAACGCAAACACTATTCATTTACCATCTGCTGTTTACTGTTTCTGTTCAATATATATATATATATATGCATTGTAATGGTTGTGTTTTTGTTTGTCAGTTATGAAACTACAAAGTCTTACAATACAAGTACAACTACAAAGATGTTACATACAGACCATGAAGCTGTACCACATGTACCTGTTTCTGTTCCAAGCAGGTAAGTAAACCAACTTCTAAGCACTAGCATTGAATTTTATTTGTTAAAAAAAAAAGGTTCATATTTAGAAATAAAATTTAAATTAAAAAGCATCCAATTCCAACTGTGAACAAGTATGAATGATTTCTGCTAAGTCTAGGGATAAGGAATATTTATATAATCCAGTTACAGTGTTAGGTTACCCTCATGGAAATTTGGGCTGCTTTCTTCCTGGGGAAAGCGAGCTGCCATACAATGATAAAGTCAAGGCACTACCCATTTTTTTCCTGCATGTGTGTATTCATGTTTCCAAGCACTGAGACTTTCGCTGTGAATTTAGGTTCTTTATCATGTGCATGCGCGTGAGCACATAGGGGTGCGCAGACACCAGGGAGAGTCTGCACAAAGTTGAAATAAATTCCTCAAAAAATGTGGGAATCGAACCCACACGTACACTGATAGCGATTTATAAGTAGTAGAAGTATTATTGAACGCAGCACCGCTACAGAAAGAGCTATTTCCCCACTACATACAAGTTGCGTCTAATGACAGTTGCCATGGTACCACCTGCTTCATTTTTTTAATTTTTAGCATTCCCTAGGCTATATACAGGTTGTTTTAGAGTGACACAGTGCGTTGTATTTTACAGAGCTGCTTCCGAAAAAGAGCCCGTCCCAGGTACCTCAGGGGTACTTACTTCAACTCCAGCAACCACCACGCACTTATTTCACATGGGCCACCCAACACCTGGAATGTCAGAAATATCTGCAGCTGAATCTGAGAGGTATGAAGACTTAAGTTTTGAATGTAAAGGTGCAATAAATGTGAATTGAAAATTAAAAAATTAAAAATTGTGTGAGGAATTGGTATTGAACCATATAATTCTATGATCATGTACTTTACAGTTGTCAAGTTCATATTTTGTAGGTTGTGTCTTGTTGTTTTTTTACAGGATGTTTATTTGGCTTTTTTTATGTTGATCACGTTTTTTGTTGTTTTCAAAAAGTAAACATGCGAGTTATCTTGTCACTGACCTGTGTAAAGCTTAGTTTTGTTCCAATTTATTTCAGTGAAGGCCAGTTGTCTGGTGTTGAGAAAATTCTTACCACAGACAGTGAAGATCAGGTTGGCCCAAAGCAGGGGTAAGTCTCTTTCACTATTTGCTGTGAAATGGCAAACAAAATCATCTCTTTGTTGTGAAATTACTAACAGAATCATCAACTTCAAGCAGTAACAATACTATAAACATCTCTGCTTATCTTTCCTTTCCTCTCTTTTTGGTCGCCCAAAATCCAAGGACGAAAGCCTGAATGTACATGTAGAGAAAAAGTGAAGATGTTTTATCAGTGTCAAATCAAAGGGAGCAGCTAGCTTCTCTTGCATGTGTAGCATTCCTTCCTATCATTGTGCTATTATGCTTTTTTATGCGGTGCAATTTTAGATCTGCTGCTGGTTTCCCACACACAAGTTATCACCACTGCAATGTAATCAATCAATCAATCAATGAGGCTTATATCGCGCATATTCCGTGGGTACAGTTCTAGGCGCTCTGCAGTGATGCCGTGTGAGATGAAATTTTATACGGCCAGTAATTGCAGCCATTTCGGCGCATATTTACCTTTCACGGCCTATTATTCCAAGTCACACGGGTATAGGTAGACAATTATTAACTGTGCCTAAGCAATTTTGCCAGGAAAGACCCTTTTGTCAATCATGGGATCTTTAACGTGCACACCCAATGTAGTGTACACGGGGGGGGGGGGGGGGGGGGGGGGGGGGGGAGTTCGGACACCGAAGAGAGTCTGCACACAAAGTTGACTCTGAAATAAATTTCCGCCGAACCTGGGATCGAACTCACGCTGACAGCGGCCAACTGAATACAAATCCAGCGCGCTACCAACTGAGCTATATCCCCGCCCCATGTAAGACAGAGAGAGTGTGTGAAACTGCGAAAGAAAGAAAAGCAGAAGTGGCATTGTGTGAATCATCTATGTATCTGTCTTGCAGAGAACACATGTATGCACTGTCAGAGACATGTGTAGGGCCTTTTAGTATTTAACAACGATACTCTTGTAAATTGTCGGAATGTGGTTTATGGTCATCTGCTCCACCACTGCTTTAGTTGTCTTGCAATAAAGAATGATCACTATTATTATAGTAATGATCTTAATTTTGGAAGTTGGTAGTCATACTTTTCATCAACATTTTTGCTGGGATTTGTCGAGTGAGCAGGCCTTTTCTGTCTTCTGTATCTCCTCCTCATAAGAAATAAAAGCCGAGCGCATCATTTACCATATCTTACTTCTCAATACACTGTAGCGGATAGGAGTGGTTCTGAAACCAGCTTTGTGATTGGCCAAACTTCTTACATTCGGACCATTGAACATGAGGCTCACAGTTATTTTTGCTCTTCCGTTTCCTGTGATTTTTAGCAGTGTGAAAAACAACTGAGCAGTATTTACAGAATGTGTGAGTGTTTTAACCAGGTTTATGATATTGATTGCATGCAAGTGCCTAGAATAGGTCTTCCTACGTTGTGTGCGGTTTGAGACAGAAACTGTTTACACTGCCATAATGCTAAAGGCATTGCTTGGAGGTAGCAGTAAAATTAGACACAAGGTGTTTTTGCCCCAGCAGAGAGCAGGCAGAAACTCGAATTTTGCACTCTGGACCAGTCACAGGTCAGGGCTTGGTTCTGTGTGTTCAACAGCGAGCCCACACAGTGCACATTACCAACATTTATTTTTAGTCTGAGGCAGCGCGCTGTCGTCCCTTATCTGACCACTCGGTGCTGGGGCTAAGAAGTAAATGGCACGGTTTGCACAGCAGTGCATGCTGCCAAAGCAAGAAGCTTCCATTCCATCTATTATTTCTGTCTTCATTTTTTTCTCCCTGAGTATGTATATAATATTATGCCACTTTGGTCAACATCATACAAATGGTCATTTCTGAACCGATCCCTCCCATTTGTTGTGTGTTTTCATGCCAGTCATGGTCAGTTTCCATCACCACCTGACAAGCTGACATTTATGTCTGTTGAGTATGAGTAGCAGATATTGATCATGAAAGATTCTAAATGACGCTTCATCATGGACGACACAGTCCAACGTTAGATTGTATACTCCCCTTATTTCTTCGAAAGCCCACCTGGTGTGGTAGGATGATAGTGCTTCCACAGAAGTGATCTGGGTTCAGTTCCCAGTCAAGGAAATTTGCCTGTTTGTTTTGTTTCCTTTTTTCTTCTTGTTGTTTGTTTATGCATGTTCAGGCACTATTGCCATGATCATTATGGGTAGTAGTTTTGTGTGGTTTGGGAAGGTCTGAATGGAAGATTTCTATTTTTGTTTGTTTTGTTTCTCATTGTACATCTTCTTGTGCAAGTGGGTGGTATTTTCTGAGCCTGATATTTCATCACATAATTATTGATGATACATATCTGTTGCAGAGGTACTCCACCTACACAAACAAGGGCTGCGAGAGCGCTGAGACGGCCATCAGCATCATTCCTTGATCCGTTTAAGTAAGCTTTTTTTATTTTTGTTTTTGGCATCCACCAGGGCAATAACATTTTAAAAGTTATTTAATATCATATTCTTACTCCGAATCACATTAGCATTGAGTCACCTGAGATGCTTATCACTGAAAAACGCTTACCCGGCTAAAGAATTTAAAGGGAAGCAACCCCATCACCAAAACGAAAGTGAAAGTAGCTTTGGTAATGGGCCAGTACACCGGGAGTTACCTCCCATACGGGTGTATGCCACGTCACTTCCTCTAGGAACACGTGCCTATTATCATACGTCTTTTTCACCTCGGAGAGGACGGTTCACTTTTTGACGCTCTGTGGCTGACCTTGTGTGTTTGAGTGACACCCGCCGGCCACGTTACCCAGCTTGTCTGCTCGCCTTGCCTACAGTTTGGTGAGCTCGTTCCCGTTTGTTGTTGGTTGTTTGCGCTGTTTCGTTACTGTACGTTGTCCGTTTTTTACGGACTTGTGTGTCAGTGACTTGCGTGTTTCGCCATTTTGTTGTGTGAGTTAGTTAGCTAACTCGTGTGACTTTGCTAGTAGCTCTGCGTGCCCTCTTTCTGTTTGGGCAAGTGTAGCTTTAGTATTTTGTTGACGCGTAAGCGTGTGTGTTTACTGTGTTTTCAGTCGTTTTGACTTACGTTTCAGTAAATCTTTTTACTTTGCCACGTGTTGTTGACGTTTGTGTCAGTGTCTTGCGTGTCGCCATTTTGTTGTGTGAGTTAGTTTTCTAGCTCGTGTGACTTTGTTTGTAGCTCTCCGTGCCTCTGCTTGTGGGGCAAGTTTAGCTATAGTATTTTGTTAACGCATTAGTGCGTGTGTTTACTGAATTTTCCAGTCGTTTAGACTTATGTTTCAGTAAATTTCTTTTTTTCGCGTTGCCACGTGTTGTTGTCAACATGTCTGATTCAGACAAGCGCCGTGGCAAGTCGGACCCCAAGGGGAAAATTAAGGCTAAGTCTTCCTCTTCCAAAGCAACGTTACTTGTTACAGACCAAGAGCGTAACACTTTGTTGGCTGTACCAATTTCGGCGCCTAGCGCTGTTACTACTTCTGCTTCTTTTGCGGCGCCTAGCGCTACTGTTACTTCTGCACCTGTCTCTACATCGGAGACTTCGTCTTCTTTGTTAGCACCTGGACAAGGTGCGTTGGTTTCCTCTCTGTTAAAGTCACTGGTTCCAGAAATCCGCAGCTTGGTGCAGGCAGAATTTCAGCGTTCCGTCGCCAGCAGTTCGGCGTTTCCGGCATCTGGCAGTGACGTCCGGGCATTGGCTTCCGTGTCTTTGTCCTCCACTTCCGGCTTGGAGCAGCGTCCTCCCTCTTCAGCGTCGGTTGGTAAGCAGAGCTGGTCCGATAGCCCTCGTGAGGCGCCTGGACGTTCTCCTTCGGGGGACAGCTCTTTCGCATCGGGTCACGACCGATACCTTGCTGATCTTTCATTTCCGGCGATAACCTACGAGGCCCCGGACTTGTTCGAACAGCGGCGGCAGTCGGTTTCGACTGCCGCATTTCCGGCACTTGCCGGAAGTGATGATCCGTCCGCTCCGGCACGCTACGGCGGTCGCGGCAGGATGGAGTATTCACTGACTTCCGGTCCTTCCGGATCGCGAAGTCAACCAGTGCAGTCTTCACTTCCGCATTTTGCGGTTCCGTTGACTACACTTCCGGTTTCGGCCGGAAACGCTTCTTCCTCTTCTGGTGGTTCCTTCCGGATACCAGATAGTGGATTACAGCGTGCGCCTTCCGGCTTTCAAGCGCCTAGGCTTGAGCAGGCATCACTCCACTCAGTCGGGGGAGTGACGTCAGCTCATCCAGCTCCGGTTTTTGCGGATGGTCGTCCTGCTTACCCTTTACCTTCACAGGGTTTTGGGCGGCAGGATGACGTTAGTGCTCAGGCTTTTCCGGTTTCCGGTTTGCCAGGGCATGCTTCTGCTTCCGGAACTGGTGACTTCGGTCATGGTTCCACGTGTGACTATTCTGATGCTCCATCAGTGGTCAGCGAGGAGTCGCGGGGCGTGTTTCCGTCGAAGCTCAAGTCTGTTCTTGACGTCGCGGCGGAAGTAACGTCTCGTTATTTTCCTGAAGGGGTGGTGGCTGCGGACTCTTCCGCATCATTCGTTCCTTCTGCCATGGCGGACTTCCGGCCGGCACAGGAGGATGTTTCTTCCTTCCGGTTCGCCGAGTCTCCGTCAGTGGCTTACCAACTTTCGCATTCACTGGTTCGTCCAGCACATGCGGGGAGTGGTATTCGGCCAGTGCCTGTTCCGTTACTGCTTCCTTTTGGTCCAGTTCCGGAATCAGCTCAGCAGTGGGTGGCTTCAGCTGCCCAAGCCTCTTCCTTCGTGCCTACGGCCAATAGGAAGCTTGGCATGCCCAATCAGAGCCAGAATTGGCTGGCGTCTTTTGCACTCCCTAGGGCTACCCTTCCGGTTTCCCGGGAATTGCTGCCTCTTCGGACTAAACCGATCAAGCGTGATTCGGTTTTGCCGGTTTCCGAGGCTTCCCTCCTCTCTGCTGAGGAGGTTGGACGTCGGCAGATCGAACTGTCCTCCATTGCGGAGACTCTCGTTCGGGCTCTGTCTCGGGCATTGACCGATTCGCTAGTTCCTTTCACTCTCAGTGAAGAACAGAATGCGGACGATGTCTCTGCGCTTTTGACCGCTTTGGCCAAGGTCAATGAGGAACAATTGCGTCTTTCCTCCCTGCAGTACACCCAAGCGGTACTCTGCAGGAGGGATCTCTTCCTCTCGCAGTCCCAATTCACGGAGCTGGCTACTAGGGAGACCTTGAGAGTCTCCCCGGTCTCAGAGGAGTCTCTCTTCTGTCCGCTGGCACTGGATGCCAGACAGAAGGAGATTCAGTCAAACAAGGACAGTCAGTTCCTTGACTACACTCTGAAGGGGGTGAAACAGTCTCAGCCTTCTAAACAGAAGCAGGCTCAGACATCGTCTAACCCCAAGCCAGCTCAGAAGCGGCAGGCTTCGCCGGCCGCTCGTGGTGGGAAGAAGAGGACGGCATCGGGGAGGGGGCGTGGCGGCTCTGGAAGTAAGCCACACCCCCAATGAAGCGCTCCCGATCTCACCTCCCTCCCGCCCTCCACCTTGGTGATGGCGGGAGGCCCCTCCCGGGCACTTTCTCGTTGGATGTCGGTAGTAGACAGCCAATGGATTGTGGGAGTGGTGAGTTCGGGCTTCCGTCTACTCTGGCGGGAGGAAAAGGCGCCTCTTACCCGAGTGCCTCCGCGGTTCAAGCCCCCCTTCTCGCAGGAAGCACGTTCCGTCTTGCAGTCGGAAATTGCCTCCCTGGAGCAGAAGGGCGCGGTGGAGAGAGTTCGGGTCCACAGCTCCCTGGGATTTTACGGGCGTCTGGTCGCTGTTCCCAAAGCATCAGGAGGATGGCGTCCCGTGTTGGATTTATCTCTCCTCAATACTTTCTTGAGGGAGATAAAATTCAAGATGGAGACGCCAGCCTCTGTCCGAGACTCTCTCCGCCCAGGAGACTGGGTGACCTCGATCGATCTCACGGACGCATACTTTCACATTCTTATGCATCCGACCGACCGGAAATGGCTTCGTTTCCGGTGGGGAGATCAGATCTACCAGTTTCGCGCACTCCCTTTCGGGCTGTCTCTCGCACCGTGGATTTTCACCATGGTGGTGAGACAGGTCTGTGCACTGGTGAGGTCCCAGGGTATCCGTCTGCGGGCTTATCTGGACGACTGGCTCATCATGAACCAGTCCCAGAGCGGCTGTTCGCAGGATACCCTGACGGTTCTTCGAGAATCCAACTGGTTGGGGTTCTCGATCAACCGGGTAAAGTCGGAGCTGACCCCGTCACAGACATTCACTTATCTGGGGATGTCTTTCGACACGGTCGCTTGGACTGTCCAGCCTTCTCAGAGAAGGGTGGACAAGCTCCAAGCTCAGATTCGCTCCACTTTACCTCTCCTGATGGCTTCCATCCGCTCGCTCGCCTCCATCTTGGGGCAGATGGAGTCTATGGCTCTTCTGGTTTCACTGGGCCGGGTCCACAAATGTCCGCTTCAGTTCGCGCTGAAGCCGTTTGTGGACTCTCCTCTGGTGGACTGGGACGCCCTCATCCCTTTGCAGGGATGGTTCCAGTCTGCGACCCTTCCGTGGTTGCACACGGAGTGGGTCTGCAGAGGTGTTCCGATCGTCGTGCCCCTCCCCGACCTGGACCTCTTTACAGATGCGTCCAGGGAGGGTTGGGGGGCACATACAGATCTTCAGACTCCTCCCTTTCCGTTACTCAGCCGAGTAATCCGGAAAGCGGAGATGGAGGAGCCGGCCCTTCTTCTTCTGGTCGCTCCTCTGTGGCCGTCGCAGGTCTGGTTTCCAGATCTTCTTCGGCTTGCCCAAGGGCCCCCCATTCCTCTCGCACTCGTGCGAGGGGAACTAGTGCAGCCCCGAACAGGCATTCCACACGAGGAGCCCAGTCTTCTGAAGCTTCACGTGTGGAAGTTGTTCGGGACTCGCTGAAGCGCTCTGGGGCGTCGTCTTTGACTCTGGACTTGGTGGCTCGCTCGCATAGAGCGTCCACCTCTTCAGTTTATGCTTCCCACTGGAAGGCATGGACTGCCTGGTGTTCAGCTAGAGGGGTGAGTTCGGTGGCTCCGCGCTCTATTCAGGTCGCTAACCACCTCTCTTTCATGTCTTCACAGGGCGCCTCAGTCTCCTCGTTGAGGGTCCGGCGCTCCGCTATCTCGGCGACTCTTCAGCAGATTGGTCGTTCTGTTCGAGTCGGGGGCGTTATAGCTGCAGTCATTAAAGGGGCTGCTCTTAAGGAAGCTAAAGCTCGTTTGCCCGCTCCCAAGTGGGACTTGTTTTTAATCCTGGAATTCCTTCGTTCTGCGGATTTTGAGCCTTTAAGCGAGGCCAGTCTGTTCAATGTCACTCGCAAAGCGCTGTTTCTCCTTTTGTTGGCTACGGCCCGACGGGGTAGCGAGGTCCACGCCCTGTCGGGTCAGCCTGGAGATATCTCCTTTGAGCCGGACGGTTCCGCATCTTTGCGTTTCCGGCCTGATTTCCTGGCCAAGAATCAGTCTCCGGGGCAGGCCTCTCCGCTGGTTAGAGTTAAGGCTCTGACCAGCGCGTTGGCCCCGGGTGACCCCGATTCGGTCAATTGCCCTGTGAGGGCACTTCGTCTGTACTTAGCCCGGACTCAGCCGATTCGGTCTAGTTCTCAGAAGTTGTTGTTTATCTCTCTCCTTACTAGGCGCGAGAAAGATTTGTCGAAGGTAACGTTGGCCCGGTGGGTGTCCTCGCTCATCAAGCAGGCTTATGAGTGGAGGCGCACAAAGAGGGGGGGGGTTATGCCCTCCTTGCCACTTGACTCGGCCCGAGCCCATGAGACGAGGGCGTGGGCATCCTCTCTGGCAGTTCTGCGCTCCAGACGTCTAGAGGAGGTGCTGACAACTGCGTATTGGCGTTCCGAAGATGTTTTCATAAACTTTTATCTTCGGGACGTCACAGCTCTTCGACAGGATGGCTCCAGAGGCCTTCCAGCGCTCATAGCAGCAGGCCAGTTCCTGTCCAGAACTTGATGGTGAGTTTTGATTCATTTCTAGCCCACCGCCTTGTTGATGTTATCTGCTAATGTGATTCGGAGTAAGAATATGATATTAAATGGAAAATTTCCTAAATAAATTATCATTTAATTAATATACTTACCCGAATCACATACTGTATTCCCTCCCACCTGCCCCGCTTATGGTTTTAAGATTTTTTAAAGCCGTATGATAATAGGCACGTGTTCCTAGAGGAAGTGACGTGGCATACACCCGTATGGGAGGTAACTCCCGGTGTACTGGCCCATTACCAAAGCTACTTTCACTTTCGTTTTGGTGATGGGGTTGCTTCCCTTTAAATTCTTTAGCCGGGTAAGCGTTTTTCAGTGATAAGCATCTCAGGTGACTCAATGCTAATGTGATTCGGGTAAGTATATTAATTAAATGATAATTTATTTAGGAAATTTTCCATTTTGTGACATTAAGTAAGAAAGAAAGGTAAGTGTGTGCGATGATACTAGAAAACCGTAAGGTAGTTAGATTGTACAAACATTGTCCTTTCTATGCCTGGAAAGTAATATCTGTGCTTGTGCTAGGATAAACTTTTCATCCTTTTACACTGTTTGCAGCTTGACTTCTATTGACATCACCCTGCAGTCTGAGTCAGACTGTGAAGAGACAGCGGATCCTGATGATCCAGAGTATGAACCAAGCTGCTATCTGGAAGCCATTCTGTAAGTTGTTGAAAGTCTTGTTCATAAGTTTTAAATTCATCGTTGGTATGGAAGTGCTATCATTGTTTTATTTTTCTGTATCCAAGGTCTTTTTGGTTGTTGCTTAGACTACTGTATTGTCTGTTCGAGGGACCAATATAGGACGTTTTAAATCTTCTTCTTGTCGTTTGCCTAGGACGTTTTAAATTATTTAAAAATAAACAAATGATATTTTGGTATGTATTTAAGAACAAAAGTTGTTATAGGCAAGTAGTACTATTTTGTGTGAAAAGTACTAGTTTGTATCTATTGTGGTGGAACCGGCACGGTTGGCCTAGTGGTAAGGCGTCCGCCCCGTGATCGGGAGGTTGTGGGTTCGATCCCCGGCCGGGTCATACCTAAGACTTTAAAATTGGCAATCTAGTGGCTGCTCCGCCTGGCGTCTGGCATTATGGGGTTAGCGCTAGGACTGGTTGGTCCGGTATCAGAATAATGTGACTGGGTGAGACATGAAGCCTGTACTGCGACTTCAGTCTTGTGTGTGGCGCACGTTAAATGTCAAAGCAGCACCGCCCTGATATGGCCCTTCGTGGTCGGCTGGGCATTAAGCAAACAAACAAACAAACAAATATCTATTGTGGTTTAAGCCCTGTACACGTGAAATTGTCCGAAATTGAAAGAAAAATTATCACATGTATACCCCAAAAGAGCCCCACGCTTTACCTCAAAGTCTAATACTCGGATGAGACGAAAAACCGAGGTCCCTTCGTGTACACTACATTGGGGTGTGCACGTTAAAGATCCCACGATTGACAAAAGGGTCTTTCCTGAGAAAATTGTATAGGCATAGATAAAAATGTCCACCAAATACCCGTTTGACTTGGAATAATAGGCCGTGAAAGGTGAATGTTCACCTAATAGGCTTGAAGTTTGCTGGTCGATGTGAATAGGTTATATATTGTGTGTAAAAAATGTCTGTTTGTCTATCTGTAAAAAATTCCATTTCAAACGGCATGTAGAGCGCGGAGAGCACAGTTAATTGTGGTTCGCGCTATATAAGCTCTTCATAATAAATAAATAATATATTCATTTGAACTCTCGTGTTTGTATTTTTTTTTTTAGATTTAACTTTTACGCTCAGAGGAATGCAATGTTACAGAATTGGTGTGAAAAACGTGCACACGCGGCACACCTGGCTGGCTTAGGTCAGCGTTATGCGTCACTGAGGCTCATCCGGGGTTAATATTTACCCACTTTTGGTCACATCGCTGAAAATGTTACCAGAGTACAACAAAAACTATTGACTCTAGTGCTTAACCCTTTTCAGACAAGATAGTACTAATCGTCCTCAACAACTTTTATTTGTAGACACTATGCAAAAGTTTATTGGATTTTTTAAAAATGATTTAAAACGTCCTCTGCTGGTCACCCGGACGGACTATATCTATTCATTATAAATTGTCCCACTTTATAGTGTCCTGGTCAATTTCAAAGTGTTATAGGTTTCTTCTCTTTCACGCGAGCAGTGTTGATCTGAAAGAACATAGGCAACAGCAGGATGTTGTGAATTTGACGAAAAATACAAAATTGATAATAAAGATGGCTAAATATTTTAGTCGCTTCTTTTCTAAGTTGACTCATGATGTTACGTCTCACTGGCACCGCACGCTACTTTTTCTGCACGTCATGCGCTGTGATTGTCAGACTGGTTTAATATAGATTAATTGTTATTGATATACAGAAGTAGGCCAACCGAATCCGTGAAGACTAGCTGTCCAGCACAGTGCCTTCAACATAGCAGCTGTCTACCGTTGACGTTGTAGCTTGAATAAATCTAAAACACATTACAGTGCAGAGACACACATATACAGTGGAATCCCCATTTTAAGACCTCAAAAAATCTGAAAAAATCAGGTCTTAAAAAGGATGGAGTCTTAAAATGGGGGAAGATTTACAGAGGTTATGAAGAGGAAAGCTGAGAAAACAGGGTCCTAAATTGGGGGGGGGGTCTTAAAAGGGGGGTTCCACTGTATACACTTTTGAATGCATTTTTTTATGGCCATCCCTTTATGTGCTTTGGTGACACTGTTTTCACTTATTTCAGCCCAGAGGAAGTACAGAAAGAGGCAACAGAGGTGAGCTTCGAAGAGATGTTTTTTGGAGAACTGAAGCAAGAGGACCCTCAGGAAGAAGAAGAGGAGGAAGGCTTCATTGGGAGAGGAATCCACCTGGTACATGAGCTGGAATGCGAAAAGGTGGCAAGCTCTCCCATGGCCCTTTGCTCCGTTGAGCAGGTCAAGCAGTTGGCCCTGACCTCCATCACCACCTGCATAGCTGACAGTGACAAGTGTGGCAAACCAGTCACACTTGAGCACAGTTTTGTGGGCTCTGCTTTGTACGTCAAATGGGTAAGACTGGATCACAAGATATATAATTCACAATAAATAGACCCTTTTTAGTTGACAGCACTGAGTAGTAAGAGAATCAGCGTCTGAACAGCTGAATTTTGATTGATTAAGGATACAAAAGAATGCACTAAGTTAGCCATTATTTGTGACAGTCATGGTCATGTCCATAAAAAACAAACTCATGAAAACTCTCTGGTTCCAATGAAAATCTTACGATCCTGTTTTTTTCTGACAGGTATGCGATAGTGGTCATGTGAGCAACACCTGGTGCTCCCAGCCCATTCTCAACAGGCGCCTTCACAGCGGGGACTTCCGTTTGGCAATGGCAATAGTGACATCGGGCAACAATTTTGGCAAAATCGAAATGCTGGGGAAGCACCTGAACTTGAAGATGCTCTCAAGGACGTCCTTCTTCCAGATTCAGGGCCATTACATTGTTCCAACGATCGATGATTTCTGGAAGGATCACCAGACCAGGGTCCTGGACTCAATTAGAAACAAGGAGATAGTTGTTTTGGGTAATTCATTGATTTGATCTGTGTGTGATTTTTCTTCTTTGGAAGCTACTTGCATTCTTGCAAAATGGCAGAAAGAATAATGGCCAGTGTTGTCACGCATGAAAATGTAATGTGATTCCAAACCCACCCTTCTTCCCTTGACAATTTTTTTTATCCTGTCTGAAAGAGTGAAAGTCCAAGCCAGCCGCAATGCATTGATGATCAGGCTGTTACCACTCCTTGAAAAATAGTTGCATGCAAGTAAGTTTCTTGGTCTTTTGCAGGAGATGGCCGCAATGACTCGCCTGGGTACTGTGCCCAGTACTGCACATACACTTTGATGGACAGTGAAACCAAAAAAATCCTGACCATCAAAACTGTAGACAAGAGGGAGACGGACGGAAAGTCGCCACGAATGGAGACAGAGGGCTTCCGCAGGGCAATGAGTGACCTCCTGCAGAAGGGCATCAATGTGAAGGAGGTGGTCACAGATGCACACACAGGCATTGGAGCTGTGATGAGTGAGTATGCGATAATGGCAAAAGCTTTAAAAAGAGTTTTGTTGTTGTGTTTTTTAACATCTGTCAGGTTGTTATCAGAAGAAAACATTTTTTTGACAAGTAATGGTTTTTATTTTTTAAAGTACACATACATTGTTGTGTGAGCTTACATTTGCACTAAATTAGTTCAGTTCCAAGTGTTGTTATACAATTAAAACACAAAGTAACGACACTGTTGCTTATATTTCAGAGGGCACATATCCTGCTTTGAGTCATTCGCACGACATCTGGCATGCTGCGAAGAACCTGAGCAAGAAACTAACAAAGGTATATTGTCATATGGTGACAAGGTTTCTTTCTTTACTTTACTTTCTTTATTTGGTGTTTAACGTCGTTTTCAACCATTCAAGGTTATATCGCGACGGGGGTGACAAGGTTGATTTAAATCGTTTTGTTTATGGCAAGTAATAAGCTGATAATTTAGTGTTTATTCATGAAAGCTTTTCACATTTTACCTGACGGACAACATAAGTGAGTGATGCTGCGTCAAAACTGTTCTAATTGAGGAGAATTTAGATTATGTCATACGATGTTTGATCCAAATCAGACTTATAAAAGAAGCGTCTATAACTGTTTCATGTCCTAGTGTTTCTGTTAGAATAGAAGTAAGTAACAGACACAATGGGACCCCTTTTAAGACCTTCAACAATCTGAGAAAATTGTGTCTTAAAGTTAAAATGTTGGTGAATTTACAGAGGTTATGAACAGACATTCTGGAAAAGTAAGGTCTTAACAGGGGAGGTCTAAAATTGGGAGGTCAAAAGGGTGTTTCATGATCATTATTTCCTTGAATGAAGGCAAGTGCAACCTTCCCATATACTGCAAAGACCTTAGCAGCTTTACCTGAGACAAATGACCCAGTGGGTAATAACAAAGAGATTCCAAAAATCAAACCAAGCAAGATGGAAGCATTATTATAACTTATATGACAGTGTTAAATGCAATAATCTCACCTTCAGTGTTCTATCTTCGAACAATATGGAAAAGACACCATGTTGGTAAACTTTATTTTGCATTGGAAGGGCAGTAATACTGAGATGGTTATTGTTGTAAAATTGAATAGAGTAGGAAAGGTATGTAAAGTAGCTGTATGCATAATGCACAATTTGCTTCTGTATTTTAGCTTGGAAGCCTAAGGAAACATGCTGCTCTACAGAAGTGGACGAAAGACATCGTGAATCATTTTTGGTTCACCTGCCGAACAGCTACAGACCACAGGCAGTTTGTGGTATGTTTTTTTTAATGCTATGCATGTACTTTAAATGTTAAAAAGTTGACCTCCATGGCCAACAAACAGCTGTCACCCCATGCACTTAATTATATAATTGCCATATAAAATGTGCTGACTTTTGGGGGTAAATTTCAGATAAGGAAACAAGGAAGATATATGAAATCCGTTCGTGTAACAAGGCATAGAAAAACTAATTGCTCTGGATACAAACTGAGGGGGGTTGTTGTCAATATGTAACTAAACCACATATTTCAGCCTTCAGTTTATCGATTATGTAAGTCCTAGTAGCAAGGTTGTTTGAGTATGTATCTTTTTTTTTAAAACTTGTGTACAGGAGCTCCTTCGCGGTGTTTTGCACCACATCACAGGAGACCATGAGTGGGCCCTTGGATGCTGCCAGCATGGTGAGCTGTCTGAGAGTGACAGAAACAAACCTTGGCTGGACGCCAGAGAGGACAGCGATACCATCAAGGAACTGGCTAACATTCTCCTGCACCCTCGCCTTCTCAGTAAAGTGAAACACTACTTGAACTTCCGGTGAGTTGTTTTCGTTTAAGGTGGGATCTTTTTATTACATTTAGTCTAGTTTGGACAAAATATTTTTCATGTAGACGATTTTTGGATAACAAGAATTTGGCTATTGACTGGGAATCGAGAAGAGGGTGATAGTATTTGCATTAACATGTGGTTTGTCCGTGTGTAAAGAATAAACCTGGGCTATCAAGTTATTAAAAACAGCATCAGAACACAGATAAAGTGAGCATAGCATGTTCAGTTTGGTATGGTAACAATACTGATAGCAGTAGTATGAACTTAGACCCATGATATCTGACATCTGTGCATTATGACAACACAGGAGCACAGCTGACCTGGAGGTGTTTCACCAGCACATACTCATGTATTGTGCCAAGAGGTATGCTTACACGCCTCCAGTGTACAGGATCAGGAATGTCCTTGCTGCTCTGGACCACAACTTCCATTTGGGGAGGAGTGTGAAAACAAAACCAGATGGACAAATCCAGTAAGATATATATTAAAATGGTGTTGTTTTGTCATTATTTTGCTGTTTTTATGTTGTTTCAATTGTTTGTTTCTTGTTACGGGTTATTGTGTTCTTGGTTACTTCAGCACACATACCAACATACACTGTCCACATCAATAGACACAAACAAGCTGATGGTATCCCTTTTTTCTGCATGAAAAGAAATCATAGAAATTGCAATCACATTACATTTGTTCATAACATAAAACATCAAATTATGAAGAGAAAACTATTCAAAACAGTCAGAGAAAAAAGACACATCAATTATGTTTCCAGGTACATTTCACACAGGGTAGGCAACTATGTGAGCAATAGTGTGGAACGTGGGTTAGAACTATTATGTAAACTGCAGTAAAGCTGCAGTAAACCAAAAGTATCTTTTATACAAATTCTCTATACTCCTTTTTTTGTTCTTCAAAGTACTAACACGAGACTTTAGTGGGGGGTTGCTAAGACTGAGAACTGTGTTACAAAAAACTAAAAAGGTATGTTGCCATAACGTTGTTATTGAGAAAAAATATATGTTACAATCACGAATATATTGACCCAGCGTGTAAAGTGATTGTTGTGTAAGGCTTGCTTTGGTCAATATATCCTCACATTTTTTTTATTGGTAGGTACCACCGTTGCTTCAATAAAAAAAGTGGACGGTGGACTGTGTTCCCTGTGAAAGAGGAAAAAGACTACAGCTACCTAAAAGACCTGACCCTCCAGGCTCTTCTCAAGCGCATGCAGGACAGACGCGGAATGAAGAGGAGCAGAGACCTGGAGGATGCTGATCCCCGCCGCATTGCCCGAACCATCATGGGTCAGGCTCCGCCAGCTGAGCAGGTGTCCAGATTTTCTGGCACACCAGCTTTTTCTTCAAACTAGACTTGCAACCCTCTTAGCTAACCAGTTTTTAGAAAGTTCTGACCAAACATTATTAATACCTCAGAGCTGAAAGAACAAAACAGAATTTGTATTCTTCCAATTGTTTACAGCATGTGTTTGGTGAAAAATAAATATCTGCTGCAATCCACTCATTACTTCTTTGTTTACCCGACTTTCCCATTTTTGGAAGGCTTTATCCCAGGTCATTTTGCCTGTGTAATCTTAGATTCAGGATCTTTAAAATTGACCTCAGATATTTTTGTTAGGCTATATATTCCAAGGTGTTAAAACCCTTACAGAATGGACACCATAACTTAATCCACAACGTGTACCATAATTATAGCATAAAAAACCTAAAAAACCCAGATTTTCTTGCATTCAGCCGAATAGAAAATGAGTGTTTGGTTAGTTTTTTTTATTTAAACAAAAAGACATCATAAGATCAGAACATAATTATAATCAGTGTAATCAACATGTATAATTTCTATACCACAGTGATTTTAGGTAGTGCTAGAAACAAAAAATCAGTCCACAAAAACTTATGTCGTAATGAATATAATACAACGCTAACAATCTCTAAATCAACTTGTTGGACGATCAACAGTCATTTCGTACACCAAATAACCCAGTACTGTCGTTTCCCCAACTAAAATGTTTGTACTTGTAGTTTCTTGAGACAACATGATTTTGCCAACATCATCTTGCTCTCTGTAATATTAATTGTTCCATCTTTCATGCTCTATAATTCTTTTAGATAATGCCAACTCTACAAACAACGGGCTAAAACAAGCGCCAAGTATCATGTTTTTGTGGCGTACGGAACGCGTTTGAAAGTGGAAGCAAAAATGTATCCGGGTAATAGGTTAGCTCTGTCAAGGGAATAATGGGAAGGTGATGGCTGGTTAGAGATATTGTGGGTATTTTCCAAGCTTGTATACACAATCATTGCTCTTTTGCCCGCCAAAGCAGCTTTTGAATGGGCAAAACAGGGTGTTCATAAGTTGCACTTGAACACAAAATGCAGAAAAACAAACACGTTTCGGTTTCGCATCCGTTGATAATGCCATACTATTTGAGTTCTCTTATTTTGTTGTTGTTGCTGATCAATATTCAATTTCATTTGTTGTGGGTGCGGCACAGAGCTGTGTGATACTGTGTTTGGCAGAGGACGGCTCAAAAAATATGTTCTGTAGGGCAGACAGATCTTGATGATTTTTGACAAATATTTACGGTACGAAGAATTTTGGTCCCCGATAAACAATTAGCGGTCCATTGGAAAGGCATAGTAATTACTCACTAGTATCTTCTGCAATTTTAACCCCAGGTTTCTTGGCCTTGTAGACTTTTTGTAAATCTGACTTTTTGTACTTTGAAGAAAGTATCTACAGCATTTGATTTGAGCACCATTAAAAAAAATTACAAACGAAGTGTTTGCAACAAAAAAGTAATTTTTAGATTAGGTGACTCAAATAAAAAAATTTACAAGTACACGTACACAATTATGTGACAAATTTAACCATAATTTCAAGATAAAAGTTTTCTTTTTTTTTCTTCTCAAAAATACCCTTCAGCCCCCATTTTTGGCCTTGTACTGTTCACTGCCACAGACAGATACAAGGAAAAGATGACACATTTGACATGTTATAAATACTGGATGGCTTTAACCATGTTTAATCGCCAAAACGGTCTGGTTTAAATCCGGTGTATTGGCCCCATGCATCTGGAAATTTATCCCTGATCTTCCAAACGCAACACGATGGTATAACACGTCTCTGTCCCGCACCAAGCCTCCCATGGACCCACAATATAAACTGGCGATATGCTGCATGCCTATTGGCTCTGTTGTTGTCGTCTGCCTCGTCATCTGCCCGTATCATGTCCTGGCGATACTTTCTGGCCAGGCTCAGGACAGCTTCATCCAGAATAAGGACCTCAAAATCCTGTTATAGAAAGAAATATGCATTTGTTGTTGTACATAGAAACCGTGGTTTCACATCTGCCATATACTTTTCCTTTCTTCTTTTCATATTGAAAAGTATGTGTGGTATGTAATCTCACTGATGGTTTTAACTTTTTTCAGTAAAGAAATTGAGTTTATGTATGTGTTTTATATGTTCTGCATACAGGATTGTTAGAATTTCCATGTGTTTGCTCTCTAAACACATATATATTAAAACCATTTAAAGTTGCTTTTTTTGTTTTCTCCTTCCTTTTCCTCACAAGTGTCTGTTTCTGGATGAATGTTTATGCAGGGGGCATTGTATATTTCAAGCTTGGGAAAAAAGAGGAAACCAAAATTAGATTGAGAGAAAACATAGTATTATCCATCTGAAGGCTTGTCACATTTTGAGTATACTGGAGACTCACTCCATTTTAAGACCCTGTTTTCTCCGATATTGTTTTCATAACTTCTGTAAATTTACAACAATTTTAAGAGTAAGACTCCCTCCTTTTTAAGATCTGAATTTCTTAGACTTTGTGAGGTCTGAAAATGTGGGTTCCACTGTACCTGCATCAAATGGATAGTATGGAAAGTGCTACAAACACAAACATACAACTGACTTACGGCCAAGAGTGTGAGGCATGTTGCCTTACGGCAACATACTTCTTCAATCGTTTTTCGCATTATGCGGCACTTGCCACAGATGCACCAGTCAGGCACTCCCTCTCCAGCAGGTGGGGGGTGACCATGGTCTGGTCTGTCCGGGGCTGGCTCCAGAACGTCGAAGACCAAGCTGGGGTACTTCTCCAGCATGGTCACAAACAGCTCTCGCAGACGCTGCTCGCTAACAGTTTCAATCATTGTCTGCAACAGTAAATAAGAGAGAAGACAAATGTCATATCATATTTACAATCTCCATGGGTCGGGCTGAAAAAAAGTAACACAACACTAACACTTCAGTAAACAACACCATGTTCCAAATCACATAAGAAACAAAAGAAGTTTGCACTCACTCTCATTCTAGAACGTCTGTCACGAATGACAGTAAGCGCACTTGTAACGGCCAACTGTCCCCTGGAACCGCGTCGAATTCTCTGCCTTCCTCTGCCACCTCTTTGTCTTCCACTTCCATCAGGTTGTCTCCCTCTTCCACCATCACTTGCTTCTCTTGTAGTTGTAACTGTTAGTGTCGCTCCTCTTCTCCCCCTGGGCCGAATAGTTCGTCCCCTCCCTCTCGTTGGAGGTGTTCCCCTCGCTGGAGGGGTTCCTGACAGCGACACATCACTGAGGGGGTACACCCGTGTTGGTGAGCCACTACTGGCTGTAGAGACATCCGCATCAACCTGAAATTGATTTCTTATTATATAATTATCAAATACTACTGAACTCAAACTAACACTTCATGTGTACACACACAGAACACACACACAGAACACACACACAAAATAATTTCGGATGGGAAAATCCTGTTCACAATGACATTTATAAAACAGCAGAGCAAACGCCCTTGAGCAAACCAACCAACTGTGGTTAGTGACTTGCTAACGAATTTACAGTGAGGATGATTTTAATATACTGAACACCTAGTGACCTACCCCTCGGCGAAATCTCAAACAAAAAACCACTGGGACATGAGCTATGACTCGCTTTCAGACCTGAAGAAATGCGATCTAACGCCCACCTATATTTCTGTAACCACAGAACCGAAAGTGAAACTAAAAGGGTGGTGTAGTGGTATCCGGAGTAACCGTTACACCCCCCCCCCCCCCCCCTCTTCACTTAAAACGTCCAAACATATAAATATGTATGCACTTGAAATCAATCTTATTATTTTGATGTATAGAAACGTCTGGCTTATAAATGAGGTTGATCCAGGACATCATCATGATCGACATGTATCACAAGTCTTGTGAGCAGATTTTTGCCGCATGAAAGAACAAAAGTATACACACTCACCTCTGTGCCCGTAGACTCCGACATATTGTTGTTCACGTCCACAACAAAAACAAAACTAGACGTCTTCCGTGATCACGGTTTCGTCGAAGCCAAAATATGACAAGACTCAAAAGAAACAGACCGTGTTACTGTCAACACTGAAAGGCTGGCGTCTTGTCGGAACCGGAAACGGCACAGAGCATGCGCACAGAACAAACTGGTATCTTCCGATGTCACAGAGTACAAATAAACATAATGATTTCTTGTCTGGTTTACTTGTTCTAAATGGCCATTAAATGTGATTCATTGGCTCTGAATGCGGCATTAGAGGTAGTTGTAGGCTATAGCTAGTGTGTTTCATCAGGCTAAAACTGTTTTTATCGTGAGAAGATTTGAATCGTTCTGTAAACCATTTTCGGCATACTGGGGCTTTAACAGGGATGCAGATTTAAAAAAAAAGACCACCCCTTCACCCCACAGAAATGTTGCCTTTTTCTCTCTCTCTCTCTCGATATAATTATTGACTTAAGACATAATGTTAGTCAATCCAATGAGATGCGTTCGAATATGAGAACTTATCAGCAACAGTTATATATTTTGCAGTAATACTGAGAATAACATTACTGTACAATTAAAAACTGGAAACTGCTTTTCCAGAAGCTGACAATTAAACTGCCAGACCGCCCGACGGGTGAGTGATTTTCGATTTTCATTGGCCCAGCAAAATTTCGACCAGCCGCGTGCCAACGGGGTAGTGTATTTCCGCATCCCTGTCGTCATCCACTTAAACCACTACTACCGGTATACCATTATTTACAACAAACCAGCTTTCGATGAGCAGACTGTTTTTTTCAAATAAATAGTGAATTACTGATGGATGTCTTAACTACCTTCGATTTGTGAAAGGTTGACGGTGACATGTAGTTAAGTGAAACGTTGTATTGATGTGATGTTACACTGTATTAAATATATAAATATGTGACACATTAGTTTGTACTATGTGTGTGCGTGCGTATGCGTGTGTGTGTATGTATGTGTGTGTGTGTGTGTGTGTGTGTGTGTGTCTGTGTTTATGTGTGTTTGTGTGTGTGTGTGTATGTGTGTGTGTGTGCGTATGTGTGTGTGTGTGTGTGTGTGTGTGTGTGTGCTTCACGTACACAATCAAGAGAAGTAACTCAGTGGAAGTAACCACAACAACGAGCCTGCTTTGCAACATTTAAGTAAGCTTTCAACACACTTGCTTTTTCAACGTGAAGACAGTCCTCCCGCGTGGTAGCATTATTTGTAAAGCATAATCTTATGGTATAGCTTTGGAAGCGATCGATGGGCCTTTTTCTCTCGGCATTATCCCTTTTAGGCATGTATGACTTGAGTTCTTGTATTCATGTTTATTTAAATTCAAGAAATTATGACTGTGTTAGACACAGCTGTAACGTGTAAAGTCAGACTCTAATTCTACTATTGCAGGATCTTTCTGCACTCTGAATTAAACCATTAGATGAAGCACTCTGAATCTGTTCTTTAAAATAGACGAACAAGATACTCAAGAGACAAAATATTTTGTATTTCAGTCAAGTTGGGTTATAGTTAAGAATGAAACAGATTTCGTGATTGGTCAGATTGTCGGTGTTCGGTTCTCGATGAATACCAAAACTCTCGTCAATTGCAAACGGTTGTGAGTTTGCCGTTCATCAAAAGCAAAAGGAAGGGAAACTATAATTATGTGAAGGAATAAAGCAGGAGGAGAGTGGAAGGACAGTGATGCAAAAACATATCTCTTGCAACTTGATTCTTGCAGGTAAGTGAACTGAAAGGAGTCTATGAACAGAACAGAATCATTTCGGCATTGCAATCGCATGAAAGCAGGACAGAGTTCGGTGACAGATAGAATTAAAATAACATTTACAGGCTTTCATTTGAAACTTCTTGGTCATCATCATCGCGAATTGACGCCCTTCCAAAGCCTAATTGAAGCCCTCCGTCGCTTCTCTTCGTCGAGTTTCAATAAGGTTTTGGTCGAGCGTCAATCGATGAGGATGACCGAGAAGTTTTAAATGGAAGCCTGTACATAATTATGTAAATCGCGAAAATATGAACAACCTCTATGAACGAGGCTTCATGGGAATATCACTGGTCATTGTGACACGGCTTTCAGCTTTCAGCAGCGTTTTGAACTAAGTGTAAAAGAAAATAACGACATAGATTAGACGATGCACAAGATAAACACTGCCCAATTGATATAATAAGGTTAGATAAAATAAGATACAACTCTGTCGCAGTTTCGCACGTTTGACCGAGATCATGGAGAGCTGCGCAGAACGTCATCAAAACCTAATCTATTCTATTACGACGTTACGTATACGCTTTCTTTGGGATGGAGGCGAGAGACAGATCAATTTCCTTCCTTGACCTTCGATCGTTTGAAATGCATTCGATAATTAGAAAATAGAAAAGATGGGCCAATATTTGTCTGACCTCGTTTGGATGAGTTGAAATGATAAACTTTGCAGCACAATCTTCAAAATGTTTTATTGATGCAAGTTGTTTACCGTCTTTCTCATATGAATATGCACTTAAAAAAATACATGAAGTGGTTTGTTTGTCGAACAAGTGGACGAAGCGATCTCGATAAATTGCAATAACAGTCATTATATTGACCCGTGGCGCAGTGTCGGACGAAAATGTCGACTGCACGAAAAGATTGTTTTGAAAATCTATTCGTATACTACGGTGCGACAAATGAAACAAAACGCATTTTGAATATAAAACAAGTCGCGTGAAGCGATATCAACACATTTAGTCAATCGGTCGGCCTGGAACTAAGACATCAACACTTAAAACCAGACATAAACACAGACAAACAAACAGAGAGAGAGAGAGAGAAAGAGAGAGGGAGAGAGAGAGAGAGAGAGAGAGAGAGAGAGAGAGAGAGAGAACAAAAAAAGAGAGAGAGACAGAGAGATAGAGATAGAGAGAGAAAGGGAGAGAGAGAGAGAGAGAGTGAGAGTGAGAGAGACAGACAGAGAGAGAGAGAAAGAGAGAGAGAGAGAGAGAGAGAGAGAGAGAGAGAGAGAGAGAGAGAGAGAGAGAGAGAGAGAGAGAGAGAGAGCGTTGGGACAATATTTTCAAAACTAGACAGTAACCGTAACCGCGAGTATCTTGACAAATCGTTCTGTTTTTGTGTGGGTTTTTCCCCCCGAAGATTATTCCATAAACACATATACAGACTGATCTGTGCATAATGCCAGTTTGTGTGAACATGCCTTCAACTTTGAAATACAATGGTACATGTACCTGCGATGCGAGTGCCATCCGATGGGAAGACCCATGTCCCATGTTCTTCTAATCTATTTCACATGTTCGCTCTCTCGGACTTCTTGTCTCTCGCTCACTCACTCTCTCTCTCTCTCTCTCTCTCTTCTGTGTGTGTGTGCGTGTGCGTGTGCGTGTATATATATGTGTGTGTGTGTGTTCTGATAATGTATGGTTGTATATCTGTATATCACATGTCGATAAAAAATGATCTTATTCTTATATTACTATTATTGCGTGTGTCTGCGTTTCATCATAAAAAGTTTGTTCCTATGTATTCCCATTTCGATTATAACCATTTTGCTTAGATCAGGACTAGCTGTAAGAAAGGTCCTACGGACCTAATGCTATCTTTCCTGTAATAAAGTTCAATGTTTCAATGTTTCAATGTTTCTCTCTCTCTCTCTCTCTCTCTCTCTCTCTCTCTCTCTCTCTCTCTCTCTCTCTCTCTCTCTCTCTTTTCCCTCACTGTCTTTGTCTCAAGCTATGTATCTGTTTCTCTGTCTCCCCTCTCTGTCACTATATTTGTCTTTGTCTCTGTCTCTGTCTGTCTGTCTGTCTGTCTGTCTGTCTGTCTGTCTGTCTGTCTGTCTGTCTGTCTGTCTGTCTGTCTGTCTGTCTCTCTCTCTCTCTCTTGCTCTCACACACTCTCTCTCTCCCTTTCCAATTGTCTGTTTTTCTCTTAATCTTGCTAGAATATACCTATCATGAAACTACACCTTCAAGATAATGACACTTTTGGTTGGTTCCGAACAATCTACTTTCATCACAGGTTCCACTGTATCACTATTTTGTTGCAAATGATTACATTGGTTTGGATAGTGGGCAAGGGTACCAAATAGATTATTCTAAACAGTTAGTGTAGGGAGACCTGTCTTGCTGACAAGAGTAGGCACTGACTGTAATGCTCTTTCATCAATCGTGTTAGCTGTCAAACATTCTTTAAGATATCAACGGTTTTCATCATTTATTCTTTAAAAACAACAACAGCCAGTGAAAAAACCCACCCATGGCGGCTATACAGGTTTTGTTCGGTTTAGTTTATGTTTTTCTAACTATTCATTGTACAACGCAAAGTATAAACGAAACCTTTTTAAGCCTGGACAAGACATGTGCAGATCAATGTCATGTGAGGGTAAAAGGTCACAGTTCTCTGCATTGTGCACTGAGGTGCACCTCTGAGCCAAAGTGTGTGTTTTCGGTGTGGGATTCAAACCTTGGACTTTGCAAACTTTGTGAGACGTATGAGAAGAAAAATAGTACTTCTCCTGAGCTTTTTGGTTTGACAGGGTTTACAAAAATGGTAAGTACACATACAGACAGAAAAAACTTTCAGCTTCGTACGGACAGAAAGACAGACAGACTGACAGACCGACTGATAGACTCAGACAGACAGACAGACAGACAGACAGACAGACAGACAGACAGACAGACAGACAGACAGACAGACAGACAGACAGACAGAATGACGGAATGACAGACTGACAAACAGTCAGACAGACTGACAGACCGACTGATAGACTAAGACAGACAGACAGACAGACAGACAGACAGAATGACGGAATGACAGACTGACAGTCTGACAAACAGTCAGACAGACTGACAGACAGACTGACAAACAGACTGACAGACCGACTGAAAGACAGATTGACAGGCAGACTGATAGAATGATAGACTGACAGAGAGACAGAGACAGACTGACAGGCAGAGTGACAGACAGGCAGGCAGGCAGACTGACAGACAGACTGACAGACAGACAGACTCACGCACGCACGCATTTACACGTAAAAGCACGCACACACGAACGCAGACACACAGACCCATACTCGTACACTATCAAAAAATCACACACGCACACACACACACACACGCACACACAGACAGACACACACACACACACACACACACACACACACACACACACACACACACACACACACGCACACAACCTTACGGTGTATACAATTAATATTCAAGCTTCCATTTGTAACTTCGTGGCAATCATTGGTAAAAGGACGTCCAACTAAAGGCAATATTTCAAGCCCGAGGGAGCGCTGCGTCGCAGGGCTTCCATTTGGCTCTGAGTGGGCGTCAATTCCCCAAAGATGTCCGAGAAATTTCAAATGAGAATCGTATTAATGTTGTTGTAATGTCGTCTGTCAACGAACGTTGCACTTAGACATATAGGTTGAAGCGACGTTAAAAACTAACAACTAACCAACTATCAAAGATCCCATTCCTGGACTGTTATTTTGGCATGTGTAGAAAAGCCTAGAAATTAACTTATTTGCAAGGATAAATACCAGAATAACGGCTTTCCGACCCATGATTGCATCCCTGTACTTCTGCTTAATTCGAAACAATGCGAAATCGATGGAGGACTAGAGTCTTGACGTAAATATAAAGCAAAGTAGGGGAAGGGCTCCTAATATGGACCACTTTTTGTTTCATGCTGATAACTAGCTTGTTTTGTTGCGAAGAAGTTTCATTTTGTGTGTGGTAGTCCTTCTCTCTTAGGTTAACCGTTAGGCCTAATTAGAGTGAAATAGCGTTGATAGACATTCAGCAAAAATTAAATACAGAAAAAAATCACAAATGGTCCATATTAGGAGCCTGGGCGCCCAATATGGACCAGGGAAGCGGCCTTCACGAATCACTGTAAAAAGACCCCTATACTTCAAAATAACATGATACAACTTAGTGTGCAAGTCAGACTAATTCAAATATGCTTAAGATTTATCTGTTTCGGGTTGATGAGAGCATTATTTGAAGCACACCAGGAAACTGAAAAAGCTTATCAAAAACAGAGTGAAAATAAGTGAAATTATCAACTTCCACGAAAAGAAGACTATTTGTTATATTTTTTTGAAATCTCGAGGGCTAGTTATAGGTTATTTTCAACAAGCTTCTTAATGAATTAATGAAAATTGCCTTTAGCTTTTATTTTCTTCGATTTGTTGAAGGTGGTCCATATTAGGGGACTCACACATACTTTGAGATTTTGCTATTATTTTTAATGCAGTAGAAACTCGGGGTCAACACTGCTAAAATGTAACAAATACGGTCTTAGCTGTCATGTAAATAGCAATTTTTGTGTGATAAAAGCTTTGGCTTTGGACAGAAACGAGTCCGTTTTAAGCGGCAAATTTAGAGTGAACACTGCCAAAAGTGAAAAAGAGAGAAAACGTCTAACGGTTTTGAGGTTTGTGTTTCTGCAACTGTTTTGACATGTGCATGTGATCCAGAGAGGGTGAATACAGCGAATGAAAATGTTTTGAGCGCTCTAGCACCGTTAGTTTGTCAAAACAGGAGGTGGTCCATATTAGGAGCCGGTCCATATTAGGAGCCTTTCCCCTATTTATATAGTATTTGCCCTCAACCCCGTTTTGGAATTTTCTTCCCCTTTGCATTTCTCTTGTTGCACATTTTGTACCTACTTCTCATGACTCAGAACTGTCAAAATGGCGGGGAAATGGACATGAAACGTTGGAGCTGCGCCTGTGTCGCTGGCTTTGCTGGAAAACTGTGTCAGCGATTAATCTATGGTAAGGGTATCCAGCTGTGTGTGTGTGTGTGTGTGTGTGTGTGTGTGTGTGTGTGTGTCTGTGTGTGTGTATGTGTGTGTTTGTGTGTGTGTGTGTGAGTGTGTGTGTGAGTGTGTGTGTGTGTGAGTGTGTGTTTGTGTGTGAGTGTGTGTGTATGTGTGTGTGTGTTTGTGTGTCTGTGTGTGTGTGTGTGTTTGTGTGTGTGTGTGTGTGTTTGTGAGTGTGTGTGAGAGTGTGTGTGTTTGTGTGTGAGTGTGTGTGTGTGTGTGTGTGTGTGTGTGTGTGTGTGTGTGTGTTTGTGAGTGTGTGTGAGAGTGTGTGTGTTTGTGTGTGAGTGTGTGAGTGTGTGAGTGTGTGTGTTTGTGTGTGTGTGTGTGTGTGTGTGCAGTGTGTGTGTGTGTGTGTGTGTGTGATTGACACAGGTGCCATTTATGCATTCAATTCAACAACAAAATCCAAGTTTTCACCGAAAGGAACCAGGCGGTAGATAGATGGTATCCAAGTAAAAGGATGTTTTTTATTCTCTGTAAAAACCTAGATCTATGGAAGTGTACACGATCGTTTAAACGGGAAGGAATTACGATTTATTCAGATTTGATTTTATGAAACGTTCCATTTATTTAGCCTTGACGTGTCTGGCTTTTTGTTCTGGACTTTAGACACGTTGGCGGTCTATCTGTTTTGGGTGCTTTTCTATATAAATGACTTCACCTTACCCACGTCATAGTTTTCTCTCGCTCAGATTGCAATTAGGGTTTCAGGCTGAGCTACCCTCTATGTGATTATGGCATCCAACCATTGTAATTTTCATCGACTGATAGCCCCAAATCCTGTCAAATATGCTTATTTGATCAGATTTCGCCGAGAGTTTCATGCTGAACTATCCTCATGGGACTTGTGTCATCCTACCATTGTACAATGTATAAACAGATAGTCGGCCCTAAATCAAACAATCCTCGTGGGACTTGTGTCATCCTACCATTGTACAATGTATAAACAGATAGTCGGCCCTAAATCAAACAATCCTCATGGGACTTGTGTCATCCTACCATTGTACAATGTATAAACAGATAGTCGGCCCTAAATCAAACTATCCTCATGGGACTTGTGTCATCCTACCATTGTACAATGTATAAACAGATAGTCGGCCCTAAATCAAACTATCCTCATGGGACTTGTGTCATCCTACCATTGTACAATGTATAAACAGATAGCCGGCCCTAAATCAAACAATCCTCATGAGACTTGTATCATCCTACCATTGTACAATGTATAAACTGATAGCCGGCCCTAAATCATGTCAAATACGCTTGCTTCTTCAGACCTGAGCGCGGTTTGAAACTGAACTTCCCTGCCGCTGGGATCTATGACACCCAACCAATTTACCATGTATACACTGGTAGCCCAAAATCATGTCAACTACGCTTGCTTCTTCAAACTGCAGTGACGGTTTCAGGCTATTAAACCCTAATGATATTTATGACACCCAACCAATTTACCATGTATACACGGGTAGCCCAAAATCATGTCAACTACGCTTGCTTCTTCATACTGCAGTGAAGGTGTCAGGCTAATAAACCCTAATGATAATTATGACATCCAGTAATTGTACCATAACTGATAGAGTGCGGTTTCAGGCTGATCTACCATAATGGTATTTTTGACATCCAGCTAGTGTACCATGTGTACACTGGTAGCCCAAAATCATGCCAATTGTGCTTGCTTCTTCAGACTGCAGTGAAGGTTTCTGGCTGAACTACCCGACAGGGGTTTATGACATCCAACCGTTGCTGGCCACGTCGCCTTTCTCTGTAATGTGCAAGATGTGGTACGGAGGTCGGACGCACATCCTCATGCGCAAGAAACCCTACCTTCTCTTCAATCGCACCTGGGACGAGTACAGGTAACAAGTTCATCAGTGATTGCGCTAGGTGTTTTGTACATTTGGGTGACAGGATGAAGAGTGTGTGTGTGTGTCCCATGAGTGACTGCTTCGGAATTTCGGATGTATTTTAGTACCACTGTGGATTCTCAGCAAATGTGATATGTTTTAGTGTTGATGTTTTTTTAGTGCAATTCTTAATTCTTAGTAAATGTGATTTATTTTATGTCTGTTAAGGGCCGACCACACACTCCCGGCCGACCCTGTCCACATTTGACTTATGCTCAAAACGGCCCACGTGGGAGCGCCGCAGCGTGCCATGATCGCGAAGCGTTATTTGCAGAAGAATAGCGCGTGTTCTAATTTCTATGACACAGACAAAGAACGACGGAAATTTGACCAATCAGAGCAAACCAGAGCGATGACGTCAGCTGCTCGCGGCGCGGCAGTCGAATGCAACTGAGGAGACCCGCTCCCCACTGATACCGCGTTGTGAAAAAAATCGTCGATGTGTGGCCACTCGGCAATTCCCGCGCGACGCACAAAACGGCCTGCGGCGCATAGAGCGTAAAACGGCGTCCAAATGGGGTCGGCCCTTAACCGCCCGACACTGCATGGCAATTTTCCTTGTTTTAATAAGGACAGTAACATGTTGAGTCTTGAGTCTTGAAGAGTAGCTTTTGTTAAAAGTCCGGCGGACTTCTACAGATCCCCGTATCTTCCGCCAAATCAAATATTATATTGCTTTTTAAGAGCACGTGCTTAGGCTTTGCTTGTTGTGCTCCTATAATTAAATTGATTGTATGCGGCATTGTTATTTGTAATTTTCTGAATAAAATTGTTTAAACCAAAAGTCCGGCGGAAAGAAAAACGATGTCCTCCCAGCCGTCGCGATATAACCTTGAATGGTTGAAAACGACGTTAAACACCAAATAAAGAACGATGTCCTCCCAGGAACCAAGCCCTCCCCCCCCCTCCCTCCCTCCCCATACAGACTAGGAATAGAGGATGTTCGGTAATCACTAACGATGAGGAAAGATGGGTTGTAAAAGAGTGAATACCGTTTCTTTTAGTGAGACAATCGGACGGGCGCTGTGGTAAGACGTCGGCCTCTTAATCGGAAGGTCGAGGGTTCGAATCCCGGCCGCGGCCGCCTGGTGGGTTAAGTGTGGAGATTTTTCCAATCTCCCAGGTCAACTTATGTGCAGACCTGCTAGTGGCTTATCCCCCTTCGTGTGTACGCACAAGACCAAGTGCGCACGGATCCTGTAATCCATGTCAGAGTTCGGTAGGTTATAGAAACACGAAAATATCCAGCATGCTTCCTCCGAAAGCGGCGTATGGCTGCCTAAATGGCCGGCGGGGTAAAAACAGTCATACACGTAAAATTCCACTCGCGCAAAACACGAGTGTACGTGGGAGTTTCAGCCCACGAACGCAGAAGAAGAAGAAGAAGAAGTGAGACAATTAATACACACGTGCTCCTTGTCCACGTGTTTCAAACACACTCCTCACCAGTGATTGGCCCCTTGAATGTTTTGTATTTCACCTGAAGCAATGGTATTCACTCTTTCACAAACCCATACAAACCCGACCCGAGTTATTTTTGGAATTCGTTTATTTCCGTCCAAAAAAAAATGGACAGCTCAAAGTCCACGATAAATTGACTGCATGGAGACTATCGTTAATACACTCTTAACTGAAATGTTCCACTTTTGGACACCCTTTCTGTAACCAGTTTTGAACACAGTGATATAGTAGAAGCAAAATGTGTCGCAAGGTAAACACTACAGTGTTCATTTGAACACTTGTATTCACCTTGTGTTACATTTTGCTAGAAGAGTTATTAACTATGTCAAACTGAGTTCAAAACTGGTTACAGAAAGGGTGTTCAAACGTGGAACACTTCTATTTAAAGTGTACACATGAATCTTTTTCCCGGCGGGCATTTTTTGTGTGACGACGACGACAGTGACGAAGACGACGATGACGACAACCATGATGAAGACCATGGTCATGATGACGACCACCGACGACAACATTTTAGGAGCGAACCTCTGGTAATATCAGCAATTCATTTTTTCATCTTCAGGAACGGCTTTGGCAACTTATCAGAGGATCACTGGCTCGGGCTGGAGCAGATCTACCTGCTGACCAACAGTTTCTCTGACGTCACGCTGAAGGTTCAGATCAAGAAACACTCACTTCATTCATTCCAGCAATTTTACTACAATTTCCGAGTCAGCGACGAAGCGAGCCTCTACTGCTTGAACTTCAGCTTTTCAACTCCTAACAGCGATAAACAAAAAGTCCTCGGTGACAGTCTGAAACCTGGTCTTGGCGCGCCCTTCAGCACATTTGACCGAGACAACGATGGTGACGTCACGGTAAACTGCGCAGAACGTCATCAAAGCGGGTGGTGGTTCCCCTCGCCGTGCAACGAGACGAAAGCAAATCCTCTGGGAAGACTTGAGCAAGAGAATAGCGTGTGGTCGGGTAAAGCAGAGAATGCCTTCTGGTGGGACGATCTCAGGGACATGGCGCCTTACACAATTGAACTGTGGCTCGTGCGATAAGCGTGAAGACGCGTTATTGGTTTAAACAAGATTTTATTCAATTAAACATGATACAATGATAAAACGAGAAAAAATAGGGACACGAACTCAAGCGAACGCTTATAATATTATTACGTGCCCTAAGACGCGTTATTATTGAGTGGTAATGACGTACGTTACCAGGCATGCACTTTTAAAAGGGGGTATTCGTATTATAATGTAGTTAAAGGGATACCTAACCTTATTATTTGTGACAAAGACATTTCTGGTCAATTTTAACTGTTAAATTTCATGTGCGTTTGTGTTTCAGGCTCGAGAGTAAATTTAGTTAATTTTGTACAAAGTTGTCCCCCGCCGCCGCCCCCCCCCCCCCCCCCCCATCACACACAATTAACAAGCAAAGTAGTGCCTAGGTTTTGTGTGTGATTTCTTCCTCTAGATGACTTTTTTTCAGTAGTATTGGTTTTTGTCGAAAAGTCTGATATGCCATGCTCAAGTTTCACGGTCGTAAATATTGACACGTTAAGTGTAGTAGTCACAATATTACTAAAGCAACGCTTTGTCTTTTTGTCGCAGATTACGATAGAAACAGTCAAAAGCTTTACACAACTATCTCACAGATGACTATACACATACCTTTAGTGTTGCCAGCCAAATGAAACTGTGTGCGGTTTGTCAGTTCGCATCTCCCGCCAAAATGTAATTAACATTTCCCGTGATAATGTTCTGGGGCTGAAGGCTGTGTGCAGTATGCCAAAATGGACCCACATACCATCTTTTACAATTTTTTTTACGGAATCAAACACAATGTCTGAACGTAAAGTACGCAAATATAAAAAAAAAAGTATCCCTCTGGCTGAGACTAAAAGACTTCCATGTTGGCTTTTGACGTAATTAGTTCCCGTGCAGGACCTGATGTTAGCTTTGTCGAGGGCCACGCTTTCCTGATCAGAGACCGACCAAAATGCAGTTTTGACTCCTTGCATGAAAGTCAATAAATCTTGGTATTGCTTTCAAACGGATATCCGCCTGAGGCAGGGCTCCCCATTGTGCGCGTCCCTGCGTCCTATACGCACTAGAAGGTCGAAAATACGTACTAGAAATTTATGGAGGGGGTCCCGGGACGCACTAGACTTTAAAAGAGCGGGTCCTGGGACGCACTAAATTTCCTTTATTGTGCGTACCGTAGATATACCATTAATGTTTTATAAGTACACTGCGACCTTTCGGCTTTTGGACCCTTAGGACCCTCTGAAATTCTGCGTCGGGGGTCCATGGACCCTCTAAAAATTGAAAGTGGGGGTCCCGGGACGCACTAGGAGGGGCGTCCGTGGGGAGCCCTGGCCTGAGGCATGAATGAAAGCTCTAGGGGCTCCACGCACCTGGACGTGACAAGTTCAGTAACTTTAAGCCCTATTTTCCACACACCATGGCCTCCAAAGCTGACGACACTAAGCACCTCATTTAGATGAAGTGGAGACGATACTTGCGAGAGTAGCTATCATCTGCTTTAGTTAAAGGGAGGTAACTATGTAGCCAAATAATCAGATTTCATATACAGGTTGTCTTTCTTGTTGAAACCACGACAACACTCAACTTTCAGAGGATTCCATTTTAAAGAAACAATGTTCGCCATTTGTCTGATAACATTAGCATTCTTGGAAAGTTGCACCGAGAACAATGCATTTAAAGTCACAGTCCTTCACATTAGAACATTACGGCTCTAGATGTAAGGTCTGCCCTCGCTTTACATGACTGAGTACCGAAGGTCACAAACACCGTTACTACTTCAAGGTCCGCATCAGTGTATGAGAGGCAAATACGTTGTCAGCGACTTTGAAAATACTCACCTAGCTGTAGTTTACAAGGGTCGGAAGTACGGCTTACTTCAGAAGTCAACATGGACGTTTCTAGGGGTTGAATTAACTACAGTGAGATCCGGGAGTAAACAAACTACTGCGGAAGATTGTTTGTACAAAACGGAGATTTCTTTTCATTCAGTTTTCGAGATCGTTTCACACACAGATAGACAAACACACAAACACACTCAGACCCACACACGCACACACACACACACACACACACACGCACGCACGCACACACACACACACACACACACACACACACACGCACACACGCACACACACACACACACACTCACACACACACACACACATTCTCTCTCTCTCTCTCTCTCTTGTACTCTCACTCACACACAAACACAAACACACACAAACACACACACGCACACACACACACACACAAACACACACGCACGCACGCACACACACATACAAACACACACACATACACACACAAGGCAAAAAGATTCACACAGACAACCACAACCAAAAATTCACACTACTAGCTCACCTAGCACAAACTCGTGCACACACACACACACACACACACACACACACACACACACACACACACACACACACACACACACGAACGCACGCAAACACACAATACTTCGGGGGGGCACTTAAGTGTTCCAAATTGTCCCCAACGAGGCAGATTGTGACACTAAATGGTTCCCCGGGGAACAGTTTGGGTTACTCAAATACCCCCAGGGTACACCAGTTGGGGGAAAGCATAGGGTGATTTTATTTGAGCAGCCACCCGAATTTTACATTCTGTCAATACTTACTTTCACCTTGACCTCAGTACTCTCCAAGTCACTACTACGGCAATCAAATTAAGCTCGTGCACAGGAATAGCAGGGAAATAAACTTCGGTAGTTCCTAATTTAAAAGGTTTCATACTTTACTCTCATGCATACGAGCACGTGTGCAGAGGGAAAATTATTGTTTATTAATTAATTTCACAGATTCACCCGTGGCCTTTTATAGATTTATTTATAAGTCCACAGAAAACAGATCCGAGACAGGGAGCTGAACTTTTTTCACGGGAAGGACTGTGCCTTTAAAATCACTGCTGCCGCAACCCCTTTAACCCGTGTGAGGGTAAAATGACCAAAAGTGTACCTAAGTACAGAATGAATAGCCAAACGAGGCTTCAACTCACTTGCTTTGAAATATCACAAGATCAGCCTCAGCGAGAAGTCACTTAGGCGTTAAACCAGTATAAGTACACACAGTGTATTCAGAAAAATTGAGATCTCACCGCCGTGTACAGTACAAATATGTGCTCACCACAAAAAGGTTATTGACCTCAAGTCTGTCATTTTGATGTCACTTTCGGATGAAATTTTGTGGATTGTGGAAAAGTAGATTCACCTAGACATAACCACGTGCATTAACACACTTACCATCTGCTGTCGATTCGGCGTCATTGCAGCGAAGTCGTTCATCGTGCAAATCATTCCCCATGTCGATAAAGCGAATGCTTAGCCTGAATGTTGAATACTTTGATGTTGTCCTCTGTTGATATGTATGGTTTCACCATTTACTAAAGGTCTGGATTTTGAAATTGAATAAGAGATGAAGTAATCAAAGCTGTGTGTGTGTGTGTGTGTGTGTGTGTGTGTGTGTGTGTGTGTGTGCGTGCGTGCTTGCGTGTGTGAGCGTATGTGTGTGTGTGTGTGTGTGTATGTGTGTGTGTGTGTACTCGCGCGCGAACCCAATTGGCGTAGGGGTTGGAGTTCACGTCAGTCGGGTGAGTGGCGATTGACGCCACACGAAGGAAGGGAGATAAACGCGCAAAACACTGGAGAAGATAAGGAAGAGTTACTGGGAATGGATGTACAGAAAAACCAAAATTGGTTCAGCGCTGCGCGCTGAGAGCGCGTGTTGAAAATTTTTATCGACCAGGGCCCGTATGCTTATGGGGGAAGTTCGCGACAACTCCCGAAGTTTTGAGTGACATCGGAAGTACTTGCCTCACTTTCGTATGCATGGGCCGGAAAAAGGGTTTACCTCGAAGCAAAGCGAGGAAGTAACTCAGGGTATTTTGCGACTACTTCTAAAGTTTTGAGTGACATCGGAAGTACATCCTCACTTTCGCATGCATGGGACGAAAAAAGAGTTTACTTTGGAAGCTAACGAGGAAGTAAATGAGGGTAAATGTACTACAGCCAGACCCAGTAGTAAACACGCTACTTCCACAGTTTCTCAGTGCAAAAAGGCAGGGCTTTTCTTCAGTTTTTCATGTCAAACTGAGCTGACGCTCCCAAAGAGAGAAAATAGAGGGAAAAGTCGTATCTTCTGCATGCATTTCGTGCAAATTTCCCTGAATACAAACCTGAGTTGCCAGCTTTGACTTTTGTTTGTTCTGAGTCATTGGCCACCACTCTTTCATTCCCGCTTATACGAGGGGGTTACTGTGTTTCTATGAAAATGGGCGTCGTTGTGTGCATGTGTGAGTGAGTGTGTGTGTGTGTGTGTGTGTGTGTGTGTGTGTGTGTGTGTGTGTGTGTGTGAGTGTTGAAGTGTAAGTTTCTGCTATTTTTTTTGTCATTGCTTTATCTGTGTCTGTGTGTGTGTGTTTGTGTGCGTGCGTGCGTGTGTTTGTGTGCGTGTGTGTGTGAGTGTTGAAGTGTAAGTTTCTGCTATTTTTTTTTGTCATTGCTTTATCTGTGTGTGTGTGTGTGTGTGTGTGTGTGTGTGTGTGTGTGTGTGTGTGTGTGTGTGTGTGTGTGTATGTATTTGTGCGAGTGCCTGTCTGCCTGTGTGTGCGTGCGTGCGGGTATAATTGTGCGTCTGTTCCTTCATACGTTTGTTTGCGTGTTCGCACGTGCCGTGTGTGTGTTTGTGTGTGTGTGTGTGTTTGTGTGTGTGTGTTTGTGTGTGTGTGTTTGTGTGTGTGTTTGTGTGTGTGTGTGTGTGTGTGTGTGTGTGTTTTCGATGTTATGTGTGTGTTCGACGGTGTGTGTGTGTTCGACGGTGTGTGTGTGTTCGACGGTGTGTGTGTGTGTGTGTGTGTGTGTGTGTGTGTGTGTGTGTGTGTGTGTGTGTGTGTGTGTGTGTGTGTGTTCGACGTTATGTGTGTGTTCGACGTTATGTGTGTGTTCGACGGTGTGTGTGTGTGTGTGTGTATGTGTGTGTGTGTGTGTGTGTGTGTGTGTGTGTGTGTGTGTGTGTGTGTGTGTGTACCCACTCCCCACACTATGATGAGCTGACTATATTTGCGCCTTGATATTTTATTCATGTTCTTACGTTTTATGCTGTTTATTGTGATTCACCACACCCGAGTTTATCGTAATTGAGATAATAAAGTGTTCTATGTCTATGTATTATGTCTAATACACATGCACACACGCACGTAGGCTACAAAAATCCAATCTTGACTTTGAACTTTATATAAACATACATCCTCTTCACAATTAACGAGGACAAACGTAATTTACAAACACCTAAGTACAACAATTTTTCTGTTTTAAAAATTCGGACACACATTTTCTCAAATAATATGAAATTTGCTGAACTTATCTTCTTTTCACTACACCTTATATCTTGATTCCAAAAAATGGAGTTCTGCCTTTTTAAATTTACCAGTAACACAAACATTCGCTCTGACCAAACTATTTTTGTCCAGCAGTTTTACCGATACACAATCATTAAAAAAAAACACTACAAAAAGAGTTTTAAGTTAACCGACTTCGCTACCACATAAACAACCTTTTTTTTATTGTCCCCAACATTCTGGTCAACGAAATCATTATTATAGACAGTCATTCTATTTAAGGACAATTATCACAGCTTTCGTTCAACCAGTTAAAAACAACAATTATAGTAAAAGCTACAGCGCGATCAACGTTTGCCCATTTACGAACTCGCGATGAGATTCGTTTTTTCTGGTCACCAAGCCTACCGCTTACAAACGCATGCGCACTAATTGGGATTCCCCCAATTTTCTCGACCTTGACCTCAGAACTCTCGAAGCCACTACTTCGGCGTTCAATTTAGCTCGTGCATACCGAGTAGCTGGCAACTTTGCTTTCGAAGTTCCCACTTCCAATGTCAAGGGCCTCTCGCTTCACATAATCATACGACGATATCGCATCTCAAGGGTCCTTACCCATCCAAAAGAAACCTCCAGCGCATACTACAATTGCAGGACATTCCGTTTTTAAAGGCAGCTCATTGGGAAATGATCTCAGACACAATATCGAAGACGTGAAATGCGTCAATCGAGCAACTGTCGTAACTTGGCTACAATGAGACGGTCTCCCACCTTGCACCATAGACACGGACTGTGACATTCTTGTTTAATTTAGGTGAAATGCTTAAAACAGAGTGACTCAAAAGCGACAGTTCGATCAGTTACTGACCGAAAAAAATGTGCTCGAGTCATTCGGCGAAGGTGGCGAGCTTTCAAACCAGCACGACTGAACTACTCAGAATGCCTTTTGTCATCATGCCTCTATTCTACACGAGTAACATAGTGCAGTGGTAACGGTTCCGGACTCTCGTTCATTCGCTCCGGGTTCAAGTTCCGCCGGGAGCTATATATTTTTTTTATTAATCTTTTCCTTTTTAAGCCTCCGCAATTGCATTCCGGCTGCAAAAACCGGGTTTTGCCTCTGTGTTAATTTTATTCATTTGCAAAAGAAACCTTCCTATGCTTTGAAAAAATCATATCATGTCTTGACTTTCAACTGTACGCGCGTGTGTATATGTGTGTCACTACGGTGAGTATATGTGTGTGTGTATGTGTGTGTGTGGGTGTGTGTGTGTGTGTGTGTGTGTGTGTGTGTGACGTGTCACTTGTGTCATCATAGTTTCAGTGTGTGTATGAGTGTAGATTGAGAGAGAATGAGAGAAAGTGAGAGAGAGTGAGTGTGTTGTTATTTGTTTGTGACTGTGTGCGTGCGTGTATTGGTGCGTGTGTGTGTGTATATGTGTGCGCGCGAGCGCGCGCGTGTGTGTGTGTGTGCAGTGTGTGTGTGTGTGTGTGTGTGTGTGTGTTTATGTGTGCCGTCAGTGTCACTTGTGTCATAGTGTCAGTATGTGCATGAGTGTACGTTTGTCTGTGTGTGCGTGTGTCGTAAGAGAGAGAGAGAGACAATGACAATGACAATGACAATGACAATGACAATGACAATTCTTTATTTTACGAGGGTAACAGAATAAGCATTGGTATACTTTTTTGCATCTGGCCCTCGCCCTAAAGAGGGACTAAATCTACTATAATAACTACTACTACATACTTACATAATTAGTAAAACAGTATAAGTTTATGTACATAAGTGCATTATATGAAACATTGTAGTTTATAAATGTTCATGACAAGGTGCAAAGTAAAAATTTGCAAGTCAATTAGAGTCAGAATACTATATGCAATAGTACATCAACTCTGTAAGACAATGGATATTATGCAGAACATCATAATTTCGTGAACAAAACAATAAATCAAAAGTGAGTGACTGTGTCCCAAAGGACATAACAATCAAGAATATACTATTTTCATTAAATGGGATATATATTTGTTTTTGAAAGAATCTGTGCTGGTAGCTTCCCGTAAGGCATTCGGAAGAGCGTTCCAGAGACGGCCACCTGAATAAACTAGACTAGACTTAAATAAGTCTATCCTAGGAAGAGGAGTGTTAAATTTCATAAGGTGGTGTGAATTCTTCAAAGAGAACTTTGAACAAATGGTTTGGGGTAGAGTTTCGGATATGATTTTATGCATAAAGATTCCTTTGTTAAAAAGCAGTCTTGACTTTAGAGGTAAGATCCCTAAATGTATGTAGTCTAACTCTGTGAGGGTAGTGTGCTTTAGTAATACTACTTTTAGCGCTCTTTTATGTAATCTGCTGAGTGGTTTTAAGGAATTTTCACTTGCGGAGTCCCATAGAGTGGATGCGTAATCAATAACAGATTGAATATGAGCAATGAAGAATAACTTTCTGGTTTGGCAGTTCAGGAAGTGTTTAATTCTAGATAAGAGATACACTTTCTTAGACACCACTTTACTAAGTTGCTCTATGTGGGTTGACCAAGACAAGTTGTTATCGATATTAACACCCAGCAGTTTGTGATGGTCGACTTTTTCCACTATTGTTAAACGAACAAAAAAAGAGAGAGAGAGAGAGAGAGAGAGAGAGAGAGAGAGAGAGAGAGAGAGAGAGACCGACACTTCTTTGGCAATTTTGGACCAGACAACGTCTTTATGTTTAACAGTTAGACTGTTCTGAAATTTGGACAGAATAACCGTTCTTTCGTAAAACACTTCTGTCAAGAGGACAGCAATTTCACCATCTGAAAAAGGCGCAGAACGCCCCTCCGTGTCTACTTTCTTTTTGAGCGGCACACGTGCCTTGCCATTTTCGTTGACTGCTATGTTGATAGAAACGTGCGCATGCGTATTAGTAGGGATTCCCCCAATTTCCCCGACCTTGACCTTAATACTCTCGCTGTCACTACTTTGGCGTTCAAGTCAGTTCATGCATTGTGAACAGTTAGAAAGTTGACTTCGGGAGTTCCCACTTCGAAAAGAGGCCTCTACTTCCAGTGTTTCTTACTTCTAGTTCATGCATACGGGCCCAGATTGTGTCCGGGGTGTACCTGAATATGCCCACCAAATTTGAAGCAGATCCATCGAGAACTTTGGCCGTGCATCGCGAAGTGACAGACAGACACACACACACACACACACAAGCCGTATATAGATATATATACAACCTTCGTCGGACTGCACTGTGAACGCGACCAAACCAACCACTCAAGTATGTCGACTCCAGGTGGTTGACTAAAGTGCAGGTACCTTCGGGGATTGAGGGTAAATTATTTGTTTGTATTGTCTTAATCAACAATTCTTCACCTGCTGTTAAAGAAGAACAATCCATGAGACTGTATTTGCAAAGCAGTTTCTTTGCTTTCAAAGCAGAACTAATTGAACAGGATAAGCAGGGCTTTCTTTCTTTCTTTATTTGGTGTTTAACGTCGTTTTCAACCACGAAGGTTATATCGCGACGAATAAGCAGGGCACACCCATTAAAGGTTCAGTCCTTCACGTGTACACGATTCGGTTCATCACCTCCGATCTGGCCCGACTTTTACACGGGACACGATCATCCCTCTACTTAGGCTATACACTCATTCGACAATAAACAAACAAACAAACAATCAAACAGATAATTAAACAGACAGACAGACGGACGGACAGACAGACAGACAGACAGACAGGCAGGCAGGCAGACAGACAGACAGACAGACAGACAGACAGACAGACAACACTGAACAGACAGACAATCAAACAAACAAACAAAACAAACAAATTCCTGCGCAGGAAGCAGTCATGACATCAGTTTTGAGTATGAGACATGTACAGTACATGGACAGCCTTCTTCCATTGAAAGTGTTGGGAAGATCTGAAACTTGGAGCCTCTGCATACATCAGTACGCACTGTGCAACACAAACACATTTGATTTAAAGGCACAGTGCAGCTCACAGCCTTCGTTTTGCGTTTTTGTTGCAGCTGAGTGCATTTACAGTTCAAAAATCCTCCTATGGTAGTAAAACAAACCCAAAACTACCCAACGACGACATCTGTGAAGCTCGACAGTTTCTTGTTCACGCGAGTGCATACATTAACCTAGTTATTACGTGGTGTTTGGTCGGAGTTCGATTCAACTAAGTGATTCCGTCCTCCATTTTGTTTTACACAAACTCATGATGACGTCTGACATAGTTTGCTAGTGACGTGTCTTTTTGTGCATGATGTGGTGATCTACCTGATCTAAATTTAGATCCAAAAATAGGTCAAGACCAGCCGGGTCCGAGTACGAAATTAATTCGTAAAAAAATCGCAGTTCTTGACTCTTTGGGTGCAAGTCAATGAAACTTGGTAGTTCTTCTTACGGATAGCTGCCTGAGGTATGCTACCTTTTAAATGCAGAGCTATATCTTGTGAATTCTAGAGATAGTCATCTTCAGGCAAAACCAGTCGTGAGATAAGATTTCGAAAAACCGGAAGTGAAGATGTCGGAGCAAAATGTTTCGAAAAGAAATTAGCGCTGATAAAATATAAACATGAGTTTGAGTTTTCTGTGGGATCATCATCGATTTTCTTTCATTTTTTTAACTGAGAATTTGGGTTTTCTTTAATTTAAAAAGATTCAGAGGGACTGTGAGCTAAAATATTGCACAGGGCATCGTCGCCAACAGGAATGACGTCAAATGCAAATAGAGCTCGTAAGGAACGCGTCACGTGTCATAAAAAGCATGCGTATCGCATGCGAGACGAATTTGCAAAATCGTATGCGTATTCACGTATGCGATACGCAGTCGACTCGAGTGCAGAAATCCGTGTTCGATTTTGTGCATGCGTGACGCGCTCGATTCGAGACCGTGCCGAGTGTTTTACGCATGCGATCCGAGGGTGCAATGTTTGCTGGGTGTGTGTTTTCACTGCCCCCATTGGCCTATGGTTCAGAGTACAATGTGGAACATCTCCAATGTAAATAATGCCAACTAGGTTTGGGAGGGTCCCATTTGGATATCTTTTTCATCACTGCCTTTGCCTTTTCTGAAAAAAACCCACCTGTGTAGTGTACCACTTTCCAGCTGGATTTGTAGAAGAGCGTCAGAAATAATCTAGGATAAATGTACGTATCGATTGAACTTTGGATTCACTTCGTTGAGTCATTTGACGTCAGATACAGATAATTTAGGCGGCTGGCCAAAACTACAAACGAGTGCATTAGTTACATGTTTTCGTGCGTTCAATCGTACAAAATAAAAGGAATTCTATTTAAAAAGGATCGATACATAAAGCTTGATTATTTAGATACTTTTGACCAAAATGTAAGTAACATTTTACACAGATCGAGAGAGTCGTTCACCGAACGCGCGCCACCTGGATACGGGTCCTTCTGCATTCAGAAGCATAGAATTTAACATGGAGTCAGACATAGTGAATCTGATATTTGCATCTTATTGTTGGCTTCCCCTCGAGTAGCTTCCCTTGCTTCTCTGTCTTTGTTATTTGTTGGTTTGTGCAGTGCAGTTGTTTTGTCAGTTATTCTCCTCTTTATCTGTTCTATCATCTTTCTTCTTCTTTTTTGTGTGTGTATTTTTGTGTTTTTGTGCCTGAAGAAGATCCTTAGGTCGAAACGTCGCTGTTATTCGTTCCGTGTTCGCACGGTCATTTTAACGTGAGTACATTGCTTTTTGGTCTCTTTATTGTTCCCTCTCAAGGGCAGTCGCCATTGTTTAATACTTTATTTCATTATTTAAACTTGCTCTGAATGGACGGTGGCTTTGAACGCCCTTTTATATTTGTCGAGCAAACAACCAACGGAAAGAACTCGTCTGGTTTTTACATTTAGTCAAGTTTTGACTAAATGTTTTAACATAGAGAGGGAATCGAGACGAGGGTCGTGGTGTATGTGTGTGTGTGTGTGTGTGTGTGTGTGTGTGTGTGTGTGTGTGTGTGTGTGTCTGTGTGTGTGTGTGTGTGTGTGTGTGTGTCTGTGCGTGTGTGTGTGTAGAGCGATTCAGACCAAACTACTGAACCGATCTTTATGAAATTTTACATGAGAGTTCCTGGGAATGATATCCCCGGACATTTTTTTCTTTTTTTTAGATAAATACTTTTGATGACGTCATATCCGGCTTTTTGTAAAAGTTGAGGCGGAACTGTCACGCCCTCATTTTTCAATCAAATTGATTGAAATTTTGGCCAAGCGATCTTCGACAAAGGCCGGACTTCGGTATTGCATTTCAGCTTGGTGGCTTAAAAATTAATTAATGACTTTGGTCATGAAAAATCTGAAAATTGTAAAAAAAAAACAAATTTACGTTCATCTTATTCTTCATCATTTTCTGATTCCAAAAACATATAAATATGTTATATTTGGATTAAAAACAAGCTCTGAAAATTAAAAATATAAAAATTATGATCAAAATTAAATTTTCAAAATCAATTTAAAAACACTTTCATCTTATTCCTTGTCGGTTCCTGATTCCAAAAACATATAGATATGATATGTTTGGATTAAAAACACGCTCAGAAAGTTAAAACGAAGAGAGGTACAGAAAAGCGTGCTATCCTTCTCAGCGCAACTACTACCCCGCTCTTCTTGTCAATGACAATGTCACTACCTTTGCCACGAGCGGTGGACTGACGATGCTACGAGTATACGGTCTTGCTGAAAAATTGCATTGCGTTCAGTTTCATTCTGTGAGTTCGACAGCTTGACTAAATGTTGTATTTTCGCCTTACGCGACTTGGTTTTTTTTCGGTTGAGTAACATTGAATAATCTTGATTTTAGTGGGTTATGCTTTTGACACATGCTCATTGTGCACGTGCTTCAGACAGACACGCCCTTCGCTAATGACTGGCCCATGATGTAACATGGGACACTTTGACTCACTAAAAGTAAGAGTATTCACTCTTTCAAAGCCGATACAAACCCAACAGAGCTATTATCGGAATTCGTGTATTGCTTCGAAGAAATCTCTGCAAGACTCGCGGCGTACGGGAATCACTTCAAAGATGTCTTCCTTCCCTTGTAAACTTTCTCGTAAGACGCTCAGGGCCGGACTACCGGGGGGGTTATGGGGGTTGCGCAACCCACCCACCCCCCCCCCCCCCAGCCTAAACGTGTACCTCACTTATTTAAAACATTTTTTATTATTGTTTATTTTATGCCGTTTCATGCAAGGAACGACCATTTTCCTATTTCAGAATATGACCTACCCATCACCCCCACAAGGGGCTCTGCCCCTTGACCCCGCCAGGGGGAACATCCCCCTGGACCACCACTGGCAACCCCCCCCCCCCCTTCCCCTCCCTCGCCTAGTCCGGCCCTGACGCTACAGTTCTGTCAGTGCTTTTACTTTGTATAAGAGCATTCTTCCCCTTGGAGACATACCAGCAATCAACAGGGTGGCCACTTCCTGCACATAGTAGGAATTTCGTTTTCAAAATACGTTTCACAGGTTAACACAACTGCCAGTTACGAAATTAAGTCAACAACAACAACAACAAAATCCCGCTCAGCACCTGCGGTAGCTTGGATGTTTTTTTGGTTTTTTTCAATGTGCTGTCCAACCTATTTGTAACGACCACCAAACGGACCGACCAAATGTAGTCGTTACGGACAGTTAGTCGCTGTGGAAATGTGAATTATAGAAGAAAAAAAACCTCATCAGAGATTCTTTGGGGTTGTCACAGTGGGCAGGTGGTCGTTATCGAGAGGTGGTTGCCAGGGCAGGTTCGACTGTATAATAATGAGCAAATAGAAAGATGCTCATAACGCATATATAGAGAACATCCAAAAACAAAGAGACTGCCAGCGTTACTCAGGAACATTCATGTAAAGCATATAATTATATATGTAGAGAAAAAAACAAAACGAATCCAACATGAAAACGACTTCCTATGCATATGCAGAAAACCTAGAAAGATGTGTGGTGGTGTTTGTCCCAAATTGAGGGCCCCAAAGGGTTTAAAATCGTGATCGTGATTGGCGTTTTTTGACCTTTCTGTGACCGTGATTGCCGAAATTTCCATTTCTGTGATCGTGATGGGATTTTGCTCGTGATCCGTGATGACAAAAAAATCAAGTCTCGTGATCGTGATCGTCATTTGTTTTCGTGATCGTGATGGGCATTATTGCAAAGCATTTTATTTTCAACGTACATTTTTCACAGCTGTATCACTCTATGATCCTCTATTCGTCAAGGAGCCAATCCCGATTGAAGGGAAGCAACAACACATTCAGAAATATGATTTTGACAGCGATTGCTTCCCTTTAAGAGAACCAATCGCACAAAAAAAGAGATCCAATCAGAAGGCGAATTGCAAAAGTCTGCCAAACTTCATCCAATGGAAGGGCTTCGTGCTAAAGTTTTGAGTGCATTCAGTCAAATTCGAATTCGAAGATCAAAAATGGCGTGCAGCGGTACTGTCATCGAACTTCTGTATTTTGTGGATTCAAGCCAGACCAAAGCATGCGGCGAGAATGCGTTCCTTGATGGAAAGGTCCGGCTACGGGTCCGTCTTTCCGAAGACGAAATGTCAAGGTATGTTGATCTATTCAGGGCCGGACTAGGTAAGTACTAGGGGGGGGGGGGTTACAGATGGGGGTTCAGGGGGCAAAGCCCCTTGGTGGGGGTCCAGGGGGCGAAGCCCCCTTGGTGAGGGTTGCAAAGGGGCTTCGCCCCCTTGAAGCTGAACGTTTTTTGATGTTTCTAGAGGGAAAGGAAGCCTCTCCTTGAACGAAAAAGGTAAATTCGACAGCAAGCTGTATAGGCAATGAAGAAGAATTGAGATTGTAAGGACTCATACTTTTCATCACAAAAATCGTTGAAGACAAATGTCTTTCGAAAGGGGGTGAGAGGTGCGATTTCTCCTCGGATTTCATGATGATCCAGATGCAACCCCCCGTCCCTCCCCCACAAAAAAAAGCGTTTGGGAGGTACATGCTTAAGCCAGGGGGGGGTTGTGCAACCCCTGTAACCCTCCTCCCTAGTCCGGCCCTGTCTATGTTGCCCTATGACTGTTCTGAATGTAGGCAAAGATCTTGAAATTTGTTCAAGATCTTTGAGTCTGATTGAGATCATTGACATTGTCGACATTGCCACGTCCGGCTGTCACTCGCTCAGTGTGACCTCGACTGGCTCGAGTCTGATCGAGTCTGCGTGTAGCCAAAACCGAAACTAGAAATTTGTTTTTCATCCCAGCAACGTGGACACGTTAATTGTCGCTTCTTTGCATTAATCTTGGATTTATTTTAGCGCCTGTAAACTTATCAACAATGGGTTAAATTAAGGAACTATGGCGGGGAGACGTGCCAGTTTAAGTCACTTGATCCTCATGTCAAAATCGATCAAAGTCATGTTCGTTGGGGATTTTGTTATTATAGACTCTACCATCACACATACATGTACTTTAATTTCAATCCACCCAATAGTTTTTGAGAAAATGAGTTTAAAAGATTTAGCTCTGGAAATGTGAAATTGTGCAAGTATATATATTCATGTGTGTGAGTGAGGGTGTGGGAGTTGAATGTGTATGAGTGCAGGGGTGGATTAGGGGGGGTTACAGGGGTTCCGGACCCCCCCCCCACCCCCCGGCTGTCAACAAATAAAAAATTAATACTAACTTTAAAAGAAATAATGAGTGGCTGCTGACACCAGTTGATCATGTTTAAAATCAAGGATAAGCCATAAATTGTTCATAAAATAGCTAAAACTCTTCAGCTTCGGGGGGGGGGGGGGGGGCCAAGCCCCCCAGACCCCCCAACGGGGCCTTGCCCATGTACCCCACAAGGGACGGTCTACCCCTGGACCCCAGGTTGTAATCCCCCCCCCCCCCCTCTGGCTTAACTGCTCCGCCCCTGGAGTGTATATTCCTGTGAGTGTCTGTATGAGAGAGAGAGAGAGCGAGAGAAAAAACAATGAAAACAACATTCTTGTTACTGATTACAAATCATGATATGTATTTCTATGTGTGAATGAAAGAGAATTAAAAAAAAAAAGTGCAACAGTTGTCACTTTGTGTTGAATAAACAATAGATCCAGAGGAGCGAATAACTGTGTGGTTGTGTTTACTTTGACACGTGTTTTCTGTACCTGCAACTTTTACCGTGACCGTGATTTGCAACTGGTGTTCGTGATCGTGAAAACAAAAATCAAGGTAACTGTGATCGTGAAAGCTAAAATTTCCCTTCCCGTGATCGTGATGATACCCCCCCTTTGGGGCCCTCCAAATTGTAAACGCGGGAAGGCCAGTACCTTTAAATGCTCTGGCAAATTACGAAGTGAAAACACTACCCTCAAAACGAGTTTAGTGTGTGCTGTGGATACCACGAGACGACAGTGAGCTTTGACGCTGCCACCGCACAAAGCCGTGTCTCTCTAGTGAGCGTTTCATGAAGTATTTACGTACCTGATGTGCAAAAGTGTGACCGCGCTATTATCTTTCGTTCACTGCTTGTTGTGTCAATAATTGATGATGGATGATGCACGAGAGAGATCTATGCGGAACACAAACGATAGAAAACTGAAGTCGCTGTGATGATAAAACACTAAACCAGTGGTGCATGTATTTTAACAAGGTCGTGAAATCAGCACGGCAAATACACACTGCCGGAGAGAACACTGCTTGAGGGTCACCATTGGTGTTGTCTTTTCTCACCCAGGTGAGTTTACGTGTCAATCTTTGTGCTCATTTGTTTGCGAGATTCTTTCACATTGCGTTGATTTTCAAGCGTCAATAAGTTAATCTTATGGTGTACGTGTTTTCTTTTTGCATTTTGTTGTTGTTTTTCTCGTTTATCACTGTTTTCGTGCTTTTGTGATTTTACCTGTGTAGGAATTTAAAATTGTGTCGTGAAGTAGTCTCTCATCGGGCAAGAGCTCGATGAAGATATTTGTGTTGGTGGTATGCCTATACGCCATTACCCTTAAACACACACTACAGACAAGAAGTTAGCAGCTTTGTGGACTGGTGCGACGAGAATTACCTGGACTTGAACACAGGAAAAACTAAAGAAATGATCTTTGACACTAGAAGAAAAAAGGTAGCACACAAGCCTATCGTGATAGCTGGTGTTGAAGTCGAACAGGTTGAAAGCTATCGCTACCTAGGTGTAGTGATCGACAACAAGCTGTCTTGGCATGCCAACACTGACCAAATCTTGAAGAAAGCGCACACGCGCATGTACTGTCTAAGGAAGCTTAGATCGTTCTCTGTTCGTAATGACATCCTGCAGATGTTCTATCTGTCCACTGTTGGTAGCGTGTTGACATATGCATGTGTGTGCTGGGGGGGTAACCTTAGTAAACAGGATAGTGACAGGCTAGAAAAGCTAGTCAAGAAGGCTGGATCTGTTGTAGGCAGGAAACAAGAGACCATTGAATCAGTTTGCCAGAGACGACTGACTGACCGACTGACCTCAATTTTGGCTGACGAGACACACCCACTGAAACCTGAATTTGACTCTCGACGCATTGACAGGAGTGGTAGACTGAGGGCTATGGTTGCTAGAACGTCACGTTTCCGCAATTCTTTTGTTCCCAGAGCTATCCATGCTTTCAACCAATCACATGTTAGAGGCCTCTATCATGTTTCTCTGTCATAATTATTACTGTACTCTGTTGCTGGGTTATCTGTAATGTATGTATTTTTAGTAACTGTATTATCGTAGTTCAAATGTGCGGTGTTCTAGTCGACATGTGGTGCTTTGTATACCTTGTGTGTGCGTGGATGTGGAGGTGGACTCTCGGACGTCTTTTTGTTATTGGAATTATGGTTTTTGTTAAATTGTATTGCTGTTGCTGTTGTTGTTGTGTAAGTGAGTTGTGTGTTGGCAGACTTGACTTGACGGATGACTGTTTGCGTTAGTGAGACTGTGATCATACTCATAATAATCATATTCACTTATTTTCTTATGATGTTTTTGTTTTTTATTATGCATTCTTATTCTTTTGATTGGAAAAGAGTATTGTTACAATGTAGTTTCCATATGGATTAATAAATTTGAGTTGAGTTGAGTTGAGTTGAGTAAACAGGAAAATGCATTTTATCTTTCCTTATTCGTCTTGCCCACATAGCAAGCCATTGCTCCTAAATTGACACTGTAATCTCTTCCAGCCCTAGCTAACATAACGGGTAAGATCAATTATTCGGTGTTTTTTTCTGTTACGATTGCCGAGCTCGATAAATTGAAGAATGAAAGCCCCACACGGACTAGTATCACAAAGGCATCGTCTCTTACACGTTGTTGAATAAAGAAGGAGATTCACATCCCTTTTTGAAGCATTTTTGAGAAACCACTCAGCTTTTAACTGTTCAACAAATTTTAAGATCTATACATAACAAATTGTTGCCAGTCTATAGAACTTGCTCTAGTGTTCGATTTGCCCATGTGTTTTTGGGCACACATTCGAATGGATTTTATATTTCAAAGCTCAGCTTCATTTTCAAGTCGTACCGATGCATGTTTCAGCATTGTACAAGTGTTTCGCAATGACAGTTTGCAGCACCTGTCAAATATATTTCGTCTTTATCACGAAACCATTATTGAAAACTTTCCTTTCTTAGTCAGGGGCGGATCACATGGGGGGGGGGGGGGGGGGGGTCACAATTTCTTTTAGATGCAGATTGTTGCAAAGCGCCCGAACTTCCTTGGGGGGTCAGGGGGCATATGCCTCCCAGAAAATGTTGATAAAAACAAGGAACATGGAGAAATCTGGTGCAATCTGAGCCATGAAACTTCCCCTTTTACACCTTCCAAAAGTTAAGTTAAGTAGACTAATTTGGATCAAAACAAGGAAATTGGCCGATCTAGTGCAACCTGATCCAATAAATTACCTAACCACATTCCAAAACCGTCATTTAGAAGACAAAAGCCGGATACTAGGGGGGTTCGGGGAAATAATCGATAATTTTTCTTGCGCGTCCCCGTCTCCAGCAAATGTAAACCTGCACTTGAATCTGCCTCAAATTTAGGCACCTGTTGCCTCAACCATATTTTGCTTAGCATGCAAAGTCACGATGTTTTAACCTAAAACCCTGAATTCATATGAATATTTGTTTAGTTCTTTCGGAAAGGTTACGTAATACGACACGCTTAGTATGTATACATTCGCAAAAAGCAACACAGATTTTGGTCAGCCTATTGGTCATAACTTCTGAAATTTCCAAAGCAAATCATTGAGAACTTGAGCATATATGGCTCTTTGAGTGAAAGACCCCCTCAAAAATGGCCGCAAAACGTGCCTTTTTTGGCCTCTGAAACTGTTGACACCTACCGCCTTTGACAAAAGGCTACATAAGGACTAGAGAAGTAAGGTGCATAAAACAACATGTTCTGAACCTCCAGAAGCCCCAAAATGCAAACACGACTGTCATTTCTCCTGCTGTTTTCGTTTCTTCTCTTTACGCATTCTTCAACGCTTAAAATACTTAAAACGGCATCCCAGACGACAGTACTGTTTCCATACGCGAATTTAGCTGCCCTTGGAAAATGGCTCCCTTACGAGGCCCGTTGGTCTGAATCTACACTAATCGCCATATAAAAAACTAAACACATACATTTAGCTGTAGAACTTTGTGATGCGGCCAGATATAGTAAAACCAAGTATATTGCCAGAAACGTAATGTATTCCCCTACCGTTTGAAACAAAGAGTTTTATTTTTCATCAATTAGTTTTTATGCAGTGTACTGGAGACACCCCCCAAAATCAAATTCGCAAAAGTAAATCTGCAGACACTAAAATACACAAAAAATCAAAATAAGAAAGAGTGACCCCGTTTTTGATCGCAAATGGAAGAACAACTCATTTTCTACCCACACAAGTTGATGTGGTTCAGCTGTTGTGCATAGCAGTGATGTTTTGCCATTTTGAAGAAGACTGGTGTCAGCCTCGTCAGAAGCCGTAAAAGGCTTGTTTTCACGTCATTTTGTGTGTGATATGCACGGCTCAAAAACCCGTAGTTTGTAGTTTTTACATTTAGTCAAGTTTTGACTAAATGTTTTAACATAGAGGGGGAATCGAGACGAGGGTCGTGGTGTATGTGTGTGTGTGTGTGTGTGTGTGTGTGTGTGTGTGTGTGTGTGTGTGTGTGTGTGTGTGTGTGTGTGTGTGTGTGTGTGTGTCTGTGCGTGTGTGTGTGTAGAGCGATTCACTGAGACCAAACTACTGGACCGATCTTTATGAAATTTGACATGAGAGTCCCTGGGAATGATATCCCCATACGTTTTTTTCTTTTTTTTTCGATGAATACTTTTGATGACGTCATATCCGGCTTTTTGTAAAAGTTGAGGCGGCACTGTCACACCCTCATTTTTCAATCAAATTGATTGAAATTTGTGTAAAGCAATTTTCGACAAAGGTCGGACTTCGGTATTGCATTTCAGCTTGGTGGCTTAAAAATTAATTAATGACTTTGGTCATTAAAAATCTGAAAATTGTAATAAATTTTTTTTATATAAAACGATCCAAATTTACGTTCATCTTATTTTACATCATTTCCTGATTCCAAAAACATATACATATGTTATATTTTGATTAAAAACAAGCTCTGAAAATTAAAAATATAAAAATTATGATCAAAATTAAATTTCCGAAATCGATTTAAAAACAATTTCATCTTATTCCTTGTCGGTTTCTGATTCCAAAAACATATAGATATGATATGTTTGGATTAAAAACACGCTCAGAAAGTTAAAACGAAGAGAGGTACAGAAAAGCGTGCTATGCAGCACAGCGAAACCACTACCGCGCTGAACAGGCTCGTCAGTTTCACTCCGTTATGCACAAGCGGCGGACTACGGTCATTGTGAAAAAATGCAGTGCGTTCAGTTTCATTCTGTGAGTTCCACAGCTTGACTAAATGTAGTAATTTCGCCTTACGCGACTTGGTTTTTTTATACGATTTCAGAACAAATGTATCCATTGAAATACAAATTACTCGCAGAAAACATGTGCCGGCACAGTACAAATATTTGTTTTTAATCTTCAATGTTTACATTGTGCATTCAAATGTCAATTGCCTGCCCTCGGCTTCATAATTGCCTTTGGCATGTTTGATCTCTGATCTGTGTGTTTCGGACCCTTCACGTTGCATCTCCTATCAATGGTATCAGGTTTCACGAATAAATGACAAAACATGCCATTACTCCAGGAGAATGCGCGGCTACAAAATTGTGCGGTGAACGAATTCACGAGCATATACAGGTTTTTTTCTGCATGTAATGTGGATATTTTAGTCTGGCTCCCCCTTTGTACTACGTTTTGACGAGTACAAATAAGTTCTACGTCACTCCCCAATACCTTTTGACCAGAGATATTACCTATTTACTAAGTGGCCTGCCATTTATTGATGTTACTGTTCAAAGATTTGGTCTCCAGTTGATACGTGCGCGGCGTTTTCGTTAGCTTTCACCGCCCTCAGTGTGTGTGTGTGTGTGTGTGTGTGTGTGTGTGTGTGTGTGTGTGTGTGTGTGTGTGTGTGTGTGTGTGTGTTTGTGTGTGCGTGCGTGCGTGCGTGCGTGCGTGCGTGTGTGTTATTGTCTGTTTTTCTGTCTGTGCCTATGTGCTTTGCCTTTTGCAGTGCCTGTGTTTTTCTGTGTTTGTGTTAATGTTTGTTTGTGAATTGATCTGTCTGTGTCAGTGTCGAATGTACATGCGTGACAAACACTCTTGAGCACGTAACACGAAGCTCCAGTGTGATTCTTTGTTGTGAAGAGTGCAGCTGTTGATTGGATCTCACTTACTAACCTATCTTTTACTTATTTTACTTATTTGCTTGTGCATTTACGTGTGTCCTTGCTGAATTACTTACTCGTCACTTGCGCATTTTTTTGTTTGTTGGCTTTTTTTTTTTCTTTTTTCTCTGCGTGTATTCATGGCGATGGTGTGCGTGGTACTGTGATCCGTTAAAGTGCGCTGTCTCGCTCAGTACCGCCGACTTCAGCACTAGAGGTTTCTGTCGGGGTTACCCCACCCTTAGCTCCTGGTCAGGGACCTTACCTGGGAGCACAGGTAGCAGGGGTTTTAACGCGCCTCTTACCCGCGTGATGAACCCGTATGAGCACATAGGGTATTTACTAGTCAACAGTGCCACCTGTTAACCACCCCGCTCTGATAGGAACACCGCCAGTTGGTCCAGGACAGCTTATTCGTCCGGGCAAGCCCGACTTATATCGCTGCAATCCCTTATATCTAAGGGACACCCCCTATCCGCCACCTGGGGACCCGCCGGGTTGGGGATGGTCGCCCCGCCACCTAATTGGAGATAGCCTGACCCCGGTGTTTGTTGGCTGAATAGGGCCTTTTACACCAAGGCTATTCTAGGCGACCTTGACCTTGGCCCGCTGTGCCTCGGGCAAAGTCAGCCACTTTTGCGCGTGGTTTGAATTGTGGAGCTGTACGATGGTGCACAAACATTGCTGTTATGGCGTGTGTGGAAGTGATTTAAGACACCGTGAGAGATCACACATGGTCGGTGTTGGATGGGTACCGTTTTCCAAACCCTCTAGAGATTTAGAAAAGTGCCGAAAATGGATTAAACTATGTGGAAGAACGATCGAGAGGTTCAACATCGAAAAAGTCAACAAAGACACCTACATTTGCACAAAACACTTCGTCGGGGGGCACTTGAAAATGACATGCTGCTTTTCTTCATAAGTATAAATGGAACAAAAAAGATTGTACCATGCTTTGACTTTATGTGCTGAGAGAGGAAGAAATGGTTTTAATGTAGCTTTTTCATATCCCCATAAACCAAAGTGTGATACTGCAGCTAGTTAGCAAAACAATTTCATTGAAAAACTAGACAGCAAGTGACACATAGTCTACAAACCAATGAACACGAAGGCATTTAAGAAACAGGATCATTCTTTTAATCTTGTCTAAAATTTTGAACATGAATCTCACTGCAAAAACACAATCTGACAGAAGTGGCAGAAAAACAAAACTACTTCAGCATACAAATGGCCCAAAGAATATGGTCTGAAATCAGACAAAAAGCATGACAGCTCGGTGCTTGCAGTTGCATACAACAAGAACACAAAAATGAAAAAAAATGGTCAAACTGAACTATGTGTCGTTCAAAGGAAAAATGGTTTGCCTCAAGGAAAAAGACTTGAGAGACATCACATAACTGTACAAGCTCACAAGAACTATTGGTTGTAATCATGAGTATGACTAGACTGAAATGATAAATAATGTGCATCACAGTACTATTCAAGCACTAAAAAGTGCCTCCCACTAGCTTGTCACCAAATAAACAAAGTAGGTTGTAACAAAATTGCAGATTAATAAAAAAAATAGTTCAATCAATAGTATATGTCACACCTGACATTAAACTAGTGATTTCCATCACTATCCTTTTCAGGCATTAAAAATAGTTCAAAGCACCTAGCCCCACATAGAAGTAAGAGGCTCATTCACAAGCTAGTTAAAAGCTTTTCATTCTTTTGTTTTTCTCAAAAGAAAATTCATAGTATGACAACAGTATTCACAGCAGGCAGTTTTAAATCATGCAAGGGCATTCTCCAGGTGTGTTCTGTTCACGAAATACATTGTAATTTTAAACAGAGACAATTTTCAGTTCACGCGTGAAGATGATTTTACTGACCAAGTTTCTCCCCATATATTTCATAACCCTGCAGGTGAAAATGGGAATACCAGCACAGAATGATTGTCAGTGAAAATTTAATACCAACACTTCAAACTACATCACTCATCATAAAACAGAAACTGTGACTCCAGAGTGGATTTAAATGAAAATCAAAAAGTGGAAAAACTCATACTCTGATAATTGTTGTCCAAGTGTTTCAAACTACATCACTCATCATAACTTGAACAGAAGCTGTGACTTGGATTTAAATGAAAATCAAAACGCGGAAAAACTCATACTCTGATAATTGTTGTCCAAGTGTTTCAAACTACATCACTCATCATAAAACAGAAGCTGTGACTTGGATTTAAATGAAAATCAAAACGCGGAAAAACTCATACTCTGATAATTGTTGTCCAAGTGTTTCAAACTACATCACTCATCATAAAACAGAAGCTGTGACTTGGATTTAAATGAAAATCAAAACGCGGAAAAACTCATACTCTAATAATTGTTGTCTAAGTGTTTGTGTGGTTAAAAAAAACCAAATGTACCTGATCATGAATGAAATCAGAGCAACCCATATGATCATTAACCATTCACTGCCACTGGTCCATACGTATACTCTTCAGTTTCAAAAAGGAGATGGGTATTGAAGAGGCAGTGCTACTGTTAGTGATTCAAAGTGCCATACATCCCATCCTAGTGCTGTGAAATGGGGATTTATTCAATATTTCATGGAAGCTAACTAATATTTGCATGTATGCATGCAAACATACTGTGACAGTACTAATACAGTAAAAGCATTATTGAGGGTGAACAGCCTGCTTTACTTGGTTTCAGTGAGGAGTAACAATACTAACAATAACAATATGAATAATAACATGCCTATGTTGTGAAATGTAAGTACTTGCCACCCCCCCCCCCCCCCCGGACACTGGCAAAATCCCAGCAGAATGTCCCCATCTTCGCTGACGATTATGCACAGTTTATATGAGGAAGTGTGCAGGTAGGTTGTCTGCCTCTGTGTCGGTTTTACCTCCGCGGTGTAGACGAAAAACTTTTCCACTTCTGCACATGTATGTATCTCAAGTTGAGCACATGGCCATAAAAAAGGCGATATATCTTCAAAGGATTTGTAAGCTTTCGCCTTCTTCTGGTCGAAATCGTTCTTTTTCTCAATCAGATAGTTCAGGATGTCAACAACACCGATCCTGGGTGCGTTTGATGGGTCACTTTTTTCTTCGGATGTAAAAGGATCGCGTGGTGGAAATCCGATCTGTCGAAGTTTTTCGGAAAGTTTTTCTTGCACGTCCTGTCTTGTAAAATCCGGATCGATCGGTAGTTCCAACTGCTGTGCAGTTTTCACAAGTTGCAGCAGACCATCTCGTCTGTATCCAGTAACAGTATCGACAGCGAGTTTGCCCGTATCCAAGGGGAGTAACTCGAAATGACTCAGCGCGCGGTCAGCTGTAAAAGGCCCTATTACTGTATCGTTTAATTACTTTTATAGGCTTATGCTATGTTTATTTATTTATTCATTTATTTATTTTAAATTCTGTACCTTATGCACATGGTATTTATTAGTCTTACTTTATTATGATTGCCTATTCACTTATCTATTTTACTCACTTCTGTTCTGAAATTTACACCGGTGGAAAGTTTGGCTCGCCCGTCTTTTTCGCGTACATCGGACCTTAATTGTATTCCTGAAGTTGGTTTGGCCACGGCAGTGTTAAGTTGGACAATGCTCTGTAAGGTCTTCGAACGCGGGGAGGAGGAGAGGAGACACTCTGACCCCCTTTTTTTTTAGGATGTGTCGTTCGCCAATATCTCACAGAGATACAATTAAAGGCAAATTGGATTACTTTTCTGTGGCTGATTTGCTATTGCAGATTTGTACATAAGTTTCAGTCAACGCAACTCAGTGTGCGACCGGTAGTGTCGGTGATGTATTCAAAGTCTGTAACCGCCCGACACTGCATGCATGGCAATGTTCCTTGTTTTTATAAGAACAGAAACATTTTGAGTCTTGAGTCTTGAAGAAATTAACTGTGCAATAAATTCCAACTTTGCAGGCTATAGGTATGTGTCATTGTGGAAGGATGCTGCTATTTCACGTAAAAGCCTGAATAGTTCTATAATGATTCATAAGATGTTTTACACGCAAAGGAAGGTATATTTAAATATGCATCTTCCAATACTGACTGGGCGGCACTGCTTTGGCCTTCATAGGCACGGTATACGTATGCTATGTCACCGCACTTAAAAGGTTGAACAAAGTTGAATATTTGGGCCTGTTAAGAGACGGTTTTTTTTGTTGAACCTATTTTTGTATTTAGCTCGAATACGAAGATTGCACTAGTTTGCTGTTTGCAAGATAATTCCTTAAGGAATATATATTGCCCTGGGTGAAATGGTAAACAGCAATCAGAAACAGCAAACAGAGACGATGTGTTCCGCTTTGAAACGATCGCAAATATTTTCAGTTAGCTGGATTTGAAGTATAGATTTTCCTTCCTGGAAATGTACACAAAAGTGGTTCCATTTAAAACTTTATTATTGATTTTTGAATTAAAAAAAGTATTGATCTTGTGCTAAAAATATCCTTTTATGCAAATTAGGTTCATTGTTCACATGTTACCGAGACAGCGCTGTGTGTGTGTGTGTGTGTGTGTGTGTGTGTGTGTGTGTGTGTGTGTGTGTGTGTGTGTGTGTGAACGCACGCGTAAGTGTGTGTATGTACGCACGCGTAAGTGTGTGTGTGTGTGTGTGTGTGTGTGTGTGTGTGTGTGTGTGAACGCACGCGTAAGTGTGTGTGTGTGTGTGTGTGTGTGTGTGTGTGTGTGTGCGCGCGAGCGCGCATGAGAGCGTGCGAGGAAGAGTACCAGCATGCCTGTGAGTGCTAGTGTTCCAGCGTGCTTGTGTGTGTGCGTATTGGACCATATACATGTAAACGCAAACCTCACTGCCTCCGTGTGTCTAGCGCATGTCTTTATCCGTAAAAAAATTGTTGTGATTTGCAGACACCCGTCAAGGGACGAGCTCTAAAGGAAATTACCGACGTTAGAAACATGGCTTTTGGAAGGAGGACCTTTGGCATAATATTTGTTCTTCTCTTGGCGACAACTCTGCTGCTTCTGTTATCATTTCACACAACCAGCCGTTACTATGGTGAGTACAAGAGCTCTTGAATTGAGTAAACAGGCCTGTCACATGTCCTAGTTAAACTATTATACTGTTTCTTGCTTGCCCAGAAGTTAGTACCTGCATGTTTTTGAATGTACCCGAATGCTGTAAATTCGTAATGTTTCTTTGAAACATAACAAAAGAGAACAATTAAATATTGAATTTAGTAAATTGTACATTTAGACGAAGACATTAGGGAGGAATTCTAATTATGTTGTGCCTAACTATTCTGTGAGGTTATTCCCTTTTTGAAGAACATGTGTGTAAGATTATGTGTGTTTTCCCTTTTATCTATTAGCTTGATTTGTTTTTTTATGTTCTATATAAAGTGGCGTGTTATTAGCTGGAACTTACCTGGACACCGACTAAACAAAACGCAACTTCTTAGCCCTCTCTTCCAAAAGGAAATCTCTCTGATGCCAAAAGCGAAACAGAGTTCGACAAGACGTCACTTTTTCTGCATAAATGTCTGGCGAGGAACTGATGAATAACTTTGAAAACAAAGTATGTCTCGTTTACTTCGTCATGTCAGTAAGACCACCAGCAAGTTGTGCATGTATCGGTATCATACACCATTAAACATGAGAGCGTGAATGTGTGACTGATTGTACCTTAACGTTGCTTTAATGACAGGAAAAAGCCAAGTTGTGAAGGGTTTGCAGGCTTTTATTTCAAACAGCCAACGTGAACTGCAACAGGTAACTCGGAATTCTGTTCACTGACGGTAAAAAGAAGAAGAAAAAAGAATATTTTGTATTTTGGTATCCATTCATGCCTTAATTATCTCTTTTTGTCTCTCTATGTAAATGTGTGTGCGTGTGTGTGTGTGTGTGTGTGTGTGTGTGTGTGTGTGTGTGTGTGTGTGTGTGTGTGTGTGTGTGTGTGCGCGCACGCGAGTGTGTAAGAAAGAAAGAAAGAGAGAGTAAGAGAGAGAAAGACAAAAAGACATATACACACACAAATACGCAGACAGACACACACGCACAGACACACACACACGGCAGACACACACACATACAGCCACATAGACATATAGACGCATAGACAGGCAGGCTCACAGGGACAGGGAGGGATATTTTCACGCGCACTCTTTCAACATCTTACAGTTCTTTGAATTGCGTAAACATGAAGAAGAATCCTTTAACTTGCACACTGAGGGTTTTTTCCAGCCTAACTATGCGACCTTGATGGAGGCACGAAGAGACCTTGTTACAAACACGTGTACACAACATCAGGACCATTTCTTCAAAACTGCAAAAGACGTCAATATCGTGAGTGTTTTTGTGTGTGTACTGTATTTAATACAAAACGCAGGATTGTCAACACAAGTCAGACAGAAACATAAGTATGTCGAAGCTGGAAACATATCATTGTCAAATAACGTTAGAATTTAAACGGCTCTTTACAGGTAATTCTGTAACTTTAATGGAATCTTAAATGACTTGTTATGCTTACAAGAGCAGGTTCTGCAGATTTAGAGGCTTAGATAGCAGTAGAAAACTGTTCCTGACTTTACAACGTTAAAGTTCAACATAACACTGAGTTCTTATGTTTTCAACTTTCATAATCCAACGGTGGAAACATACAAAACATGAGATGGGCTAATCTAGTGACATACCCTTTCCATAGCAAGTTACCAACACCAGGACACTTACTGACGTTTTTATGCTCTAATGCAAAGTGAATTCTTGTTCTTCTGTTATTGATTTTCTTGTTCTTGATTTTGTTCTGATCAAAGGTTGAGTCGCTAAAATCGCAGATTTAATACAACTCTGTTCTATCTAATAAAAAATCAGTAGGTTGAATACAAATATTCCCTCTCTGCTAACAGGATAGTACAACGATTCAATCATTGCCTCGCTTGTGTCAATTTGGACAATTTGTCAGATCAGTTTATTTTCTGTATTATAAGTGTTTGTCTGCCTGTCCGTTTAAAAGACCGCTGGGCCGAAGATTAAAGGCACAGTAAGCCTCCCGTAAACCATCACAGATACTGTCAGGCTTTTACACACAGTACAAACACCCTTCCATTTGAACGCTCACCAAACGGGAACATCCTAGGTGCCCTACGTAAAGAGCGAGCAATTTTCAAAGAATTTATTTTTGCGTGGTTTATCTTACCCCTGAGCCATCGTGAACCCGTGTGATCCAGTTTCCCTTTTTCACAATGCAGTCGTCAGTTTGTAATTTGAATGGGGCTCGCTGTGAGCTTATCTGCAATAGCACGTTATGTACCTCTGACTTTTCACGAAAAAAACGAATGTGATTCATAAGAACTCTAGCGATGGCTTTTGACTGCCTATAAACCGTCGTCTGCTACGAAAATCACGACCTTGCGTGACCCTGCTTTCGGGCTTTTCAAACTTTCAAAACTTCGAATTGTACTGATCTTGTCTTGATGAAAAAAGAATTCTTTTATGATTTAAGAATGTTTGTGTAACAAGCTGAGAATTTATTATTTAGATTTTAAAAGTTAGGTCTAGCGCCAAAACGCACCACGGTCCGAATCATTCTGATAATCATCGCTCCACGGCTATCGCCAGTTGAAGGGAAGTAACTCATTTTTGACCTGAGTTCAGGATGGGTCCGATTGAGATGGAGACAATCCGAAAAATTATTTCTTTGAAAATTGCTCGCTCTTTACGTAGGGCACCTAGGATGTTCCCGTTCGGTGAGTGTTCAAATGGAAGCGTGTTTGTACTGTGTGTAAAAGCCTGACAGTATATGTGATGGTTTACGGGAGGCATACTGTCCGGGCGTGATTTCCGGTATCATAACAGCCGTCCAGCACCAAAACGAGGCGCCATTGTTGTAGCAGCCCAAGTCCACGAAAATAAATTCTTTGAAAATTTCTCACGCTCGACAGAAAGCAGCCAGGATGTTCCCGTTCGGTGAGCGTTCAAATGGAAGTATGCTTGTACTGTATGTAGACGCTCGGGGAGCTCTGTGATGGTTTACGGGAGGCTTACTGTGCCTTTAAGTGAATGTAACGTTTTGTTTTGTCACAAATTAAACTTTGCAATAACATTATTTTCTTGTTTGTTTGGTTTTGATTTCTGAATTTTGGAACGATGTCAGTCTCTTTGTTTTTTTGGATATCTCTAATTGCAGTTTGAGTACAACTATACCCTCTCAGCTAACAGCATATAGTACAACCATCCCCTTTCTAATTGCAGGTTGAGTACAACTATACCCTCTCAGCTAACAGCATAAAGTACAACCATTCTCTCTCTAATTGCAGGTTGAGTATAACTGTACCCTCTCAACTAACAGCATATAGTACAACCATTCTCTCTCTAATTGCAGCCGGTTGAGTACAACTATACCCTCTCAGCTAAAAGTAAAACCGTTCCCCCTCTAAGTGCAGGAACGTTGAATTTTGGAACGTTGTCAGTCTCTTTGTTTTTTGGATATCTCTAATTGCAGTTTGCGTACAACTATACCCTCTCAGCTAACAGCATATAGTACAACCATTCTCTCTCTAATTGCAGGTTGAGTACAACTATACCCTCTCAGCTAACAGTAAAACCGTTCCCCCTCTAATTGCAGGTTGAGTACAACTATACCCTCTCAACTAACAGCATATAGGACAACCATTCCCTCTCTAATTGTAAGTTAAGTACAACTATACCCTCTCAACTAACAGCATATAGGACAACCATTCCCTCTCTTATTGTAAGTTAAGTACAACTATACCCTCTCAACTAACAGCATATAGGACAACCATTCCCTCTCTAATTGCAGGTTGAGTACAACTACATGGTAGACGAGAGTCGTAACCTGCTGGTGTGCCTGATCAACAAGATCGCCAGTAGCTTCTGGATGCGAATCTTCTACGTGCTGAACCACGCGCGTCACCCTGGCTTCTTCAATCTTTCCAGCGAGGACATCCACGCGGGCGTCACCAACAAGTTCGCCGTGTTCCAAGGGCAGCCTTTCATCCGGAGAGCTCACTGGCTGCTGATGTCCAAGCGCTTCATGTTCGTTCGCGACCCTTACGAGAGGCTCTTCTCCGGCTGGGCGGACAAGTTCTTTGTGCCTTTCGGCCTTCCTCCGTTCCTCGACGCGGTGGTCAAGAAACTAGGCGGGAAGAACGCAGCAGCTCCAAAGGATGCCCGCTACGTCAAAAGGTGCGGCTTGGCCAAAGGCGTCTCTTTCACGGACCTTGTGCGGTTTCTGGTGGACAGTCATCCTAACGCCATCAACGAGCACTTCAGGTCGTACTCCCACCAGTGCTTCCCGTGTCACGTGCATTACGACTTTATCGGCAAGATGGAGACCTTCGACCAGGACGTCGCCTTCATCCTGCGTTCCGTCAACGTTGATCCAAGTGAGCGTACACACACGCGTACACATACGCGTACGCACATGCACGTGTGTTTGCATTGATGCAAATGTACAGATACATTACGTACGTACACATATAAAAAGGAATCCCACATTCACACACACACACACACACACACACACACACACACACACACACACACACACACACACACACACACACACACACACACACACACACACACAAACATGCTCCATCGTGCATTTGTCGTAGAAGGAGCGCAAAACAGTTTTGCTATTAGCTAAAAGCAATGGTGTTTGCTGTGCGTGTGTTTAAAATCCACCTATGTTGGTGGATTTTAAACACACCCACCGCACACACAATTGCACTTAGCATGTATTTGTTAACAAGAGTAAATCACATTGCTCGTCTCCGCGTGAAAATCGAGTGTTCTACTTAGTTTGCTTTTTGTTGGAAACATTTGCCTCATTACCTTTTGGCTATTGGCCAAAATTTCGTGTTTTAAGGCTCTCTTTGGTGTAGATCAAATTGTAGATTAAAAATAAAATTTTTACTTCTAACATTCGTCAACAAAAATCAAGTTGTACACACACAATTACTTCCAATCTGCATGAAATAGGATATAGGATGCGAACAGTGTCGCAGAAAAAGACAAACACAGTCAAATACCGTGTATACTTATTAATACACCGAACTCACCCCAAAAAAGCCAGAAGCAAAGATGGACAGGAAAACAATGAACAGCAGACATTACGGATTGCCCGAGAACATCAACGTTAAGGCTGGAGTATACACCTGAGGCCATTATTTCAAAGTGGTTAGGCAGTTTTAAAGGTTTGTTTTTATGTTAGTTCAGTGTTTATCAGGAAAAAACAAAATGAATAGAGCTTGTCGCGCAAAATTTTGAGATAACGACTGAAGTTTGGCAATCAGATGATCAAAAACTTCAGAACAGAAATAGGGAAGCAAAAAAGAACACCCAACAGAGTGTTTTAACTGGTGAATTAAAAAAAAAACCTTTTGTACTCATTTTTTAAGCTGAATTTAAAGCTTGGAAGACAGAAACAAATAAATTAAAAGTGCTAAAGTGGTTACAGTGTTCAGAAATAGTGTTAGATACCAAGTTGAGTTATCCCTCTTCATCACAGTTAAAAGAAACGCACCTCTTGTCGCGCAAAATCTTGAACTGTGATGCTTTTACTACCCCCACCCCCTACCCATTCTTTAGAAAAGAGTGCATATTATCTTCCAAATAGAAAGGCAAGGTAATCAGATGATCAAAAACTTCAGAACAGAAATAGGGAAGCAAAAAAGAACACCCAACAGAGTTATTTAACTGTTGAATTCAGAAAAAACACACTTGTTTACTCATTTTGTAAGCTGAATTCAAAACTTGGATGACAGAAAAAAATAAATTAAAAGTGCTAAAGTGGTTACAGTGTTCAGAAATAGTGTTAGATACCAAGTTCAGTTATCCCTCTTCATCACAGTTAAAAGAAACACACCTCTTGTCGCGCAAAATCTTGAACTTTGATGCTTTTACTACCCCCACCCCCTACCTATTTTTCAGAAAAGAAAGCATATTATCTTACAAATAGGAAAGCAAGGTAATCAGATGATCAAAAACTTAAGATAAAATAATAGGGAAGCAAAATAGAATATCCAACATAGTGATTTAACCTTCACCGGGCTTCCTGGGTACTACAGGACCCAGAGGCACATAAAAATGACCATAACTCCAGTGCTAATACGAATTTGTTAATGAAATTTGGTGTATTCTTCGGCCACCTGCATGGCTTCCTATGACCCAAATTTTAAGTCAATCGGTCAAATTAGAAAACAATCAGCAATGACGTCGTTTGATATACCCGATTCTGGTTTCCTGGGTCCTACAGGACCCATACGTTTCAAAGAGGGATGGAGGTGTTTATACCGATTCGGATGATGTGGGTAACACAGGACCCACACTTTTTAAGCGCAGCAGTGATAAAGGGATATTCCCATGACGTTGACCGCCCAAGCCTCCGGGTCCGGTACCGGAGACACGAAGACTGGGAGACGCCGAGAGAACCGGGTGGCGAACAGATCCAAGAGGGGTTTGTCCACCTGCGTCCAAAGACGCCGCAGTGCCTGGTGCGCGATAGTCCACTCCGAGTGCAGTACCTGCGATGAGCGACTGAGCGAATCTGCCAAGATGTTCAGGCACCCCGGAAGGTACTTCGCTGAGATCACTATCCCCTGATGGAACGCCCAAGTGAGAATCTCGCATGCTCTGTTGGACAGAACTAGCGAGCGCGTGCCCCCTGCTTGTTCAGGTACACGGCCACAGTGGTGTTGTCCGTGTGGATCAACACCTGCTTGCCTCGCAGAGAGGCGACAAACTCCAGAAGCCCGAGGCGCACTGCTTCCAATTCCAGAATGTTGATGTGCAACAACTTCTGAGCCTGGTCCCAAAGACCGGAAGCTGTGTTCTCCTCCAGATGAGCTCCCCAACCCTGAAGAGAAGCATCGGTAAAGAGATGCAACTCCGGAAGGGGCAGTGAAATCGGAACGCCCTGAGTCAGCCAGGCCGAATCCAACCACTGCCTCGTTGACTCCAGGAACCATCCCTGAAGGGGAAGAGACAAATTCCAACCTTGAGAGGCTGGATCCCAGGCAGAGTTCAGAAACGCCTGAAACGGGCGTTTGTGAACTCTGCCCAGCGGAATCAGGGTAGACATCGACTCCATCTGGCCCTGGAGTGAAGCCAATACCCTGACTGGCGCGTGGCGGAGGCTCGACAGGGACCTGACCAGATCCTGTAGCTTGTCTATCCTCCGCTGGGCGGGACAAACAGTCCAAGCTCGGGTGTCGAACACCATGCCCAGATACGTAAACTGCTGAGAGGGAACCAAGTCGGACTTCCCTTGGTTCACGGAGAAACCTAAGTCTCTCGCAGTCTGCAAGACTATCCGGGTGTGCTGATCGCACAGGGACTCTAGCTGATTCAGGACCAACCAGTCGTCCAGATAAACTCTGAGACGAATCCCTTGCTGCCGCACTAAAGCGCAAAGCTGGCGCACTATCATGGTGAAGATCCAAGGCGCTAACGAGAGCCCGAACGGCAGCGCCCTGAACTGGAACACCCTGTCGCCCCACAGGAACCGCAGCCACTTTCGATCTGACCTGTGCATCAGAATATGGAAGTATGCGTCTGTCAGGTCGATGGAAGTGACCCAGTCCAACGGACGAAGGGCCTCCCTGACAGACGCTGGAGTCTCCATCATGAACGGAACCTTCCGGAGAAAGCCGTTCAAGGGAGACAGATCCAACACCGGTCGCCAACCCCCTGACGCTTTCGGGACGACAAACAGTCTCCCGTAAAACCCCGGGGATCGACGATCGATGACCTCCTCTATCGCATGCTTCTGCAAAAGCAGCAGCACCTCCGCCTGATCGGCGGGAAACCTGAAACTGGGTGTTGTTCTGGTTAAAGGAGCCTTGTCCTCTAACCAGAGCAACCGGAACCCCGATCGAACCACTCCCATAACCCAAGGGCTGCTCGCGAGAGACAACCAAGCTGGAACGGCCCTTGAGAGGCCGCCCGCTACCAAAGGGGTAGGGGCTAGAGGAGTGGTTGGATCGGGGAGCCTTCATTGGGGGTTAGGTTTACCACCTGACCCCTTCTTCCCGAAGGAAGGCTTCTTATTATAGGGGCGAGAACGGCTGCCACCCCTATGCGACCGCGTCTTTTGCCCAGAGCCACGAAAAGACGAAGACTGCGTGGAACCGCCTTTCTTCTGACCCTGCTTAAGGGCAAGCTCTGAAAGCTAACCCATCCTGTCCCCCACCGTCCGCAACCGCCTGAGCGGAAGCGTAGGCAGGAAACGGATTGCCGTTACCACCTACGACCGGAACTCCCGTAGGATGCGAACCGGAAGTCGATGGTAACGATTTGAAAGTGCCACGATCCCTCGAAAGAAATCCTGTGGCCGGAAATCCCTTTGACGAAGCAGTAGAACCCATGGACGAGGGGCCGGGCGAATCGGCCCCAGCGACGCGGGTGGGATACACCAGTGTCCTCTTTCCAGACGTCGACAGTTTCCCAACGTACTGTATAAAAAAAATCACAGTAATTTCAGTTACGAGTCAGAAAACTCACTCTCTCTCTCTCTTTCTCTCTCTCTCTGGTGTGTGTGTGTGTGTGTGTGTGTGTGTGTGTGTGTGTGTGTGTGTGTGTGTGTGTGTGTGTGTGTGTGCAACATATCAAGTATCATTGCAATGAGAACTTATTTGGTATACAGTGTGAATATCAAAATGACCACATGATAATCTACGTTTTTGCACACATTCTTTGTCTCCAATTAGAAGGCCAGATATCGAATAAATAAACACTTCTGTGCCATCAACAAACAGTACACTTTGTATAAATGAAAACAGTAAAACTAACTTACTATGAGGCTGCTCCACATTGACCTGTACACATCCTGCCTGGTGGAACCCACGTGGTGCAGGATATGCACCATCCCCTTTGGCACGTCCGCGCTACAGACACAAAGGATGTAAAATATTGGTGAAATCAGAACTAACATTAGGGTGAAAATGGTGTTAACTCACTAGGACGTTGTATTCACCATGCATCACTGATCATCACTGTACATCTACAAAGTAGTCTATAAAACACAAGACAGTACGCGCAGCACGTTGATATTTTTTTTTTCGAGCTCAGCTAAATAACTGAAGCACATGGGAATCTCATTATCACACCCAAATGAATAAATAGTTCCAAGTACACAAAGAGATCATGTTCTGACTTGTTGAAAGTACTTTATTACAGTGCCGTTCATTTTCTAGTACCAACGAAGTTTAGACAACAAAGGATTTAAAATGGCTTACCCAACATTTCTGAAAGCTTCCTCGAGGTTTGCCTTGCTTGCTGATGCCATTTTGTCAATGTGTCACGATGATCAGTACTCACGGAAACAAACGAATTACATCGCCAAGACAAATAACTCTGTGCAACCTTCTTTAAAAAGTATGGGTCCTGTGGTACCCACATCATCCGAATCAGTATAAACAGTTTTATCCTTCTTTGAAAAATATGGGTCCTGTGGGACCCAGGATGCCATAATCGGGGTATCAAACACGAAGCCCGGTGAATTAAAAAAACACCTTTTTTTTCTCATTTTTTGAAGCTGAATTAGAAGTTTGGAATTCCTCCGAAGGCGGCGTATGGCTGCCTAAATGGCAGGATAAAAACGATCATACACGTAAAAATCCACTCGTGCTAAAAACATGAGTGAACGTGGGAGTCTAAGCCCATGAACGAAGAAGAAGAGGAGGAGAAGAAGAAGAAGTTTGGAAGACAGAAAAAATAAATTAAAAGTGCTAAAGTGGTTACAGTGGTTACAGTGTTCAGAAATAGTGTTAGATACCAAGTTGAGTTGTCGCTCTTTATCACAGTTAAAAGAAACACACCTCTTGTCGCGCACAATCTTGAACTGTGATCCTTTTACTACCCCCGCCCCCTACCCATTTTCTGTCAGTCCAAGGATTGCTTAGTCCATTAAAAACAAACAGACTAGGATTTAGCGCACCCATTTTAAGAAAAAGTTAACATGATAATTGATATATATCAGACTTTTTTTTATGCAATTACTACTGAAGATTCCAGACCAGGTAAAACAATCATTTTATATTCTTTGTCACATTTTTTACTTTTTTTTATATAAATTTATCTATAGCGAGTCTTGTCTCTTTATGTCATTTAGTTATTTTGAAGAATTCTATCCTGGCAAAAAAAATTAAAAAGCACTAGTTATATCCCTTCAACTATAAACACCATAACCGCCATTCATTACACCTACCTACCCTCTTTTGTTTACCCATGTTATTAGAAACAGACAATTTATTTTTTATTGGCCTAAAGATCTTGAAACATTTGTTTTAATAGAGAAATAACAAGTACAGCCCTTAGCTGTGTCACTCGAATTTCTTTGTCAGGCTGAAACTTAGCTGTTGCGTTGAAGTCTGCTGTGTGTGTCTGGGTCCAAAGCAACTTTCACATTCTCATAGATCTACACATTCTCATCTACACACTCACGTTACTCACACAATTATACAATTCTACCCACAGAGGCGTTCGGGGATGGGGGTCTCGCACTCGGGCGAATCACACCACAAAATACAAAGTATAACGTACACAGATTTTTCTATTGAACCAAAAGGCAAATTAAATCATGAATAAATCAATCAAGCAAAACTTCCACACAATGACACATTCACTCTCGGTTCACACTGCGCTCTGGGCATGCACACTTGGCAGCACGTATACGTTCCGACGCCGTTTGTCTTCCTGCAAGTCCAGCACAGGCACACGATTGTCCAAGAATCACAATAATCCTCGTGAATGTCACAGCAGGCATAGTAAGGTTACGTAGAAAAGTCCAAAAGGGTGCGTTAATGGTGGTAATCCGGCACACACACACCGGGCACACACACACACACACTGACACACACACACACACACACACACACACACTCCGGTTTGGTAAGTTACCTGATAAATAATGTAGCCTGTAGATTTAACGTGGAGACTGATCAGACAGGAAGAGTAATACTTTCACATTTCCGATGTTCAGCGATAAACTTGTTTTCTTCGAGAGTTCGATCTTCGTGCGATTCTGGCGCGTTGTCACCAAGAACGTTAAAAAAACACAGGATATCATCATGATGCCTCTCAGTCTACAAAAACCAGATCTAGGAACTCTTCATCTAAAGTCAGTCAGTATTAACCTCCTCAACACAATCCTCATCTTGTCCCATAGTGATTTCTGCCGCCAAAGAATATGTGGTTCTCAACTCAAAAGACCGATTTGTCGTCTTCCGGCATTGCGAAGATTCTTACAAAGATAAATGGAAAAGAGCAGCAGAAGCAGATAGTACTGTCAGGTGATTTCAACTGTCCTGACATAAATTGGGAACACGGTATGGTGAAGCCGGGTGCACCAGATAAAGAAACTCAACAGAAGCTCATAGATATAGCAACAGAAGCCCACATCACTCAAGTCCATGACAAACCAACGAGGCAAGATAACATCCTAGACCTCATATTCTTGTCAAACCCGTCGCTGCTAAAATTCTGCACTTCGATTCCTGGAATCTCAGACCATGAAGCAGCCGTAGCTGATCTAGACACACGACCGCAGAGGACTAGAGAAAAACCAAGAAAATGTCAGCTGTTCTCGAAGGCAAATTGGGAAGACATAAATACAGCCTTAAAACCACTGAAGGATAAAATGACCGCCATGAAAGAACAAGGCTCGCACGTAAATGAAATGTGGGAAGTCTTTAAGTCTACGATCAAAACAGCAGTTGAGATGTTTGTACCGTCAGTCCAGCACCGCATGAAAAATGACCTACCTTGGATAGACAAGAACATCTGGAAACTCCTCAAAAGGAAAAAAAGACTCCACAAGAAGGCAAAGAAAAGTAAAAATTGGTCAAACTACAGATATTGCCAAAAAGAATGCAGACGTACAATTAGGAAAGCGGAACAAAAATATGTGAACAACATCATTGAGACAGGAATGAGAGACAACAACAACAGCAAGCCCTTCTGGAGGTATGTCCGCGCCAGAAAACAAGACAATATTGGCGTAGCACCTCTAAAAGAGGGAACGAGACTAGTCACCGACAGTCTGTCAAAAGCAAAAATCCTCCTACAACAGTTCCGCTCGGTATTCACAAGAGAAGACGGATCGCCTCCCCCACAAATGCATAGTCCCCAACAGCCTCACATCTCCGACCTTGTCATCACGGAAGAAGGGGTTGCCAAATTATTAAGAAACCTAAACCCTTCAAAAGCTTGCGGCCCAGATGAAATTTCCAGTAAGGTCCTGAAAAACTGTGCCGACATCCTCGCGGCACCTCTAACCTGCATATATAGACACTCTATGGAAACAGGACACCTGCCCGCAGACTGGCTAACTGCCAACGTAGCCTGCGTTTTCAAAAAGGGAGATAAAAACAGAGCTGAAAACTACCGACCGGTGTCCCTAACATCCGTTGCATGCAAGCTGCTTGAACACATTATCAGCCACCACATCCATCTTCACCTGGAGAAATACAAAATCCTTACGGACAGAAACCATGGGTTTAGATCAGGCTTCTCCTGTGAAACGCAGCTATTGACGACCATGAACGACTTGCAGAAAACAAACAATGCTGGAGTGCAGAGCGACATTATTATCCTCGACTTCAGCAAGGCGTTTGACACGGTCCCCCACTCCAAGCTCCTCCACAAATTGGAACACTACGGCATCAAGGGACCCATACACGATTGGATCACAAGATTCCTGTGCAATAGAACCATGAAAGTCATCCTGGAGGGAGAACACTCAGAGGGAGCAACCGTCGACTCAGGAGTACCACAGGGCACTGTCCTAGGCCCATTGCTTTTTCTGTGCCATGTGAATGACCTTCCTGAGCAAGTGAATTCAACAGTACGATTATTCGCTGACGACTGCCTGTTATACCGAGAAATCCACTCGTTCCAGGACCACATCACCCTTCAAGAGGACCTTGAAAAACTAGAAGTATGGGCCAATCAATGGGGCATGCGATTCAACGCCAAAAAGTGCTTTGTCCTCCCCACTAAGAAAAACACAACGTACATCTACGAACTCAACAAGGAAATCCTACGGCACGTCGACCAAAGCCCATATCTAGGGATCGAGATCTCAGCAGACCTCAAATGGTCTAAGCACATCGCAACCATATGCAAGAAGGCGGGATCCAAGCTGGGATTTCTGCGAAGAAACTTGGGAAGTTGCCCCCCAGAACTGCGACGAATGGCATACATCTCCCTCATAAGGTCCACCCTCGACTATGGAGCAACAGTGTGGGATCCACACCTAGTCGATGACAAAACAAAACTTGAGCGGATTCAGAAACAAGCGGCAAGATTCATAAAGCGCGACTACCATTCCCAAGACCCAGGATGTGTAACAAAGATGCTACGGGACCTAAATCTACCATCTCTACAAGAGCGCAGAAAACAACAGCGACTCACCACTCTCTTCAAAATCATTGAGGGACATACCCCAGCAATACCTCCAGAAAACTTCCTGAAACCAATAGATAAAGAGAAGAGGAAAATACGGGCCAACACCTTTCCCGATTGCGTAGCAAGTAACATCGTCACCAAGTACTCTTACAACAACACCCGTGGCTACATCATTCCAGACGCCAGCACAGAGCAGTATCGACGCTCCTTTTTCGTGCAGACGGTTGCTGAGTGGAATGCACTAGACGAGCAGGTGGTCCAGGCAAAATCTGTTGCTGCTTTCTCAACAGCAATAAGCAGAGGTGCCACAAGCGGCCCTCTGCTCTAAAATCTAGAGAATCACTTTTAAACCAGCTTTTAAACATTTTAAATTAGGGAAGCTAAAATAAGAGGACTGGGGTCGGCGTGTATGTTGGGTGCTTTACGTCCCTCGTTACCCCCCAGCTCCTCAAACACCCAAACAATGATAGGAAATTGTATAGGTTATGGGGTGTCCTAAACTAGGGGTTACTTGAAGTAACATGTTAGATGTTTTTATGAGGACACACAGAAATTGATAGGTCCTTAGTTTGTTTTTAACGTATAGGCGGTGCGCTCTCACCCCCGTCGCGCAAATAACCTAAAAAGGTTCCAAGCGGCGTAAAATTCCTGATTCCTGATTCCTGATTCCTGATCTACCCCAACTTCGTGCATTGATCTGAGCAATAAAATGTAGATGCGATAATCTGCAAACATCTCTTCAACACAATCTGCATCTTGTCCCATCGTGATTTCTGTCGGCAAAGAACATGTGGTTCTCAACTCACAAGACCAATTTGTCATCTTCCAGTGTGAAATTCTGATCTGTCCCAAGTACGTGCAATAAAATGTAGAAGCGATAATCTGAAAAAATTCTTTTCGCGTGAACGCTGCCAAGTTGTCATCAGTCCAATGTCTTTTATCCAGAGCAGGGACGAACACACTTTTTCATCAGCAGTTTGTTATGTTTATCCGCAGACTGCTTTCCATTACTTGTCCGTTTTAGATTGACTCGTATGGTTCTTCAGCCAGGCAAGAAGTGCTTGTTTACAGTCGGTGACACGTTCTCACGCACGACATGTCGTAAATGCAAGTTCTAACGATTGTTTGTTACTGCACTGATAGAGAATGTCGATAGTTGTAAACTTCTGACATTTCCTAATGTTTATTTCATTATTTTGCATACGGATATGGCTAATAAGTGGATAATCTGTTACGACACGAAACGCGTTCTAAATCCGGGAAGGGAGGCTACTCCAGCGTACTTTCAGGTGTGTTCTAATACCTTAACACGATGTTTTAATTTGTCAAAGATTGCAAAAGGCAAGCACAACGTAAAATGATTATCAATCAAGGCAAAGAGTAACTATCCTACAGACGCCAGTATAGGGGCCCTCCGTTCAACTTGCACGAACATTTTCACCGCCACAGATTTGCGGAGGCTTTCACTGGGAGTAATAGCATCCTTATACTTGGACACATACTGAAAATCAACAGTCTGTCTGCTTTCTGCGCAGAGTGTAAATTTTGTGCTGAATTAATTACGCAAATTGGCACATATGTGACCCTCCACCACGAAATGAGTCGCATGTCACCTCGCGCGGTTCTGCGCTAGGCTTAATATAAGTCCGGGGAGTGTCTGGTAACAGTGTGAAGGTCCCCTTAGTCACAGGCTTATAACTCAAACAGTTTTCGCTCTTTTCTAAAACGGTTTTCACCACTGGATAGAGCATAAACAACTCTTTAGGAAAAGTTAAAAATTTGAAAATCATGCAAAGGTGACATGCGACTCATTCCGTTGTGGAGGGTCACATATGTGTACTTTCGAATAGAATTCAGAATAACATTCCTCCTGTGCCGCGCAAGAAGCTGACTGACTGACTGACTATTAGGGTTTAACGTACTCTTAGGTTATAACTAATGGACGCGCAAGAAGCAGCCAGGCTGGTGATTTTGTGTATGTGCTCAAGTGGACGGATGTCCCATGTCAACGATTGGACAGATCTGAGATGGCGAGCAGAATCCTTTGAACGGGAACAGCTCTATGCCTTCACATGGATAGTCTTCATCTCTAGACGGTTCTTCTTTGTTTTGTTTTTGTTTTTTGAAGCACGAAGAGTTAACAAAAAACACAGACTCACGCATTCCAAAGGTTTGTGTGGAGGAGAAAATCCAAGGGTTGCCTGTTGCAAGGATACAAGACATGAAGCTCTGGTACCAAAATCGTTTTTTTCTTTGATGATATTTTTGTTTCCATGCGGGTGTGCTTTCGCGCGCGCGGTGTGTGTATGTGTGTGTGTGTGTGTGTGTGTGTGTGTGTGTGGGTGTGTGTGTGTGTGTGTGTGTGTGCGTGTGTGTGTGTGTGTGTGTGTGTGTGTCAATGTTTTGATATTTCTAACAATCACGTTTGCTTCGTTCGGCTTTCCGTAGATAACGTGTACAACGTATCTGGTGATGGAGCCTTTGAGGAGAAAAACGCGCTGAACTTCATGAATGGTGTTGTGGAGCGAGCGTTCGGGCGATGGCACGCCAACTGTTCCACAACGCTATACAACATGATGCGGAGAATCTGGGTTGCTTTCAAGGTGAGTACTAGCATACGCAATGGATCACACACACACACACACACACACACACACACACACACACACACACACACACACACACACACACACACACACACACACACACACACACACACACACACACACACACACACACACACACACCAGATACACACACACCAGATACACACACACACACACACATACACACACACCACACACACACACACACACAGATACTCACACACATATACTCACACACACTCACACACACACTCACACACACACTCACACACACTCACACACACACACAGATACTCACACACACTCACACACACACACTCACACACCCAGGTACACACGCACACACACACACACCGACACACACACACACACACACGAACACACACACACCCGCCTTGGAGGAAGGCTTTGGAGGAGTTGTAGCTTGAAAGTCAAGAAAAAATACAGAACAAGAAAGGTTAGTGATTGGAATATTTAATCAAAGACTAAAAATTAGAAATTGATTCCTAAGTCGACCTTCATGTCTTGTTGTAGGGAAATGACATAAACAAACCAATGAAACAACATTAAGAAAAGACTTGAGCTCATTGGTGCGTGGGGTGTGAACTGACAGATAAGAATTTGAATCATTGTCGTTGCCGTTGTTGTTGTTGTTGTTGTTGTTGTTGTTATACATTTTTGCTACAGATCTTTGTAGTTGTAGTATTTGGTAATACAGATGCTAGAACCTTTTTTGGACTCGTTTTTCTTCTACAAGGTACGAGGCTACGTGTCCTTGAACTTGACCTTCCCCTTGTCCATGGTCGAAGCAAGGAGCACATCCGTGGCCGCCTTCAAAGCCATAGCAACCAAAGCGTACAGGGACACACCAGACCATGCAGCAACCAAGAAACAGCGTCGTCAAGCCTTCCTGGAAGCCTATTACAGTTTGCCGCGACCTCTTCTCAAAAAGCTTGAGGCTTACGTGGCTGATGACTGCAAGTTGTTCGGTTACGAGTGTGATATTGAGAGCAGGTTTAACCTTTCCGACAAACCACCGACAGAAATGTTTCATTTCGACAAACTCATGTTTTCTGAAGATTGAGGCTGGCCTAGCTGACTTGTTCCTGCCATGACAAGAAAAGGTTCATTTTGACTGGTGTTTTCAAAAAGGCTGTACTTTCAAAAACTGGTGTTTCCATTTCGTGTTGTGTTGTGAATAATATAAGATAAGATAATTGGTTGAAACGAAAGCTGCTCGTGCCGACAACTCTCGCGTGTATGTGTGAGTGTGTGTGTGTGTGTGTGTGGGGGGGGTGCGTGTGTGGTGTGTGTGTGTGGGGGGGTGCGTGCGTGTTTGTGTGCGTGTGTTTAAGTGCGTGCAAACGTGCGTGCGTACCTGCGTACCTGCGTACGTGGGTGTGTGTGTGTGTGTGTGTGTGTGTGTGTGTGTGTGTGTGCGCGCGTGCGTATGTGTGCGAGTGTGTATGTACGTGTGTGTCTGTGTGTCTGCGTGTGTGAGTGTGAGTGTGTTTGTGTGTAAGTGTGTGTGTGTGTGTATTTGTATGTGTGTCTGTGTGTGTGTCTTTGTGTGTGTGTGTGTCTGTGTCTCTGTGTCTGTGTCTGTGTCTATCTTTGTCTGTCTATGTATCTGGGGGTCTGTTTTAACACGCAAACATTTTTTTTTAGCGCGACTCTCGTTGCTCCTAGCTTTCCACTGGGAGGAAGCCACCCGGGAATAATTCTAGCAATGCATAAGTGCATCTGAGAAAATTTCCAACAACTGAAAATTGGGGTACAGGGGCAACGGTCTGTTCGGGGTTCTAAGGGGCAACGCCCCCCCCCCCCCCCCCCACCCCCTTTCCCCCAGATGCCGACGACAATTCATGGATTGAAATTGAAATTAAATGGAAGCAATGGAATGCTTTCTGTAAAAGCCTACAGTTTGGGAATCAACCATTAAAATGAAATCATAAATGGCAAGATATGCTACTCACATGACAAATTTTAAATATATACTGCAAGTTTGAAACACCCACTTCCTACTGTTATTGGAAACTGGTTCAAGGTGAAATATGGTAGAAATGGAATGTATTTACACTTGCTGGAAATTAAGTGGTTTTTTTTTTTCCTTTCCTCGAAATGTTTAAAACATGGTATTTTCGTTTCTGCCGATCACCTAAAGACGGAAGCAGATGCACCCTTGGCAATGGAATAAATAGAGTAATGAAATTGAAAGTGACAAAAATCCCTTCCTGCTAAGTTCGATTGAAGAGCAGATCGGGCGAGTAGCGCCGAGCGACGTACAAGCGACCATTGTGGTCAAATGTCTCGTAGCAGTAGACGATGGCAGGTGTTTCGGTGGTGACAGTGTCCTGCGGAGGTTGCACGTGATACACGACCTCTTGGCAGTCTGTAACGAAAAGAGAGGCCATCACATTAAAAGCCCACTCCCCCTGTTAAAGGCACAGTGCGCCTCCCGTAAACCATCACAGATACTGTCAGGCTTTTACACACAATACAAACACCTTTCCATTTGAACGCTCACCAAACGGGAACATCCTAGGTGCCATACGTAAAGACCGAGCAATTTTCAAAGAATTAATTTTGCGGATTGTGTCAGAGACAATCGGACCGTGGTGCGTTTTGGAGCTAGACCTAACTTTTAAAATCTAAATAATAAATTGACAGCTTGTTACACAAACATTCTTAAATCATAAAAGAATTCTTTTTTCATCAAGACAAGATCAGGGTCAGTATGCATGAGGAGGAAGTCAGAAACACTGGAAGTAGAGGCCTCTTTTGGAAGTGGGAACTCTCGACGTTAACTTTCCAACTGTTCACTATGCATGAACGCCGGAGTGGTGACTTCGAAAGTATTCGGTCAAGGTCGCGAAAATTGGGGGAATCGCAACCAGTACGCATGCGTTTGTTAACGGTAAGCTTGGCGACCAGAAGAAACAAATCTCATCGCGAGTTCAAAAAGGCGAACGTTGAGCGTGCTGTAGTACTAACAGCGTTATTGCTGTTGTTTTTTGAATGGTTAAACGAAAGGGTCGGTTTAAACCTGTGATGATTGTCTTGGAATCGAATGACTGCCTATGACAATGACTTTGTTGGCCTGAATGTTTGGGAGAAGAATAAATGATTATGTTGAACTTTTTTTAATTTTATTTTATTTTATTTTTTTAATCTTGGTTGCATGCAGGCAGCTTCAACCCTTTCTTTTTTGCCTCTTTTTTTCTTTTCTTTTTTTTTGGCGGGGAGCATCCTTCTTCATTGATTTGTTTTTCTTTTTTCCTGCTTTTTATATTAATGTTTCTACTTTAAATATACCTATATCATTAACAATACTATTTCTAAATGTATTTTAAACAACTTTTCTCTGTAGCAGTTCCCTCTCAAAAATGCATACAATATCCAGAGGGGGACCATATCTATAAATACCAACACACATTTTGGCTATCACTATCAAATAATTCACATAACTTATTATTGCCTTGAAATTTGTGAATTTTCAAACACGCCCAAAAAAACTTCCTTTACGGTAATTTTGATAATCATAATTATTATATTTACAATTCACTTTAACCTCAACGCATTTCCAAATGAACATAATTTTTGGGCCAAACACCTGTTTTGAGACCTTGCTTTTACGGGCTCACGACCGCTGTAACTTTACACCCGTCTTGAGACCTTGCTTTTCACATGTTATTTGTTAATGAATTCTGAAAATGTAGCCTAGTCCCGTTTTAGGTCTTCCTATCTGTTATTACCCGATTTTCTCTCCTTTTTTGTGGACTTAAAACGTGGGTACCACTGTTTGATTCGCGTCTTAACCTTTTTTTTCTGGGGGGGGGGGGGGGGGGG
>NC_090261.1:44910263-44932763 GCF_037325665.1 Littorina saxatilis
GCTTTTCGTGAAAGTTGAGGCGGCACTGTCACGCCCTCATTTTTCAACCAAATTGGTTGAAATTTTGGTCAAGTACTCTTCGACGAAGCCCGGGGTTCGGTATTGCATTTCAGCTTGGTGGCTTAAAAATTAATTAATGACTTTGGTCATTAAAAATCTGAAAATTGTAAAAAAAAATAAAAATTTATAAAACGATCCAAATTTACGTTTATCTTATTCTCCATCACTTGCCGATTCCAAAAACATATAAATATGTTATATTCGGATTAAAAACAAGCTCTGAAAATTAAATATATAAAAATTATTATCAAATTTTTTTCCCCGAAATCAATTTAAAAACACTTTCATCTTATTCCTTGTTGGTTCCTGATTCCAAAAATATATAGATATGATATGTTTGGATTAAAAACACGCTCAGAAAGTTAAAACGAAGAGAGGTACAGAAAAGCGTGCTATCCTTCTCAGCGCAACGAATACCCCGCTCTTCTTGTCCATTCCACGTGCACTGCCTTTGCCACGGGCGGTGGAGTGACGATGCTACGAGTATACGGTCTTGCTGCGTTGCGTTGCGTTCAGTTTCATTCTGTGAGTTCGACAGCTACTTGACTAAATATTGTATTTTCGCCTTACGCGACTTGTTTTTAGTCTTCTTTGTATCTCTTCTTTTGGATCACAGAAACAACAAGTCGCGTAAGGCGAAATTACTACATTTAGTCAAGCTGTGGAACTCACAGAATGAAACGTAGTCCGCCGCTAGTGCAAAAGGCAGTGAAAGTGACGAGCCTGTTTGGCGCGGTAGCGATTGCGCTGTGCTTCATAGCACGCTTTACTGTACCTCTCTTCGTTTTAACTTTCTGAGCGTGTTTTTAATCCAAACATATCATATCTATATGTTTTTGGAATCAGGAACCGACAAGAAATACGATGAAATAGTTTTTAAAACGATTTCGGAAATTTAATTTTGATCATAATTTTTATATTTTTCAGAGCTTGTTTTTAATTCAAATATAAGGCAAAAAAAAAAAAAGGTCTGTTTACGGTAACCCGACCGACCCTAGTTTTTTTGCGCGACCCTAGACTTTTTTTTTGCATTTGGGGAAAAATAAAAAAAAATCTTGGTTTTTTTTGCAAAATAACGTAAAAATATGGTTTTTTGGGAAAAAAAAAAAAAAAAAAATAAAAAAAATCCCGACCTACCGACCCTATTTTTTGGGCCTATGTTACCGTAAACAGACCTATTTTTTTTTTTTGGCCTAACATATGTATATGTTTTTGGAATCAGAAAATGACGAAGAATAAGATGAAATTGTTTTTGGATCGTTTGATAAAAAAAATAATTTTAATTACAAGTTTTCGATTTTTAATGACCAAACTCACTCATTAGTTTTTAAGCCACCAAGCTGAAATGCAATACCAAACCCCGGGCTTCGTCGAAGATTGCTTTGCCAAAATGTCAATCAATTTGATTGAAAAATGAGGGTGTGACAGTGCTGCCTCAACTTTTACAAAAAGCCGGATATGACGTCATCAAAGGTATTTATTGAAAAAAAGAAAAAAACGTCCGGGGATATCATACCCAGGAACTCTCATGTCAAATTTCATAAAAATCGGCCCAGTAGTTTAGTCTGAATCGCTCTACACACACACACAGACAGACAGACACACATACACCACGACCCTCGTCTCGATTCCCCCCTCTATGTTAAAACATTTAGTCAAAACTTGACTAAATGTAAAAATCAGATCGACCGTGTGTCCGAAATGAAACATAGAGATTGCCAAACAATTGGTTTGGAGGCGCCAGAACGCGCATCAGTTTTGCCGAAACAGACGCGGTCTTTCTTCCACGAAACGCATTCATCAGTCTGGAAGAGCGCTTCATGTGTCGATATGACCATTCATTTTCCTTTTATTTTTTTCATTTTGTTTCTGTTTCTGTTAACTTTGTAAGTTTTTCTCGGTTGTTTTCATCAAAAGGGTCCATTCATGTTTAACAAAATGTTATGTTGTGTACCTTGTTTTTGTTTTTTGTTTTTTTTTATACTGTCGGGATAATTATGTAGGCAAGGTAAATGATGACACATGATGCTTGGTGCATCCCCAGCCCAAACAACCTCTTCGCTCCGGATTTTTATATTTAGTCAAGTTTTGACTAAATATTTTAACATCGAGGGGGAATCGAAACGAGGGTCGTGGTGTATGTGCGTGCGTGTGTGTGTGTGTGTGCTGTGTGTGTGTGCGTGTGTGTGTGTGTGTGTAGAGCGATTCAGACTAAACTACTGGACCGATCTTTATGAAATTTGACATGAGAGTTCCTGGGTATGAAATCCCCGAACGTTTTTTTCATTTTTTTGATAAATGTCTTTGATGACGTCATATCCGGCTTTTCGTGAAAGTTGAGGCGGCACTGTCACGCCCTCATTTTTCAACCAAATTGGTTGAAATTTTGGTCAAGTAATCTTCGACGAAGCCCGGGGTTCGGTATTGCATTTCAGCTTGGTGGCTTAAAAATTAATTAATGACTTTGGTCATTAAAAATCTGAAAATTGTAAAAAAAAAATAAAAATTTATAAAACGATCCAAATTTACGTTTATCTTATTCTCCATCATTTGTTGATTCCAAAAACATATAAATATGTTATATTCGGATTAAAAACAAGCTCTGAAAATTAAATATATAAAAATTATTATCAAAATTTTTTTTTCGAAATCAATTTAAAAACACTTTAATCTTATTCCTTGTCGGTTCCTGATTCCAAAAACATATAGATATGATATGTTTGGATTAAAAACACGCTCAGAAAGTTAAAACGAAGAGAGGTACAGAAAAGCGTGCTATCCTTCTTAGCGCAACTACTACCCCGCTCTTCTTGTCAATTTCACTGCCTTTGCCATGAGCTGTGGACTGACGATGCTACGAGTATACGGTCTTGCTGAAAAATAGCATTGCGTTCAGTTTCATTCTGTGAGTTCGACAGCTACTTGACTAAATATTGTATTTTCGCTTTACGCGACTTGTTTCTTTGTATCTAATTGTCTGCTTCCTCGGCGCCACTGTAGTCCCAGGAATAACTCCGCGGCAAATAATGAAGGCCTTGTCTGCCATATTGTTTTCTCCAACTGACAAATAACTTTTAATGATGGAAGGTCCTGCTGAATACCATTTCCTGTTTAAACTGTCAAGTGCATTGTTCTCTGTGAAAAATGTTCGCGCGAATGATACAAGACACAATTGATTTCTCTTTGTTCCTGGGTGTATAAAGACTCTTTCTTTCTTGTGAGAAGAGACACAATTTTGAACGTTTAGATTTTCTGAATCGGCGGCTGTGTTTGCTCCGTACTAAATGCAGTGGACAGATAATGCAAGCAACACGAAAAACAATCAAACACATAAACGTATGTATACATGCACAAAGTTTAATTAAGCGGAAGAGAAACAGAGCAAAACATCCTAAATGTGAATGCGCAAAGACAGAAACACAGACATACAGAGAGGGAGAGAAGTAAGAATTAAACACACACGCACACAAACAGACACAGACACACACACACACACCAACACACACACACACATACACACACACGCATGCGCAGATAAAACACACACACACACACACACACACACACACACACACACACACACACACACACCGTACACCACCACACGCAAACATCTGATCATGATCAAAACTGATACTACAAATTCATCGTTTATTGAACAATAGGCTGACAAAACATGTAGTAAAGCTTGGTCTTCGCAATCAGTTTCTGTACTTTGTAAATCTGGCAAAACATCAATCTACTCTGTAGTACAGATACCAATATCTTTAGGCTATACCTTCTATAGTCTGTGTTAATATGACGGTTTCAGTGCACTAGTCATTTAACATAATACATGACTATCAAAACTGTATTCGCGCATCAGTTTCAGTCAAAACTATCAATTTCTCATTTGCATACTAAACAAAACAATATTAAAACATACTGTAAAAAGATCATATCTTTCAAAGCTGACGAAACCAACGTTTCCAGAGCTGGTAGGTCGAAGTTCTTCACAAAAGACGAAACCGACAGTAAATCGCTCTACACCATCTGTGACAGAACTTATTTTTCACCAAATGACGAGATTTGTTTAAACATTCGTAATTAGCAAACTTGAAAACAGAAATTATTGGCAGAAAGTTCGTTGTTATATTTGCTTTCGGCTTTTTTAAAAACTTTTTTAAGGGAAATCTTTGAGAAAGTTTCATATAAGTTGCCACTAAAGTTTGGCTGCAGTAGTGACGTCATATTCTATTAACTATAATACACAGTTCAGCTTCTATAGTTACACAGGTCAGCCCCCAAAATGTCTATGCGCCATCTTTTTAGTTCGAATCAAAACAAAAGTAAACATGAACCCAGGCATCAAAAGTAATAATTAAAAGTCTGATTACTGCTTAAAAAGGTCTACAGGACAGCTAAATCTGCGCCATAATTTTAGAGTAGTATGACATATAACCGATCTTCGTTCCAAAACGTATACCTGTAAACCGACTTGCTTGTCAAACAAATCCAATCAATCGACGCAATTGATTGTTTCAGCAATTCCAAAGCACAACAGTCCACCTTCCAACAACATAACATCTGTGAAATAACTGCAAACACACAAATCTCACAAATGGAGACTGTTTGAACCAGGCTTGAAGGTATTGAAATTTATATACATTATCATCATTAAAACACCGACGTTTTCAAGAAACAGAATATACTTACGCCCAAAAATATTAAAACTTAAAAATACCTACAGAAAATGGGCAAAAATTCCTATAATTCACACAAATTTGACACAAAATAATGTGTTTTCAACCCAAGCAAACAGGGCAGCTTTAACCAAACAATACTCATCATTAACTTCTACACAAACTCCACTCCTTCAAATGTCAATCATAATTATTATGTACATAACGATAGTTTCAAACTAAACAAAGCCAAAATGCCAGGGCTTTCAAAACGACAATACATCTAATACAAATCGACCTCTCGAAGTCTTCCATGCTCACTTTTGAGACACTTTGCTACACATACACTAGCAAGTACGGACACAGTCGCTACTTCATTTGACAAGGGGCCGGTACAGCTAACAGTGATAATAGGGGAATCATCTTGTATCATGCAACATTGGATACAATGGCACAAGAAAATTAGCCTCGCGCAAAGTTGACATTCTTCCAGTAACAGATTTCTCCGTAAAATAGGAAGCAAAAACGAAGCGGAGCAATCGTCTGGAGAGAAACAAGTTTTGCAGTTTGTAAAATATCCTCTTGTACCCACTTCAATCTGCGAAAGCAACTAAAAGATTTTCTTTTTAAATTATTACACCCTCAAGTGTGCACTTTAGTCTTAAGCAACACGTTGTATTGTTTGCCAAGGAATTTATCAAAGTACAACTTTTGAACAAATACAAGATTCATGTAAAAATACTATTAAAGTACTAAAGTGCGTGTGGATAATAATATATGAGTAAAATTAGCAAACAGTAGTGATCGCCACGTTCTTGTGCTTTAAATGACGTCTTGTCCGACACGAAGTTTACGGGAATACTCCAATATCTACTTTATGCTAAATCTAACAATTGGAATTAATAATATTATAATCAACCTATCTGAAAAAGTCGAACATATTTTTGCTGACGATCCGTACTGATTCAAAACCACTCAACTATTGGGACTGTAGATTCCCAGAAACAAAATATACGGAAGAAAACAGAAAATATATCCACCTTAACAGAACACAAGACTTTGTGGCGATTGTGTTTACGGTAGGAGATGAGTTGTTCTCTCGAATATCATACGGCGAGTCCGATATATGTTAATATTAGCCTTTTCAAAGAAAAGCAGAACATTATTGGTTGGCTTCAGCCGCGGCGGAAACGTTTCCCTCCTTCCGTTCCATTCTTCCCTTTGTCTTGTTGGATTGATTACACACATGAAGGCAAGTCCCATTAGTTCATAAAAAACTCAAGACAATTCATAAAAAAGAAGACATTCACATTTGTTCAGTCGTGAAACGTCAGATAACCTTTCACAATAAATATCGATATTATCCATGACAAACAGGAAGATAAAGTCAATACATCACCAAACATTTCGCTGACATGTACATCAGATTACAAATAAGGACACGTTTTATTGTCACAATGATTCCACCTGCACTTACAACTATTCGGCACGCAAAACCCGGAATTTCGTTCAAACTCAGAATGTTGAGGGGGTATTTTTGCTCTGGCAAAATCGACTCACACATGAATATTATCTTCACGTAAACGGCATATATTTATCAGCTGTACTGTGATGCCAGTATGAGATGTGATGATTGTTCTGCGGGATCAACACTAACCTTTCGTCTTTTAAAATGCATGGACACTGATTGTAGCACTCGCACTTAACAGCGCTGAAAGTCCACAAAATGGGGCACTGGCCTTTGGCTAATACTGCTCATAATTTACTAGCCAGAGAGCAAATCTTACTCGCCAAACCAAACATTTGTTTCAGCATTTTACTCGCATTTGGCGAGTAGATTAACATTTCTACTCGCCATTTACATGTTTCTACTCGCCATGGCGAGTAAAATACTCGCCACTTTCAGGCCTGCTTAAACATTATGGGGTCCATCCGTAATACACTCTGTATTTAAAATGTGGGATAAACTTTCATGTTTCTAAAGGACCACTTCGCCAATTGTGAATTATGTCAGCAGCTTTCAGACATGAAATGTAAGCTGCTCTGAAGTTATGTCGCCCCCCCGAAGGAAAGCAACTTTTGAAAATAAACCCCTATCTCACAGCTGCGCTTTCTCATTAGCTGAACGATTTTTCGCTTGCAAAACTCTTTGCCATCAATTAAAACTACATGGAATCGTATGTGTTGGAATTGATGGATCTAAAGTTATAAATGGTCACTGTCGTAAACTGTTGCGATCTTGACCCAGGAAATGAAAAGACGCACTCCTCTATATATATGCCGTCGCAGCCGCCAACCCTTTTTTTCCACACAGGCTGATCTGACATTCACTATGCTTAAACCCGACATCGGCTCTCCTCAGCAATCACAGATGCAATTCGGCTCTCCTCAGCAATCACAGATGCAATCTTTATTATTACCAGGTCTTATTCCATCAACGTGCAACTGTTCAGACTTCTCCCAAAACACATCATCAAATCACACAGTTCCAGAGAAGAAAAAACCCATTAAAAAAACATGACCACACGAAGTGTTCAAAATCACAAAATCACATGCGACCCATCATGGCAGCCACTCAAAATATGTCCAGGGATAAGGGCATCTTTCAACGTGAGCACGTACGTACCTGCCACATTTCGAAGGCCTTGCTGATTTCTGTGAAAAACGGGCCTTTTCATAGAATCAATTTTGTAACTGACATCAGTGTCAACTTGCAAAATAAACTCAGAAAAAGAAAACAAATCCCAATCTGCACAAAACGCAGCCAGGCTGTTGATTGTTGCCATGTCTTCAAGTGGAAGAGTGCTCTGGACATTCCGCGTAAACGTCAGAACATATTATCTGTTATGCTTGTCCACAAGGGAAGCAATGCATGTTTACCAGTCTCCCACGGGCATACAGGTATACAACATGAAATGGAACAAACCAGTGACGTCACTAGCCGTGATGCTGTCCAGCAAGGAACAATATACTTAGCGATAAACAAATGCAAAACTGACAATGTAATAATGGACAAAACTGAGAATGTATCTTCGGTCAATGCACATGCAATAAATGGTGACGATGAAATATGTACATCAGTTTGACCACAACAGGTCCGCATGACAATCCTGGATGGACGACGCTCATTGAGTTATATATGACAACAAAAGCAGCCTATATCTGTTCCTTTATTACATCTGCATTCATACACATAAACAACAGAAACTTCTTTGTTCGTATTCATTACAAATGTGTTAACACATATTTACCAGTCACCCTCATTTTCAAGAGCTTCGCTGAAGTAAGGCGAATGTCTTTTTTTCGTTTTCCCCTTTAAAACTGAGCTGTTCAATTCATGATGGATGCGACATGCCATAAAGCAGCTAGGGATTTTCTAGTGTCTTTTCCCTTTTTTATTTACTGCCCCCCCCCCCTAACCACCTTTTCTGTGTGTTTTTTTCTTTTAAGTTATGCAGCTGTAGCAATATTGGATACGTTATCGTATTTCCTAAAGCAACCAAACATATTATAAAAAAAAGTTTTTAAACATCATCTTGAATACAGTGCGGCAGATTCAACGACGCACGTTACTGCAATAAAGACAATTCCTGCGATAAAGAATAGCTAGTGTGTGTTCAGCAGTGTCTACATTTACAAAAAGGATCATTCTGCCTCTTCAGTAAAAATAACCAGTCAACTGAATTTCAGTTGTAATCATTGCTTCCAAAAAAGGTACACAACATGCTTCCAGAATGGATAGGTACAACCTGGTGGGTTTTTTTTAAACATCACCTTCTGTTTCCTGAAACCATTGACTTTCAATAAAAAGTTGTGGTTTTTATTTCCATTACATGTCGGTTGCTCTCATTTGTCAGTTCATACGTTTTGTTCCTTGAACGCAAAGAAATGATAATTAGTACCTGCCACACGTTCTGCTCTGAGTGTACAAAGGCCCTGCTCATTAACCAGGCTTGGCTGGTTGTCGGGGAAGGGGGGCGGCGTATGGGGGTGGGGGTGGGTGGTGTAATTCAATCGATCGCATTTTAAACACCATCACATGCTTTTACCACAACGTCAACAATTTGCGGAAAGTCGCCTTTGGAAGCTTTCCACAAAGTCCAAATCTGCCCACAGAAAAATCCACACGAGTCCGAAGCTCTGCTTAATCACTGGTGGAACTTTTGTCTGAATGGCAAAAGTCGCTAATGCCTTTTTCTCTCTTTGTTTTGAGCCTCGGTGAGAATCTTCGCCACGTAAGTATAGACTATAAGTCAGTTTCCATAGTAACGTAGATTTAGCGGCCGATGTTGTGTCCAGGCGCACCAAAATGACAGTGCCACACGCACCAACTGTCGTCCTCTGTTGCTATGGCAACAGGGCAGTACTGTTGCTATTCGACATCGTACTAACGGTCAATAAGTGTCTGGGTCCAAACATCGCACGTTAGTGTTTTTTCACGATGCGTGCTTTGTGTGTACTTCGCAAGAATGTAGTAGGTCTAAGTTCCATTGCATCTTCATTTTCTGTTTTTAACTCACCCACTTTAAAAAAACGAGTTCCTATTTGTTGTCCTTTTCGTCGTTTCAAATAATGTAAAGTCAGCAGAAGGAAAATTAAACAAGCTACCGCGGTATTTGAATGTTATGTATATATTATTTTGTTTGTATGTATTTTGATCCTTTTCTCCTTTTTTTTGAAACGATCTCGCTCATCCAAATCGTTGTTTTCAAATGTTCTAATTTTACAGATTTTTTTTCCATTTGATTTTCGTTCACGTTCCCCAACAAGAGACGACTGTCATATATGGCATCACCAAAGACAATAAGCTATTCCAATCTGTGTTGCTTGGATGCGCTGCCCTTCTTAATGTAACAAATTATACAGTATCCCAACAAACCCGTTTGAATTTCGCTGTATAACATTGAAAATTGAAATTTTAAAATGAGACAAGACATATCTTACAAAAAAGCCACCCTAATGCCATATAAGAATAAGAAAAATTGTTATGCGTTATTTAAATAACACTAATTATAAGTGAGGTTCATTTCACCTAAAACTAGTTCACTTGTTTACATAACAAGTCAAATATCACCGCGCAATGAATACAAAAGAAGCTGACTTCCTTATCAAGCGAAAAGGAGATGCAGAAAAACAATTTCGATTCTTTATATAAAACAGTGTAAATATTTAAAAAAGCCGTATACCGTCTCTCCACAGAGAAACCAGCAAACTTATTTAAATCTTGTCAGTGCAAATACTATGATGCTATATGATACACTATGGAACCTCGAGAGGCAGTTGGGCAAATATTATGGTGACATAATAATCCATCGCTATGAGGACTTTCTTCGCTATTTGGGCAAGTAAAATGATGACAAATGCACCACTTTGGGGACTTTTAGGGCCAGTAGGGCAAGTATTATGATGACACATGCGCCACTATTGGGATTTCGTTGGCCAGTTGGGCCAGTATTATGATGACACACTATAGAGACGTGATTCAGTGTATATCGATGTGACACAGCCCAGAGAAGAATCCCGGAGGACACATGTAAATATCGGGTGTAGATTGAATCTAAATCCCGACAACACATTTCGACCTTAATGGCACACCATGCATGGAGACGCTTTGGTCCAATTCACAGTGAAACACGTACTGCTGGAGACGTGTCTTCACCATGTGGACACATATTCAGCGGACTTACTTGGCCTACACACACCTTCATTCTATATTCTGGAGACAAGATGGGCCCGTCTGACGAAACATCCACGTGGAGACGTGCGGGCGACGCGTTTTGTGGACTTGCTTGCTCTACATCATGTGTACACACTCAGTGGATATATTTGTTCCCCAGACATTATAATGGTATATTATGGAGAAGACCTTGGCCTACGTAATGATGCCTCAATGTGGCTAATAGCATAACATAATCGGGGGAAATGTATTTTTCCGTAATGACACGATGTTATCAGACCTACCTTGTGATGACACATTTGCTGGACACAGCTGTCATGCAGACCGTTAACAATAATATAGCACTGCCAGATGTGTCTTTCTTTTGATTAACCATAATGGACACAGTAGTAGAATATGTACAACCAGAGACAAGAACAAAATCCAAAATACTCACAATATTCAACACTTCGATCTCTTTCAAAATCAATCTATTACAAAGGTGGGGAACAAACAGGTTACCACTACAATTTTTTCCCGTATTTACAGTATGTAGCATTGACACACACACAAAAAACACATGTATACACTCAAGCCTGACCCTTTTCTCTCTCATCTCTCTCTGTCTCTCTCGTTACTTCTCTCCTCTCTCTGTGTCTCTCTCGTTACTTCTCTCACTCTGCCTAATCACGCACACACAACTCTCTCTCTCTTTCTCTTTCTCTCTCTCTCTCTCTCTCTCTCTCTCTCTCTCTCTCTCTCTCTCTCTCTCTCTCTCTCTCTCTCTCTCTCTCTCTCTCTCTCTCTCTCTCTCTCCAAATCATCTTCATCGACAAAAGAGGGCAAACAAACGACAAGTCGTACGACACATGGCTGGATGACTGAAGAGGAGTCCCACTTCTGAAGGCGACACATGACATCGCATGGCAGGACTCCCACACACTGGCAGGTAGGCAACAAGGGGGAAGAATGAAGAGGGGGGTGGGGTGGGGGGGGGGGGTGGGGCGAGGTTCCAAGGGGGTGGGGGGGGGGGGGGAGGGGGTCAATGACGAACTAATGGTCCCTCTCTCCCTGGATGAGGTTTTCGGAGCTGGGTGTGCGACTGATCTCCTGTACTAGCTCGGCGTGTTCGTCCAGCAGCTTCTCAAAGTCACGTTGTCTCGACTCGGCTTCCTCCTGTACGCCACCAGAGAAAAGAGAATGGTGAGGATCATGTTGGGTGGTTATGACGATGCTAAGTTGTAACTTCAGATGATCGCACCCACTCGAGCTCAAGCGCGCAAGCACACAAGCACACACACACGAACGCACGCACATTACAGTACGCATGTAGGAACGTACACACACACACACACACCACACACACACACACACACACACACACACACACACACACCACACACACACACACACACACGCGCGCGCACACACACACACGCAAAGTCAAACCACGCAAACAGAGGCAGGTACACATGCACTAACCAATAATCAAACAAGTTTGCCTTTTGTACCTTGACACCTGTAAACACGGACGACCGTGTGCAAGAATCTGTGCTTGTGTTCCCCACCCGCGTCAATGTGTAGATATGAATAAGCAAATGCGCGCGTGCAAATCGCGGTCTCAGTAGTATGTAAACGTGTGCGCATGTTTGTGTTTGCGCGCGTGAGTGCGTGTGTGCTTTGCATTTTGATCTATAAAAAAAAGTGCAGCTGTGATAGACAAAATAAGTAAATCTCGCACAGCTAGACACAATAAACTGTAAAGTGGATAATTATAAGGACAGGCTTGCGATCGTTACCTTGATCATAGCTGCGATTGCTTCTGATGCCTTGGTCTTGATCACCTTCTCTGTGATGGACGCTTTGCGCAATCTGCCTTTAGGGGCCTCCGCTGTTTAAAGAAGAAGAAAAAAATTGAAAGTATGCTTAAATAAAACCAGTGTTGTCTTAAAACGTTTCTGCACTGTCCATGATTTCTTTGTTTTTGCCTAGTTAAGTGTCGTTCGTTCATAGAATCGTCCTTTGTCAATGTGTTGACGTCCAGCCGCTAAGCCTGTAACACCTTCCACATACACATATGTTGTTCTCTCTCTCTTCCCAGTGTGTGTGTGTGTGTGTGTGTGTGTGTGTCTCTCTCTCTCTCTCTCTCTCTCTCTCTCTCTCTCTCTCTCTCTCTCTCTCTCTCTCTCTCTCTTTAGCCGTATTAGATCAGTCCCTCTTTTAGGGCGAGGGCCAGATGTAAAAAGGCACATCACTGCTTACTCTATTAAAAAGAGGGCGAGGGCCAGATGTAAAAAAGCAGATCACCGCTTACTCTCTCTCTCTCTCTCTCTCTCTCTCTCTCTCTCTCTCTCTCTCTCTCTCTCTCTCTTTCTCTCTCTTTCTCTCTTTCTCTCTCTCTCTCTCTCTCTCTCTCTCTCTCTCTCTCTCTCCCTCTCTCTCTCTCTCTCTCCCCCCTGTCTCTCTCTCACTCACCTTCAGGCATGAGTTCCTCCTGGTCAGCTGTGTCGATCTCCACCTCTGCGCTCTGGCCCTCCTCTGTCTCCAGCCCCAGCATGATGTCGGCACCGCTGTTGGACGCGGTCAGCTTGGGGCGGGGCTTCTGGTCTTCTGTCGTGCTGGGCGCGATGTCGTCCTCGTAAATCTGTCGAGCAATGTGCAAAATCAAACATGATTTTTATTCACCAAAACAAGGACAGCACACATTTGTGAAGCTTTCGCCTATGAAGTTTCATCAGGGCCACGATGTCCTGTCAAAAGCAATGTTGGTTAAAAATGGTTTATTCAGTTATTTTGCGAAATACCATGCCGCATACATGAACCGTATTTGAAATGATGGGGCCAAAAAGCTAAGCCCAGAGTCGCGCCACGCAAGTTTTAGGGTTTGACTGTGACATTAGCAAACATAACAACACTTTGTTCATTCCTAAGGGGAAAACTACTATGAAGCTCAATTATCACTGTCAATGTATATAAAACTTTATTTACATTAGCGAACGTTGTCAAGGAAATGTTCGCCAATGTGATGTGTTGCAACTTCCAAAACAAAAATGTTCAGAAAAACATTAAAACATATCTATCTTTTTCTTCGAGTACGTTCAGCCCATAGCCCTGAGAACGGGTACGCCTTGTCCAGACACAAATTACGAATACCACCAGAGCTACATCTATCGCCAATCTGTTGATAAAACCTTTCTTCCCGCCGCACACTTACCGTCACATTCGCAAAATTGGGCATTTGTCTGTTTCCGCCGCCTTCGTTGTTGTTGTCCGCCATGTTGCTCTCCGCTGCTGAGATATCGTCGACCTCTACCGTCACTTCCGGTCTGGGTGTCACCGAGTCACCGGTGGTAAAAGACACGCTCTGGTCGTCCTCGGGAGCGTGGCGGGGGGTGGTGTCCGAAGTGACGCTTAGTTCAGGGAGAGGACGGGGGATGACGGAATCGTCTAGCGTGGTGTTGGAGTCTGCGGTGCTGTCCAGGGGTCGAGCTGTGGGGACAACGGCCACGCGCACTTCAGGAGTGTTGGTGATCTCTGCTGTCACGTCACTCTCTGCTTCTCCTACTCCTGCTGCAGCTGCTGCTCCTGCTTGGGACTGAGAAGCTCCGGAAACTGTTGACACAAAAATTAAAACGTTTTATTCATACTATTTCTATGCTTTTTGAAAGGTATGAACGAATTACCTACACTCGGGATCATTGGCTATTATACAACCTAGCAACTTTCCACAAAGCTTTAAAGAGAAGTTCAGGTGTCTCTTTCCAGGTCAGTAGCTGATCCAAGGTCCATGAATTCATTTCATCTACGACGACATTTTTTTTTTATTATGCATTCTTATTCTTTTGATTGGAAAAGAGTATTGTTACAATGTAGTTTCCATATGGATTAATAAATTTGAGTTGAGTTGAGTTGAGTTGACAGGCTACTCTAAAAAAGGCTCCAAAACGAAGTGGGGCCCGGTAGCTCATCGTTGCTTTTTCAAATAGTGAACAGCTCACTTTCGCTCGCAGTTCAATATTTTTAAAAACAACTCGTGTAAATCTGGTACGACACAGCAAGCCATGTAGTAATTCTCTATTTTTATGTCTATTGGGCAATTCCAACCAAAATAAACTCACCTTATCCTAACATTAAAATAGGATTTACGGCTTGTTCACCCTACAAATGCCATTCTCAATTTGCCTCTTTTTCCTGTGCTATTTTCGTTCTTCGATAAGTATGTGCATTGTTGTGTCCATTGTTGTTCTTCTAGTTTATTCTTCTATCTGAACAGGTGTGTTTTCTAATCAACAAAGTCAAAGACCGAAGCAAACAGGATAAGGTCACATGTGAGCTAAACACCTGAACACTCTTCCCAGTGAATAAGAGGGAGAAGCCACTTGAGGAAACATGACTGTGTCCATACTATTTTAGTTCTTCGATAATCACGTGCCTTGTTGTGTGGCTGGTTTGTCTATTCTGGAAAAAAACAATATGTAACATGTTGTTGTCGATACAGTGAGACTGAGGTTGAGGGTGTGTTTTCTAATCAACAAAGTCAAAGACCGAGGCAAACAGGATAAGGTCACATGTGAGCTAAACACCTTAGCACTCTTCCCAGTGAATAAGAGGGAGAAGCCACTTGAGGAAACATGACTGCATGTGTCCATACTATTTTAGTTCTTCAATAATCACGTGCGTTAACTTGTTGTGTGGCTGGTTTGTCTATTCTGGAAAAACATTTTGTAATATGTGACCCTCCACCACAGAATGAGTCGCATGTCACATTTGCATGATTTTCATATTTGTACATTTTCATAAAGAGTTTGTTATGCTCTATCCAGTGGTGAAAACCGTTTTAGAAAAGAGCGAAAGAGTTATAAGCCTGTGACTAAGGTGACCCTCACACTGTTACCAGACACTCCCCGTACTTTTATTACGCCTAGCGCAGAACCGCGCGAGGTGACATGCGACTCATTTCGTGGTGGAGGGTCACATATATTGTTGTCGATACAGTGGGACTAAGGTGGAATCGCTCCTCTCTGTCTGTCTGGTCCTCTGTCTTTAGTCTGTCTGTCTGTCTGTCTGTCTGTGTCTGTTTCTCTCTCTCTCTCTCTCTCTCACACTCTCTCTCTCTCTCTCTCTCTCTCTCTCTCTCTCTCTCTCTCTCTCTCTCTCTCTCTCTCTCTCTCTCTGTAAACGACAGATTGAAGAGAAGCCAGCCAGCCAGCCAGCCAGCCAGCTATCCAGCCACACAGACAGAGAGACAGACAGACAAACAGGCAGCCAGTCAGATAGACAGACAGACAGCCAGTAAGAGAGCAGACTCGACCAAAACACCGGTCTCAGTGCATGCAATACTCGGAGAGAAAAGGACCAAATTACACCCCAGAAAAGATGGTGTATCTGAATACGTCTTAACCTCGTTGTTTACCTTCATTCCAAACAATTCACACACACAAAAATGTTCAACAAAAGGCGCACACACCTTCTGTCAGTTTTCAGATCAGCCAGAAACTTCAAGTAAAAGAAAAACACAAACCACAAAACACTCACCCAGCGAGAACTTTAACAACCCCCACACCACACAAGAACACAACAGCGCGGATCGGCCCGACGAGGGATTGTACAAGGTGCCGTCAAACCGTCAACAACTCAATCATAGCAGAGTAGCCTGAGATCACCCCCCAACAACACAATTCCCTCACTCAACAAAGCTTTCGGGAAGAACAGAATTGGAGGAAGGGGGAGGGGGAGAGGTAAATTGGAAGGAGGGTGGAGGGGGGGGGGGGTGTCACCTTAAGATAGCTCAAGCAAAGTACAAAAACAGTTCTTAACCTACTAGCCACAGGTACTTGGCAAACAAACAGCGTGGGTGGCTTTGTTTTTGGAGTTATGCGTCTTAGCAAAAGATAGGGTGTCAAATATGAGCCGAAGTACTTGTAAAGATGTAATATGTTTGGGAGTTGCTCCTCTAAGCATTGATTGTAGCCAACCAAACATAAAAACAAATACAGGCAATTTAAAAAGGTGGAACGATTGAGTAAACACGTCAGAAACATTCAGGTTATTAAATAAATATTGTTCAAACGATCATGCAGGTCATTGGATGAATCTTGATAAAAACAGAACCAATCAACAGATGACGAAGAGATCTAGATCATTGAATATTTGTTTGCTGAAACCAAAAGAACAGGTGTTGAAAAACTTCAAGCACCTGTGCATAGGGAGCTATAAATCCGACGAGGTGGTACGGTCGAATGAACACATCTGTTGTGCCTGTCACATAATAATAATAATTGTCAGAAAGTACTGGTGTCACATGACTGATGTGAACCAGTTGATTGGCTAATGGCGATGCGCTAAAACTGTTAGCGCACTCTTGGAGTGCGCTAACTTTTCCACAGAGCGTATTCTTACGCCCTTTACCTAAGCAAGACTGTGCTCTCATCCTCAGAATTAATTACTGACATGTAGCTTATATTCTCCACAATACCAAATGACCATAAATTCCCTGCTTCTCAATTAAAGCAGAAGTGGGTTTTTTTTCTGACAGATTGCATGTGCCTGTGCCACAGTGCGGCTGCCACTGATCTAAAAATAGAAGCCGCTGTCTCTCGCCGACTTGCATAGATTCTTCTCATAATTATGCCGTGTTAATGGCATGTAGCTTATCATCCACATTACCAAATGATGAGTTAATATAAAATTCCCACCCGCTAGCAGAAAACACAAGTGTTATTCCGATAACGTACCAGCTAGACCAGTTTGGAAGACTGACTCGATCGACTGTCATACGACACGTAGCCGCACTGACTACACTGAAATACGACTGCATCAGTTCAGTAAATGAATGGTTTCCGAATTATTATTTCAAGGCAAGAACAATCGTAATCGAAAACGTGTAGGGTTCAGAACGTTCTTACCATTATAAGACTTATTACCAGCGTGCCTCGTGCGTGCAGACTCAGTCAGTGCAGACTGCATGCAGTGGTTTGATTGCCATACCCATAGCCTAGCAGACGACATAAACCCCGCTCAGCAAATTAACATGTTGGGCAAATGTGAACGAAAAAACGATGGGGATATAATACGTGTAGGGTTCAGAGCATTCTTACCGTTCATATTTAGTATCAGACTCCCCGATGAGTGAAGATTCCACACGAGAAACATGCCACATTTGTTTTGAAAATGTGCGAACCGTCGAGTCCCGCGGCTTCGAGTCAATTCAAGGGGAGTCACTCCGCACAGTCAATCCGTCGAAGCTCGACTGGAGGTTTCGAATCGCAAATAATGAAGAGCACAGCCCTTTCTCCGAGTTCAAATGAGGTCTCTCTGAAAGATCATCACTGTTCAGATTAACGCTACACTGGAATTTACCAACAGAAATTAAAATGCGTGTGACGAAAGCACGACACACTTGAGACACCCCACACAAAAGTAGATCTTTACTGTACACAACCTGACCACACAGTTATGCCTATTCAAATGCGCGTTGCAAAATGTGCGCTTGGAATCTTCTTTTTTCTCTGGCGGTACTGACAATATCGTTATTGAAACAATCCCAGTGCACTAAGGGATTTATAGAGCAAATCTCGAAAATAATTATTGAACTCAGCGCTATGCGCTTCGTTCAATAATGAATTTTCTCGATTTGCTCTATAAATCCCTTAGTGCACTGGGATGTCTCAATAACTTAAATAATAATAATAATAATAATAATAATAATAATAATAATAATAATAATAATAATAATAATAATAAATGAGCATTTATATAGTGCAACATCATAACTTTACAATTATGCTCTTTGCGCTTGACACATGTCTGGCTTCCCTTCTCGCTTCGTCTCTAAAAAGACGAGACATTGTGAGAAGGACACACACTTATTACCACTGGACCGTTATAAAAGGGAAGAAGTGTGTCAGACGGAGGAGGAGACCAGACCTATGGAAAGAGAGAGTAAGGTCGGAGAGCAAAATACGGGCCCAAGAAAAGAGATAATGCTACACCAAACTTCTGTTTAGAACACGCTGTGCATCCTTAAGGGCAGATTATACCTTCGCAGAGTCAGCGGCACAGACGACGCACTGCAGATTATTGATGCTGCGATAAGGATTTTGACGAGTACTTGGCCTGTTTTCTTTTCACGCAACGTGTAGCGGGCTGGGGAAAAAAAAGAATTACCTCAATAATCTGCAGTGCGCCGTCTGTGCCGCTGACTCTGCGCAGGTATAATTTGCCCCTAAGAATCACCAACATCTAGAATAACAACGAGATTATAACAACGAGAACAAAAATCTCATCTCAGATTTTGTTGACATTACGGTATCATATTATTCTAAAAATAAGATGTGGGGCTGAATGTGGAGGAAACCGCACACAGCTTTACAGACGTTGCAGTCAGTAGAGACCTGCTAAGTCTCTAGGAAAACGCCGAACCAAATTTGACATGAAGCCATTAAGTCAGAGGCATATAATGAGTCCCTTTGCAATCCTGCAAATTAACGAGCTACATAGATTTTTACCTATTCAGTAACTAGCACACCAAAACACACAGCCACAAAGCTGCATGAACAAGGACAACAGATCAGCATATTCGAGGACTAATCCAGAAATAACCTCTGTGAAATTTGTTGAAATATGTGCATGCACATAGGCAAGGAGGGCAGCGTATCTATTGTGGTAATAACAAAACCTTGGTGGCGACAATTAATGAAACAAAGAAACTAGTTTGCGTGTGCGTTTGCGCACACAATACTGTAAGTTTGAGTGCACAGTTATGCTGTAAATCTCCCAGACAAACCCTATCCACAAGCAAACTTGGGGTCCTGATTTGGCCTATTATGGTCCGCTGGACCCGAAAAGCAATAGCTAACTAACAAGCAAACTTGACTGCAGTCGGACACATTGCTATGTTTGTCTTTTTTTTTTTTTTTTGTGTTGCTGTGCGTGTCTATGTACATGAGAGGAAGCGTGCGTGTAAATGTGTGAAACAAAATAGCACTCGAGCCCGCGTGATGCCAAAACACCCCAGAAGAAATACACCCAACACAAATATCATCTACGAAAGAAAAATGAATGCTACATTCAGCCACACCAGGCGGGGATATAGCTCAGTTGGTAGCGCGCTGGATTTGTATTCAGTTGGCCGCTGTCAGCGTGAGTTCGATCCCAGGTTCGGCGGAAATTTATTTCAGAGTCAACTTTGTGTGCAGACTCTCTTCGGTGTCCGAACTCCCCCCCCGTGTACACTAGATTGGGTGTGCACGTTAAAGATCCCACGATTGACAAAAGGGTCTTTCCTGGCAAAATTGGTTTGGCACAGTTAATAATTGTCTACCTATACCCGTGTGACTTGGAATAATAGGCCGTGAAAGGTAAATATGCGCCGAAATGGCTGCAATTACTGGCCGTATAAAATTTCATCTCACACGGCATCACTGCTGAGCGCCTAGAACTGTACCCACGGAATATGCGCGATATAAGCCTCATTGATTGATTGATTGATTGATTACTCTGTCGGAGGGCGCAACAAAATATTGATCCAATTAAAAAGAACATAGGCCTTTGATGCCTATTTATTTGCGCTTGAAAGGTTAGATACACGTTTTAAATAAAATAGTACGACAATAAATCGTATGCATATGCAGACAGGCTGTGCTGAATAAATTGTTGCTTTATCTCTGTAATTAGGTTTCTTCGTGACATGTGTGAGTCATAAATCGTTTGTTTTACATTCACGTGCACGCTTGCATCCCAACTACCTTCCTTCTTTGAAAGAATCTTCTGAAGAATAACTGATATAGGGGATTTATAAATGTCAGCCTATGTAATGCAGAATGACAATTCAAACACAGAAGAAGACATAGCATAGTATGCCTTCCAACCACTAGCTGTCCTGCTTTAAATTTAGCAAGACAGTATACGCGTTATGTGACAAGTAAAAGACCGTATCACATTACATGTACTGCTGCTTCGTAGCGTGCAATATAGTTGTTTGTAGCACCCTCAGTCTGTGACGTCACAGTGACGCACGCCAATGTCACCCTCATTGTCGTGAAGACAGTGGATGTCTAGAGTCTATTAAGCAACAAGGTTATCTCCACCTCTTGTTCGCCTCCGTGAAATTTAAGATGTTGTTGAAAACATTTGCTCTGCGCGTTTAAATGTAGGTTCCCCAACATTTCAGCGTAGTATCCACTCGAACTCGAAATGAAAACGCCAACAAATAATTGGAGACTATTCAGTCTTGAAAGTCTGAGTTTGCTTTAAAGGAATATTTATTCATTTATTTATGTATCTATTTATGTATATATGTATTTATCGTCCACTGTCATCGGTAGACATCCGAAGAGAGAGGATTTATCTTGTGCTGAAGAAGCTTAATGGTGATAACCTTCTACTGCTACTACTGTTGTTGCTGATGATGATGACGAAAACAACAACGACAACAACGATCCCCATGTCTTTGCCCCTGTTGGTGTATATGTTTCTGCTCGCGCAAGGAAAAAAGTTCCACTTGAAAGAAGCGCATTAAAGCCAAGCGCTGTAGCGGAAAGATGGGAAGGGGCGATTTTGCAGGGCTACTTTACCATTTTAATAACGGGTCATTAGCTGTCCAATCTGTCATCACTGCGCGCCGCCGATATGATCCTGTCATTATGGCTCTGGCCTCCACGTCTCAATAACCTTATCCATCAAATACCGCTTCCATTAAACCCTCCCTCCCCCTCCACTGTACTAGCCGCTGCAGAGAGCTCTCTCTTTCTGCTTGTCTTTCTCTGTCTCTGTCTGTCTATCTCTTTTTCTCTCTCGTCTATCTGTCTGTATGTCCCTCTCACTATCCTCTCACTATCCTCTCACTAATTCAAGAAACAAACAACCACCTCAAAATACATTTTGAACACAGAGTTTAAGAGTTAACATTTTGAAATGATATGCATGTACGTTTTCCCCGAGTTAAAACAAAGTTAACATTGCTCCCAAGTACTCTTGTGTATATTGGTGGTTTTTCAAAAGAGAATCAGTCTAACAGTCAGTAAAAATCACCACAGCACAGTACAGTTTAGTTTACCACCTGAAACAAAATACAGCGCGAAAACAACAACATCACTAACGCAGGGTTCACAAAATAATATAGAACAATGAGTTGGATAGGGTGAAAAATGGATCAGTCATGATCAGATCAAACACTTCTGAAAACTAATCAACTGCAGAACTGTCACCGTAGCCCGCTCGAGGCCTCAGCTAAATAAGGGATATGTCATTTGAGATCCGGTTAAAAAGTTTCATTAGTTTCATGACTGTTGGCAAATCCGTCAATTTCAAGTCTGTTTGGAAAAGAGCAAATACACAAATTCACTGAAGTTAAGAGATCTATACATGAACTCTGCAAATAGTGTTTCACGTCTGATTCTGTGTGCACTTCAGGCATGTCGCAATCTTCAAATAATTATAATCTCATAGCGCTAGCTGTCGGAGTGAAGACTCAAGGCACGGAAGGGTTTGTTTGTAAAGGGAAATGATTCAAAGAAAGACAACTGCTTGTATGACTGATTTTGATTTTCCTCGTGAATTTGAATTTGCACAGTAGTTTTCGTCTCAGGGCAGTATTGACGCAACGATTTTTTTTGATTTTTTTTTGGGGGGGGGGGATTTTGTTTTTTGGGGGAGGGGGACATGAACAGTCCAAACATTACAGTGTTTGATTCCTTACAGGAAAGTCAACTTTGGTAATTTGCTTCAATGGATAGATGCCTGAAGCATGTCTGAAACCCAAGGGGATAGATGCCTGAAGCATGTCTGAAACCCAAGGGGATAGATGCCTGAAGCATGTCTGAAACCCAAGGGGATAGATGCCTGAAGCATGTCTGAAACCCAAGGGGATAGATGCCTGAAGCATGTCTGAAACCCAAGGGGATAGATGCCTGAAGCATGTCTGAAACCCAAGGGGATAGATGCCTGAAGCATGTCTGAAACCCAAGGGGATAGATGCCTGAAGCATGTCTGAAACCCAAGGGGATAGATGCCTGAAGCATGTCTGAAACCCAATGGGATAGATGCCTGATGCATGTCTGAAACCCAAGGGGATAGATGCCTGAAGCATGTCTGAAACCCAAGGGGATAGATGCCTGAAGCATG
>NC_090261.1:44937763-44950263 GCF_037325665.1 Littorina saxatilis
ACCATCCAAATTGCAAATATCTAAAGCTTGGAACTGCTTACACACACACACACACACACACACACACACACACACACACACACACACACACACACACACACACACATACACACACACACACACACACACACACACACTACGCGTCTAGATTTGTGTCCTTGGAACGACCTATGCAGAGTGTATTAACTCTACGCTAGCAAAATACGAAGCTCGGTGCCATGTTACACAACCAAGCGAAAAACCATTGTGATTGCTTCTATTCTGGTCTGAAGCGCTGACATTTAAAACTCATACAAGGAAAACGATAAGATATTATTTTGCTACGGCTTCGCGGGAGAAGACAGGGTTTAGGGTAGGAGGGGGAAGGGGGGTGCGAGGAGGGTAGTTGAGAATGGGGTGGAAAAGGACAGAGACCTTAGAATGATAATAGCCTAGAGAGAAAAACAAGGCGAAGAGTAAGGAGAGAAGCAGGACAGGAAGTGTCATGGAATGCAAAAACAAATTAACGACAGGAGAAGGAAGACTGGATTAGGGAGGTGGTTTTTTTTTTTTGTTTGGGGGGGGGGGGGGGCGTTAGAGAGATGACGATGATATGATGTTGGTGACCGATGATGATGGTGACTGATGATGATGTTGACTGATGATGATGATGATGATGATGATGATGATGATGATGATGATGATGATGATGATGATGATGATGATGATGATAATGGAAAATTGCAACATCAATTACACATGATACATGTAATACACAACGTATTTTTTCAAGTTTAATTCATAAAGCTTTGCCCATTGTTGACAGCTACTTGCACATGTTAAGACTTAAGATTATATGGTGTAAATGATGATGATGATGACAATGACGATGACGATGATGATGATGATGATGATGATGATGATGATGATGATGATGATGATGATTTCAGAATGTTAAGCGGATAGACGTTTAAGGCTACACCGTTCCTTGCAAGAAGTCACGGTGTAATATATAATTGGAGTTTAAAAACAAGCGGTATTTGCTCTGCACTACAGTTCTTTTATTTCCTCTGTCCTCCCTTTGTCTTTTAGTCTCTTTTGCACATCTCCCTCTGCTGCTGATTGTTCACCTGCTTTGCATCTGTCTGAAGTCTCAAGAACTGGCGCTGAGATCGTTCTGCCATTTCTATGCTCTCCATTTCAAACGTGTCTGTTAATTAACGGTCTCATGTTATGGTCGATAATTTTTTTAAACACGAATGTCCTCAATATTTTCGTTAGCGCTTGATTTTTTTTATTATATTCTCCCTTTTCAATTAAGGTTGATCTCTGTACGTTTCAAGGGACTGGGTGGCCGAGTGGTAACGCACTTGCGCTCGGAATCGAGAGGTTGCGTGTTCGACCCTGGGTCAGGCCGCTATTTTCTCCCCCCTTTCCTAACCTAGGTGGTGGGTTCAAGTGCTAGTCTTTCGGATGAGACGAAAAACCGAGGTCCCTTCGTGTACACTACATTGGGGTGTGCACGTTAAAGATCCCACGATTGACAAAAGGGTCTTTCCTGGCAAAATTGTATAGGCATAGATAAAAATGTCCACCAAAATACCCGTGTGACTTGGAATAATAGGCCGTGAAAAGTAGGATATGCGCCGAAATGGCTGCGATCTGCTGGCCGATGTGAATGCGTGATGTATTGTGTAAAAACAATTCCATCTCACACGGCATAAATAAATCCCTGCGCCTTGAATAAAAATTGAAAAAATAAAATAAATTCCTGCGCTTAGAACTGTACCCACGGAATACGCGCGATATAAGCCTTTATTGATTGATTGATTGATTGATGATATTTTTGTATTGCTCTACTTTTGGCTATCATTCTGGAAGGCCAAACCAAGCTCCAAAAAAGTTCATTCTTTCATTTTCTCAACGGCCAGCAAAGTAATACATCATATCCACAAGCACAAACAGGTACACAAAAAACGCACCTGTGCACAGACTCGTGCACGCACGCACGTACGCGCACACACACACACACACACACACACACAAACACACACACACACACACACACAGATTCATTTGCACACTCACGCACGCAACCACACAAACAAAATCATGCTTACACACACACACACACACACACACACACACACACACACACACACACACACACACACACACACGCTCCCCCCCACACCCCCATCCCCCCAACCCCACCCCTTCCAAACACACACAGAGTCTGTCCCTGTTTTATCATCTACATAAAGAATGGTGTTTGCTTACCCAAATGTACGAGAAGAACATACGTCAGACGAGCAGAAAAAAGCCGCAGGCAAAACAAAATATCAATAGTCTTGTCTCATCGACCTTCTGTCTACCGTGTCTTAAAGATACCCTCCTTCCCGTGTCAACCGTACTTAAGTTCACCCTTTGACTGAAGAGCATAGTTAAGTGTTGTTCGCGCTATAAAAGCTCTCATTATTATTATTATCATTACTGTTGTTCATTTGTCTTTTTGTTAATTGACTTACTGGTTACACTATGGTTTACTGCTCAAGGAGACGTTGTGCGCATGCGCTTTCAAACGATTTAATATCAATAATTCACTCTTCGTTTTATGTGTAGCTGCACTGGAAAATAGATTACCAATGTGCGGATATGAAATTGGCGCCCGCAGCAAGAATGTGGTGGGTTTTTTTTACACAACTACGGATCTGTCCAAGTTTTTATAGTTATTGCATGGGGAAGAGCATTCTCACATTTGATCACACACAAAATGTAAATGATAAAAGTAACAGTTTTTATAGTTATTGCATGGGGAAGAGCATCCTCACATTTGATCACACACAAAATGTAAATGATAAAAGTAACAGTTTTTATAGTTATTGCATGGGGAAGAGCATCCTCACATTTGATCACACACAAAATGTAAATGATAAAAGTAACAGTTTTTATAGTTATTGCATGGGGAAGAGCATCCTCACATTTGATCACACACAAAATGTAAATGATAAAAGTAACAGTTTTCTCTGCAGGGTGGGTTGTTTTTGCTGAATTACATTTTGCAAACAAAGGTTCCAATTACGTCAATAATTCAACTAAAAATCCCATTCGACACACAAAGCAGACAGACCGTAGATTGTATGGTTTTGTATGTTTCTAAGTGGAAAAAGCTAGGCCAGATATTATAATGATATTGGATCGATATATAAATGTTATTTTCATTTTTGACCACAATGGTGACATTTTACGCAGATCGAGACAACCTTAATGTTTTACGAGACCGAGCTGTGGAGGTGAACATTGCCTGTCGAAATCCGAGTCAAATGTCATATTTTGGTCATAATGCAAATACCATTTATTTATCTATCCATTTTAGTTGAAACATATATTATATAAATATGTTGTATTCGTTGTCCTGAAGAAGCCTCCATGGGCGAAAATTCGACTTTGCCTGTGCTGTCTGTGTGTTGGTGAGTACCGATTTCTTTTGTTTTTCAAAAAGAATTTCACCCACAGTCATCTTGTTGTTTAGATTTATAAATATCTTTTTTTCTCTCCAATAGAACGCATACAAACGTGTACTCTTTTGTAGTATAGGCCAGCCGCTTAAGGTGAGTTTTAGTCGGCCTTTGACGTCACATGTCTGATAGAAAGGAAATCCTATGTTCAATCGGTACGTTGCGATATTTCACAAGCTGATCTCCTTGACACTTATGATGACTTATCCACCGCAATGTACCCTTGCTCTTCATTCCAGACAGCAAACAAGACATAAAACGAGGACAAGGTTTGTCACAAGGCTTCCCAAAATCCATGCTTTCTTTCGTATTCCAGACAGTACGGTCTGGAGAAGTATAAGAAGACAACGATTTGTTAAAGAGTGCAAATCGTCAAAATACACACTTTTGTCTGTACTCAAACCGGCACAAAAGTAGGACGAAGTTTAACAGAAGAGTAACACGCGCCAAAATCCTCGCTTTGTTGTGTATTAAAGACAGCATCTCGAAGTATCACGAAATTCGAAGAGTATATGAGTGATGAAACGATATCATTCGCTAATGTTCTTGTGTTGCTCTGAATACAACACAGCAGGTAATCAAGAAGCATAAAAAGGAATCAGTTATATTTTTTTTCTTTTAAAAACTGGAATTCGCCGTCCATGCTTTGCTGTGTTATCGAGACAATAAAGTAACTATAACTGTAAAGAGGACAAAGTCTCATAGTACAATCCACCCAGTTACGAGATTAAATCTGTGTTCAGTGCAAAGCACAATGAAGTTAAAATCTGGCAGAAATGTACAGTTTGCCAAGACGCGGCACGCCTTGCTCTGTATTAAACACAGCAAAACATAACTACACAAAGTGGACAAAGTATGTCCTTGACATTAAACCATCCACATCTTCACAAAGGTTTGCTGGAGAAACAAAAAAACACAGAAGGGCTTGGACTTTGAATGGACCAATACGTCGAAGAAGAATTCATCAAACATCTGGAGAGAAAAAAGTTACGAATAAGACCCTTTCAGTGTTTTTCTCCCTGACCTTTCACTACTGTGCGGTTTGTATCAATCAATTGCTTCGCCCTACAATTAGCCAGTCCACGAAACAGCACCTAGGGCTACGAAAAAATCCCGACAATCACACACCTGTTCTATAAGATGAAGGACGCAAAAACAAATGTCCAATCCCAAGGTTCTTCCCACAAAAATCCGAGGATACGGACTCTGGAACAGACTAGAAATTAAAGGTTTCATTCCTGGTGGGTTTGTTTTCGGATACTGATAATTTGTGCTGACAATAAGGGAAGGCGCTGTAGCAGCTACTTTTGAAGGTGCATGTGGTTAAGGAGGCAACAGAAATTGGCTGTTTCATCAGAGGTGACAGGAAAGTGTAAATACATACTCCAGGTCTGTAGTGGAACTGACGGCATGAGAGCAATAATAATTGTGTGCAGAATGTAGGTTTGCACAAGGTACAGAGACCTTCCCCACATCCATTCTATCTCTCTGATCATTCATTCGCTTGCGGCTTCGTGGCAGGCGGACGGAAAAATCAGCCAGATAAGTTTTCGTTATTAATTGTTTGTCTGTGCACTTAAAAGACCGTTGGGTCGATATATGTGTGAATGTATTGTTTAGTCAATAACAAACGTTCCAACAACCTACCTTTCTTGTGTGTTTTTTTTATTTATCTCTCTGATCGTTGTACGTGTACGTGCGTGCGAACGTGCTTATGTGTGTGTGTGTGTGTAGTGTTGTGTAATTGGACAGATGGTTTCCTTCTTTTTTTTTGCAGCGAAGTTTGCAGTTTGTAAAATAGCGACAAGTTTTGTTGTTTGTCTCCCCCACCCTCCCGCTTTTTTCCCTACCTGTTAAAATGTTCCATGCTTCCTGTTCTCCTTGAAAAAAATAATTAGAAAAATGCAGTCAACGAATTCCAACCGACAGAAAGCGCTCCAAAATCCCAAGAACTTCCGCCTCTGGAGTAATTATGATAATCGCTGTCTTGCAAGGAGGTACTCCATTCTGATTTTTACCGAATTTATGCATTTCTCGAGCAGTTCTGACAGCCAAAGGCCGTTTAACCAGATTTGGTGACTTTATGCGGGGGTCTAATTCACTGGAAGAAAATATGCATGCGGCGCTTTTGTGCGGATAATAGTTTATAATGAATAATAATCAGATGAGAGACTTTTATCTTCTGTGTGTGTGTGTGTGTGTGTGTGTGTGTGTGTGTGTGTGTGTGTGTGTGTGTGTGTGTGTGTGTGTGTGTGTCTCTCTCTCTCTCTCTCTCTCTCTCTCTCTCTCTCTCTCTTGCCAAGGCCCCGCATCGATTTGTTTAAAACTAGTTTTTCTTATTCTGGTGCGTTCCTTTGGAATTCTCTACCTGTAAATATCATGTCATGTCTGTCATTATCTTCTTTTAAAAGACAGCTCCGAAAGCACCTCTCTAACGACTAAGTCGGTGTACAATTTGTGCGAGTGTGTGTGAGGGTGCGTAAAAGAGAAAATGTATAATATGCTTCCACAAGCACACTAATGTTTGTTATACTTTTCCCTACATAATTGTGTTTTATTTGATTTCTTTTTTCATTCTTCATACTTGTTCTTCGTTTCATGTGTGTATTATAGTAGGAACTAGCTGTAAGACAGACAGACCGATCGACCGAAAGACAGAGCTCGAGAAACTGAGACATGCAAGCACATTCATGCTAATACAGACACATGTAACGGAAAAAAACCACGCACGTACGCAAACACGCACGCACACACGCACGTACGTACGTACGCACACACGCACTCACACACACACACACACACACACACGCGCGCGCGCGCACACACACACACACACACACACACACACACACACACACACACACACACACACTCACACACACAGTTGACTTCTGAATCAATGAGAACTTCTCAAACCCACACACACTCTCAAAATCAACTCAGAAAGAAAACAAAAAGCAAATTCATCAAAGCAAAGTAAGCAACCCTAGTTTCGACGCCTTAGCTTATCTGACACCACTTAAAACGCAAAGAACGAGAACAAATCTCTCTCACCATTCTTCACTGAGAGAAACTCGAACCTAATAGCCTCCCCTGTTGCACAAATGGCCGCCATCACTGACTCTCAAGCTAAACATCGAACCGAGGTAGAATTCGGTTTCTTTCCACGCTCGTGTACACAAACTTCAAAGACTTCTAATGAAATAAGCAACAGGATCGGGAGATTGAAAGAAATAACAAAAATAGAATGCAATTCCTTTACCTTCGCTGTCTTGGGCAGTACGGCTCGTGCTTGCGCCTGACTGGAAGCCCTGAAGACAAAAAGAGAAATACCACACACGTGAATAAATAAATACAACTTGGAATGTGGAGATGGCTTGAATAGACAGCGAAATATATAGGTTTAAACATCAGTAAAGGGGAAATGAAAGGAGAAGGACTAGAAATTAAGTTAGGTAAGAGAGTAAAGAAAAACATCACACATATAAATCAAAGTTTGTATTGAGAGACAGAGAGAGACGGGTTGCAGAGCTAGAAAGAGAACGAGGTTTAAACGTAAGTAAAGGGGGAATGAAAAGAAGAGGACAAGTGGACGTTAGAAAAGAGAGCAAAGACAACATCACTAAAAGAAATCAAACTCTGAATTAGGAGACACAGAGAGAGACGGTGTGTGGAGACAGCAAAAGAATGAGGAAACAGTAGAAGGAAAAGAGGGCTAGGAAAAGAAGCATTAAAAGAGCATGAAGGAAACATCGCAAAAATAAATCAATGTGGAGATAGATAGACAGAGGCAGTTTGTATAGACAGTGAAAGAATGGAGATTTACAAATATAGGCGAATATGGACAGGAAAATAGAAAGCAGATGTAAAGAAGAAAGAATACGACAAAACAAAAGAAAAAGTATAACACAACCAATCAAATATAAGAAGGAAGGGGAGGAGTCTCAAACTACGGCATAAATCAAGCTTAGACTTTTTAAACAAGACAGATGCCGTTTGTATTTGTATGGATAGCAAAACATTGAGGATTTTACAGAAGAAAAGGCAACGGGGCCAGATAAGAAAACACATGATTTCGTGAGACGCTAAGAAAACCACAAATCAAAATGTTACTTGGAATCTGTACATTGACGCAGTTTATGTGGACAACAAAAGAATGAAGCGTAGATATAAGATACTAGATGATTACCCGCTTCGCCGGGTACCGGCTTCGCCGGGATGATCGCGAGACGGAGTATGAATACCCGACCTCGCCGGGAAGAAGTAGAGCCGAATACCCGATTGACGCCACACGAAGGAAGGGAGATAAACACTGGAGAAGATAAGGAAGAGTTACTGGAAATGGATCTACAGAAAAACCAAAATCGGTTCAGCGCTGCGCGCTGAGAGCACGGGTTGAAAATTTTCATCGACCAGATTGTGTCCGGGGTCTACCTGAATATGCCCACCAAATTTGAAGCAGATCCATCGAGAACTTTGGCCGTGCATCGCGAAGAGAGACAGACAGACAGACAGACAGACAGACAGACAGACAGACAGACAGACAGACAGACAGACAGACAGACAGACAGACAGACAGACACACACACACACAAGCCGTATATAGATATATAGATAGAAGCGAAACCGGGAGGAAACGGAAACAAATGGAAGAGGAGAGGGAGGGATGAAGGAGGAGTGCAAGTAAAGAAGAAATGAGACATTCAAGATAACCACAAATAAAAACCAAACTTTGAATCCGAAAATAGACGGGGGGAGTTTTTACAAAACAGTCACAGATAGAGAGGGTTTAGCATAAAAGACAGGCGAAAGAATAAAATAAAAAGAAACAGAAACAAACTCGGGAACACAAGGAGGAGAAGGAAGAGGAGGAGAACGACGATGACGACGTAGAAGAAGAAGAAGAAGAAGAAGAAGAAGAAGAAGAAGAAGAAGAAGAAGAAGAAGAAGAAGAAGAAGAAGAAGTTTAGCATTGTGTTTTCTGTTCCTTTTATCGTTATATGATTGTCTACCATAATTCACCATTATTATTTTGACATTATTTCAAATTTGTTATATTACAATCGTCCGCCAAATTTCATTTGCTTTTAAGAGTACGCTCATAAGCCTAGCTTGTTGTGCTCCATGTTCCTTATTTCATATATGCGGCAATATTCCAATGAAATTTACTGAATAAACTTGTTTAAACCAAGAAGAAGAAGAAGAAGAAGAAGAAGAAGAAGAAGAAGAAGAAGAAGAAGAAGAAGAACAACAACAACAACAACAACAACAACAACAACAACAACAACAACAACAACAACAACAACAACAACAACAACAAGACGAACTTCTGAGATTAAAAAAATATGTTCGGCAAATCTCAACTAGACGGAGATAGTTCGTACAGAACAACATAAGACAGGGGCTTAACCATAAGACAGGCGAAGGAGGGAATTGGACAGAACGGAAACGGATGTGGGCGGAGAGAATGAAGGAAGAGAGGACGGGAAAGGAATGAATGAGTGTAAAGAAAAGGAAGACAACTCGCTCTTCCCGTGTGTACGTCATTAAGACGAAAGCTTCTGTTACTGGGGCAACGGGCGGGTTTGCCTTATACTTTGCAGCCTGTTTCCGCTCTCCCAGCAAATACCCAGATCAAGAAAATAAAAATCGAACACACGACAAGAAGAGGCTAATGAAGAGAAGCACAGTGGAAAAGGTGTTGTGAGGAAAAAATGGAGGTTGTGCTTGGTTGATGGTGTCAGTGTGAACAGCTCGACACACCAGAAGAGAAAATGACGTATTCTAATGAAAACAGTAACAATAATAAATCAATTTTAATGAAATAATAATGGAAAGCGAATTCAAAGAAATAATAATGTAAAGCTCAGACGAGAAATTGAAAGATTAAAGGAAGACAGGTAAACTTTAAAACATTGTGTGTGTGTGTGTGTGTGTGTGTGTGTGTGTGTGTGTGTGTGTGTGTGTGTGTTTGCGTGCGTGCGTGCGTGCGTGCTTGTGTGCAAGTGTGTGTGCCTGTGTGTATGTATGTGTGTATGTGTGTGCACTCGCATATGTATGCATGTGCGCACACGGAAAAAATAGCCTAGCACATGTGTCAAAACTGAACGACTTAATATGACCACTCATTTTCAAGACATTACACTTAATCGCTGGCAGTCAATTACGAACAGTCAGAGCGCCAGCGCGCCATCATGTCAACAAATAATGCATGAAATATATGTAAGGAAATTCGTCACGCCGAAAACATGTTCACATTGCCAAGTAGTGACTTCAAATAACCTTCGTGCGACTGTGTGTATAGACAGAATGACAGACAAAGAGGTAGACAGGCAAACAGTTTAACAATGTATGATTCTGTTACGTCTCTCTTTCGCGCGCACGAACACACACACACACACACACACACACACACACACACACACACACACACACACACACACACAAAAGATTGTAGCGTTTGTATCACTCGGAAGACCAATTATCTACTGTCCGAAGGCTATGCGCCACCATTCCTGTGTACATATGAACGTTTCAAATTATTGAACAGCATTCCGGTGTTTAAAAATAACACAAGACAACAGATATTGCATCTCATAGCTGAGAATGGGTGTTCGCTTGTTTTAGTTTTTTTCTCTTTTTTTGTCGTCAAAAAAACCCGGATTAGTTGTCAGAATCAGCAAAACCCACAGAAATAACAGTTGTACAACATTCTGAAAAGTGCACGTGAAACGCGATCTATTTACCTTTGACGACGTTGTCATTCTCCGCCACAGACCTTTTAGTGCCACCCACGCATGCGGGTAGGAGCACATGAGGTATACAAGAAAATCCCAATCGTCCACGCCCACTAAATCACAGGATGTGGACTCAGTTGCACTGAGTACAATAAACAGAAATCGTTCCTCCACAGTAGTCTTTAAAAATCAGAGGTTATAAAACTTCTTCTTCTTTGTCTGCACTGAAAAGAATACCTTAGCCGGCTCCCTGTCAAGTTCTTGAGAATCGGTATTGTAGTCAGTTTTCAACCGTGTGATGATACAGCCGAGCGGATGAGCTAAAACGGGGACAGAGCCAGGTTTGCTATGACGGGTATCATGAGCACGGTAATTCCAGATACTGGTGTGGATAAGTTAACACTCAACTGACAGTCCGCAAACGTGCTGACAGTGACAGAATGGTTACAATAAACCGTTTCACTTCCGCAACTGGCCTCGGCAGTGTCTTGAACGATGTTTTGATTATCTGTTCTATAACTGGAGACTTTTACGCTCTGTACGCTACTGATAGAAAACGCAGCTAGTAAGTTCACAAAATCACCTGTTCTATATGGAGACTTTTTACCTGCTCACGCTTCTGATATGAAACACCGACAGACTCACTAAACGATTACTGCAGTAGAACAGTTGCCGATGATCACTTTTTCAGTCTCTTTCACACACTTCACATTCTCACAAGAGACCGTAGTTCACGGTTCGTTCTGCTGGCGAGAATGTTCTAGTTTCGCAGACACACTGTACCTTTTTCACGAAAGTTTAGTTATTTTTGCCGGCGATTATTTTCCGAAGGCTCACACAGCAGTCTTATCAGAAACAAGGTCTCGACAGCCTCTGCTCTTGGGCACTCTCATAGAAAAAGAAAGTATCGCAATTTTCTAGACTCTGCAGCAAGACTATATAGTCTTCACTCCCAGGCAATTTTAGTAGTCTTATACCCAACCCCCGGCGAAGCTCTTACAGCCACGCTACGGTAGAATCTTCGCTTCGATTTTCTTACTCACATACACAGCAAGTGTCACAGGATCGGACGGCTGGACAGTGCAGTACTGAGAGGATGTCAGTGGTAGACTTCACTCACTGACACACGGTGAACTTTCCGCTTCGCTCTGAGTCCTCCGCGAGTCTCAGACAGCCTTCGCCCACAGACCACAATTCCTTCACCACAGGCCCTAGTTCTCTCTTAAAATCTCTGCTCGTGCACTCTCTCACATATACTAGGAAAGTAGCACTGTACAGAAAAAGACTTCTAAAGCACTTTCCGTTTCGCTACGGCGATTCAGTCTTTAAAACTTTGCGAGTGTGAAACAATACTACCAAAGAGGGTAGACTAATCAGACCACTTTTCTCTCACCTCAGTCCGCCGTAGACCTCGAATCTCTCTCACACACGTGGACTATGCAGTAAAAGACTTCTGTGGCACTTTCCGCTTCGCTAGGGCGGCGATTCCAATCAGGCTATAATACTCTGCGAGTCTGCCCCGCACTTTCTCCAGTGCGTTCTCGTGTCTCTATCTCTCCACCAAGCTGACTGCGGCAGGCACGCACAGAGTGAGTGTGGTCTAAAAAGAAATTGTCCAAAAATCAGATTTCTCTGACGTCAGTCGCCTTACAGAACAAGAGAGAGGCGGCGGCAGTAGCAACGCCAACGGCAGCAGCAGCAGCAGCAGTAACATGGGGCCAGATGATTTGGGGCAACATGAAGGCAATGGGCGCCGCCTGCCGCCCCGCCATGACATCTGGGCCCCGCAATCAATGGTAATGAAATGAGAGCAATGAATAGTCCCGTGCCTTGCCGTATCGACCTGAAGGGGGGGGGGGGGGGGGTGGCACTCAGAGTTTCTGAGCCTTGCAATGTAGTTTGCTTTTTTTGTCACTGATTCTGGACAGCGGACTGAGCGAGAAGGTCTCAGAAGGTGGGGGTGGAGGGTGGTTAGATTGTAGGTTGTTGTTGTTGTTGTTGTTGTTTGTGGGTTTTTTTGTCACTGATTATGGTCAGCGTGCTGGGCGAGAAGGTCTCAGAAGGTGGGGGTGGAGGGTGGTAAGATTGTAGGTTGTTGTTGTTGTTGTTGTTGTTTGTGGGGTTTTTTGTCACTGATTATGGTCAGCGGACTGGGCGAGAAGGTCTCAGAAGGTGGGGGTGGAGGGTGGTAAGATTGTACGTTGTTGTTTTTTTTTTTGTGGGTTTTTTTTCTCACTGATTATGGTCAACGGACTGGGCGAGAAGG
>NC_090261.1:44955047-45035047 GCF_037325665.1 Littorina saxatilis
AGACAAACAGACAAAATCACGGCCTACCTCACAGAACGCACAACAGGAAAAGACAATAATTTTCCCTTCAGCTGATTTGTGTAGGCTAACTTAAACACAGCCCCCGATAAAAACGCATGTCCTGGATCGACAGTGGAGTTTGCTGTGTGGTCTTTATCGCTGTCGTCATCTTTTCGTTTAGATAATGACGCTCATTTCACATTTTTTGCATAACGCTGACTGGTTATAGATTGCTTCTTTGTTTGAGCCAAACACAAAGCGCGTCTGACAAGGACATTTGCCGTATACTGATTATAGATTGGGATTGGAAAGGTGTATTTGTGATAGGTACTTAGCCGTCAAATTACTGGGGGGTGGGGGGGGGCGGGGGGCAAGCGTGTCATTATCTGATAATAAATAATCTAACAGTAAACAACATGCCCTTTGTTAACGGTTTGAAATATTTAAAAAAAACAATGTTGGAGTAAACTCTACTATGTCGTTGTGAGCTTGTGCACAAGTTTGTATCATCATCATCATCATCATCATCATCATCATCATCATCATCATCATCATCATCATCATCATCATCATCATCATCATCACCAACAACACCATCATCATCATCATCATCACCATCACCAACAACACCATCATCATCATCATCATCATCATCATCATCATCATCATCATCATCATCACAACCACTAACACCATTATCATTTTATCCTTCTTGGCGATTATTATTTTTAAGAATCATCAACTCCATGGTAACTGCGAATATGACCGTTTTTCGTACATATCAAAGAAAGGCGATAATGCAAAAAGTATGAGACCAGTCTCATCAAAGAAGGGATTTGCTGAGGCGGCTTATGTCTACATATTAGCGGGACGACGGCAAGGAAGTCTACGTCGCGTGCTGAGGTTTTACCTTTGGCTCCAAGGTGTGCTCAGCCTGGTCAATATCATTAGCTAAAATAGAGGTAGGGAGAAGACGGAGTTGGGGCGGGGTGGGGAGGGCTGGTGAAGAGTAGAGTAGAGTAGAGTAGAGTAGAGTAGAGTAGAGTAGAGTAGAGTAGAGTAGAGTAGAGTAGAGTATAGTAGAGAGAGAGAGAGAGAGAGAGAGAGAGAGAGAGAGAGAGAGAGAGAGAGAGATTTGAAGGCAGTGGAGTGTGTAGTTTTAGGTATGTGTGTGTGTGAGTGTGTGTGTGTGTGTGTGTGTGCGTGTGTGTGTTTGTGTGTGTGGGTGTATCTGTGTGTGTGAGTGTGTGTGTGGGGGGGGGGTGTGTGGATGGGTGTGTTAGAAAAGAGAGGGAGAGAGAGAGAGAGAGAGAGAGAGAGAGAGAGAGAGAGAGAGAGAGAGAGAGAGAGAGAGAGAGAGCTGAGTCAGTGGATGATCTGTCTGTCGATCTGTCGGTGTGCCTGAATGTCGTTCAGAGTGACAGACAGACAGGCAAGCAGTTAGAGGCAGACAGCCAGACAGCCAGACAGACAGACAGACAAACAGACAGACAGACAGACAGACAGAAAGCCACAAAGTTTAAAGAGAATGAAAAGAAAGAGAGAGAGACACACACACACACACACACACACACACACACACACACACACACACACACACACACACACGCGCACGCAAGCAGAAAAAAATAATAACATGGATGTAAAGAAAGAGAAAAGAAAGAAGAAGGCCCAGAAGCCAAAGAAGGGAGAAAGGGGGTATTAAAAAGATCTTTCCTCATTCCAGTTAAAAAGTAAAAAGTCCATTAAAAGTCTGCAGCCAAACAGACGACATGTTTGTATGGATTTTTCCCTTCCCATTTGATCTTTTCAAGTCAATGTTACAAGTTCGGATCCATGTTTTATTTACATTTCCTTAATAGGGGATTCAGTGTCGCCAAGAGATCGCTGTGTTCTTGTTAAAAGGAAGGAAAAACTGCACGTCACAGTGGAATAGGAATCGGCACTTTGAAACTCGACGATGGACTCAAAAGGGCTGATAAGTTTGCATGTTCTCTGTTTGACAGGGGAGGCTACCGCTCCTTTGGCAGCAGACTCTGCACCCGAGTTGTTGGCCTTTAAGTCAATACCGGTGGATTGTGGAATTCTGGTGGTTTCCGATTGTCTGTATGTTCATGGAAACCTTCGGGTTTGCATAACAGTTTTTATAGGGCTAAAAAATTTGCCCTAACATTTTCAATCCTGTTTGATTGCACTTCGCCTCTCGAGGTGATCGTAGTGTTACGGCACTCGGTTACATCTGGCGCTTGCGAGCAGGGATGGGACTCGGCATGATATGTTCAGGTAATGGCATAATATGACCACTGAACATTTTCGTGCTGTTCCCATTCTGCGAACTTGGGATGGACAGTGGTCCCCCGGTTCGGAACTTCGGGACGAAGTTCATTCAAACGGGGGCGATTGTGACAGGGAAGGCTACCGCTCCTTTCACAGCAGACTCTGCACCCGAGTTGTTGGCCTTTAAGTCAACACCGGTGGATTGTGGAATTCTGTTTGTGATGGGGTCTGGTGGTTTCCGATTGTCTGTATGTTCATGGAAACCTTCGGGTTTGCATAACAGTTTTTATAGGGCTAAGAAATTGGCCCTAACATTTTCAATCCTGTTTGATTGCACTTCGCCTCCCGAGGTGATCGTAGTGTTACGGCACTCGGTTACATCTGTGGTTATTGTTGACACTGTTAAGCTCTCTGCAGTTATCCAACAAATGTTCTTTCTAGAATGTATCAGAAAACGACGAAAAAGAAAAATAACCTGGGGTAATTTTGAAGTAATTGTCACTGTAATTTCCTGAATTATGGTCAATAAAGTATACATTCTTGAGAAGAAGCAGGGGGAAAATAAGGAGAAGAAGGAAGGTGGGTGGAGAGGAAGGAGGAAAAGGAAGAGAGAACGAACGAATGAACGAACGAACGAACGAACAAACGAACGAACGAACGAACGAACGGCTGGACGAACCAAAAAAGTCCACAGAAGAAGAATTTAAAAACAAACATTGTACAACAACAGTTGGGGTTCTCACCGGAAAAGTGCAATGGATTTTGCACTGTAAGGTTCCTTTAGTCTAATGAAAAATATCAATCTAAAAAGGGCAGCTATTGTAAAAGTTGGCAGTTGAAAAAACCTCATTATATTAAAAATAGCAAAAGGTCAACACAGCATTTAATCGTCGTTGGCACGTACGTTTGGAATGTCCGTCGACCATGACATTTAATAATTGTTATTCTAATCGAGCAAGGGAGAAAGAGAGAGAGAGAGAGAGAGAGAGAGAGAGAGAGAGAGAGAGAGAGAGAGAGAGAGAGAGAGAGAGAGACAGACAGACAGAAAGACAGAAAGACAGACAGACAGACAGACAGATAGAGATATAGACAGAGATATAGAGAGACAGACAGACGGGCACAACATGATCTCCTACAGTCATATCCCTTATTATCATCTGCCTTTCCTCGATGTTTTTTTATATTGTTTGTTTTACAAGATGAGTTGATTTGACAATATATTCTTGCTATATATCAAGCTAAAAAAGTGATCGATAGAAAACAAGAGTGCGTATGTGGGTGAGAGAGAAAGAGGGTGGGAGAGTATCTGTCTGTCTGTGAGTCTGTGTGTCTGTGTGTGAGTGTGTGTGTGTGTGTGAGAGAGAGAGAGAGAGAGAGAGAGAGAAAGAGACAGACAGACAGACAGACAGACAGACAAACTGCACTGAGAGACATGCCGAGAGGGCTGTCGTCGATGACCGTTTTGGTACACTAATACTTGCACGAATAAGGACTTCCCGTGTTTATATTCTTCTTTTTGTTAAGTTTCCAACGTTTTCACAGCGAAGGTGAATCTTATACCTTGATAATTGACAGTGTGAACCTTTCGAACTTGGAGCGCAAATACGACCTGATACTCGTGTTAGTGTTGCCCCTCTAAACTCTGTTTTCTCCTTACTCCTTCATTAGCAATATCGAATTCCGTCTGTCTGAGAAGACCCTCAATCTTACGTGACAAAACTCAGGTTTTCTTAATCGCACTGTTCGATTTCCTGTTTTCTTTTTTAAAAGCTGCTCAAGGTTGTTGGGAGGGGGGGGTGTGTTATTCTAATCTTTTTTTCGTTCGATTTTTTGTTTTCATTCTTCCAATCTCAAGGCGGGAAGTTTAGGGTATATTCGTTTAATACCTTCTTTTTGGTCGTTCTTTCTTTTTTTCTTTTATTTCAGCTGTGAACTGAAGAACAACAAGATGTATGTATTGAAAACACTTTCATGGACACTGTTAAAAACACAGACAGACAGAAAGACAGACAAGACAGACAAGAAAAGACAGACAAGACAGGACAGACAGACAAGACAGACAGACAAGACAAGACAGACAGACAGACAAGACAGACAGACAGACAGACAGACAGACTGACTGAGACAGACAAGACAGACAGACAGACAGACAGACAGACTGACTGACTGACTGACTGACTGACTGACTGACTGACTGACTTGACAGACATATACAAATATAAAAGCTGGCAGATAAACTGACCGACATAGACACGCGATTGCGATTAAAACCAAAAACGTCAATTTTAACAGAATATGTTCATAATTACGTGTCCTCTTACATATTGCATCAAATACATACAATTTCGACGCCACAAATGAACAAAACAAAAAAAAAACACAGCACGAAACCCCAACCGTAAAAAAACAAAAATCACAACAGATAAAAAATCCCTGTCAGAAATAAAATAAAACAAAATCAATAAAATGATACACCTTGTTTCAAACAACTCCCCGATAACATAAACACAAAAGAAAGACGAGCCAACACGTTCATTTTCCTTTGAATTCGGACCGTCAACATGTCAGCTGCGTGCAAAAATACTTCGCAGACTAACCAAACAAAAATGTCCGTCTTTGTATTATACTTTCTTTGCAGGAATCACTCATGTTTTTGCATTTAATGGCTCAAACCGGCACGGTTGGCCTAGTGGTAAGGCGTCCGCCCCGTGATCGGGAGGTCGTGGGTTCGAACCCCGGCCGGGTCATACCTAAGACTTTAAAAAATTGGCAATCTAGTGGCTGCTCCGCCTGGCGTCTGGCATTATTGGGTTAGTGCTGGGACTGGTTGGTCCGGTGTCAGAATAATGTGACTGGGTGAGACATGAAGCCTGTGCTGCGACTTCTGTCTTGTGTGTGGCGCACGTTATATGACTGTTAGGAAACGCTGCCGTTGCTGAGCTTTGGTTCAGTTTTGTGTGTTGCATGTAGTTGACTTATTTGTACTTTGTGGGAAAGTACCGATATTATATTTTGTAAACACAATGTTTATGCTTGGACGAGAATGCAGGTGAACTTTCTAGTCCTGTCAAAACAAGTTGTTTACCATGCTGTTTTAGTCGTGAGTTCGTGGCGTTCGTTCGGATTAAGTGTGTCGGCGCTTTTGATGTACGTCAGAGAGAATGTCGCTAGTTTAGTCCATGCACGGCTCGTATAATGTAGTTGTATCGTGTTCGGTCTGGAATATTCTCGAGATTGAGTATTTACTATATATGCCAGCGCGATTTGAATGTTAAAAAAGTTTCTATTTGAGTTCTGCTAGTTGTGCAGTTGTATGTATTGAATGCTGAATAAATCCTCGAACTCAATTTGACGAGTTGTTTTCTGTTGCTGCGAAGACGGGCGACGTAGAATAAAAGAACACAACTATACGACGTTTGAGAACTTGTGGCAATCTCAAGTGCCGTGTAACAATGACAAAGCAGCACCGCCCTGATATGGCCCTTCGTGGTCGGCTGGGCGTTAAGCAAACAAACAAACAAACAAATTTAATGGATCAGCTAGATGAAGATTCCTTTCTTCGCGTGCAAGGCATCGCGTGAGCCATCACAGACCCGGCCAGGGTTTTACATGCACGACGATCCCTTCCACTTGTACACACACTACAAATCACAAGCCTGCTTGCTGATATCTTTCTTTCCAGAGTAAGATTCACACCTGGGAACTCCTGTTTTGCACTTGGAGTATTCTCAAACAAACTTGCTGTAGTTTCAGAAAAATGAGCGTGCGTACTCCACACAGCATTTGAACATCCCTGATTCAAACATGCTTCTCTGACACGCGTTCGTCGCACCGTTCATTAAGTTAACCAAAACATTTAAAACACATGCTTCTTTCAATGTTTACTAACAACACCTGTAATCATGTGTCAAAATACTGGATCGGCTTCGGGATGCGCTTGTGAAGAAAAGTAGTCTGGGAATTTTTCTCGTCGTATTTTTTTCCACAGACCGTACTGATCGTATTCTGGACAATCATGCGTACAAAATACGGCAAAATCGTATGGGTTCCCAGGTCTGAAGATTAGTCGTATCAAATACAGTCAACCGTGTCAACGTCTTCATGCACGGGTCGCCCTGATTGTTTTTTGTGTGTGTAAAAGTCATACGTGGTACTCCTTTTTGTAAACCTGTTTCAGTTTTCGCTCTGTTTCAGACATTCAGTGCACGTAAGCATTTAAGACAAATGTGAATTCTGATTTTCGGCCATCATTCAACCTTTCTGTTACAAGTATTGAAGAATGTTATGTTTCATGTATATACGCTGTTTTGGTATGGCCAAAGAGGAACTCACAACTTCGCAGAGGGAAGCAGACAAGCACAGGAGGCGAAAGAAATAGAGGAAGCGAGAAGAAGGGTGGTATAGGATGGGGGGGGGGGGGGGATGTTTCGGGGCAGTCTAGGTGATAGATATTTTTATCAACCACCTCGCAGCAGCGGCTTAGTGTGGTGCTATTTCCACCAACGCATTGACGTCATCACAATCAGTATTACCGCTCGTAAGGTAGTTGTGATTTCAGCCAAAATATTTTCCCTCAGTTCGCCAGCGAGTGCATGCAGCTACTTTGCCGGGGAAATATACAGTGCCCTCCTGCCGGGAGGGAGCTCGAAATGCACCTGTTGCATGGCAGAAAGTGGGTAGTTTTACCTGTAATAGTCCCCCAGTCCGACACCTGCCAGCCCGCAGCTAGATCGGCAACACTTTATTTTGTTAGTAAGTGCGGGGTACCTCTACTCTTCATTATTATGACTTCTGTGTGTGTGTGTGTGTGTGTGTGTGTGTGTGTGCGTGTGTGTGTGTTTGTGTGTGTGTGTGTGTGTGTGTGCGTGTGTTTGTGTGTTTGTGTGTTTGTGTGTGTGTGTGTGTGTGTGTGTGTGTGTGTGTGTGTGTGTGTGTGTGTGTGTGTGTGTTTTGTGTCTGTATGAGTGAGTGAGTGTTGTGTGTGTCTGTGCGGGTGCGTGCGTGTCTTTGTGCCTGTTGCATCCATCCTTAAAATAATTTCTGTTAACACAAGCAAACAGATACATCACGAAGGCAAAAGAGCGCGTCAGTGAAACCAATAAACACTCTGAACCCGTCAATATAAACCCAAGAATCGAAAATAAAGCGGAACAAATATAGGTTAAAATTGTTCACCCCATGACACTAACGAGACCATTCGGCCGTAATTTCAAGCCGTCCTGGGGCGTTATCTCAAACCTATCCACGCAACTGCGTAAGCTATCTCTCTCCTACCCTCCACTCCCCCCACCAACACTCGTAGCCCCTATTCCACTTAACACCAGATTCTGTGCTGACACCTTGGCACAAATCAGTATTTTGTTACCAAAATGGTTCACGTGTCCAACTCTTGGAGAGTACATACAGGCATGAGACCAAGGGTAGGGCGGATGGTGGCGAGAGAGGTGAAGGGACGTGAAATGTTTACTGTGCCGTCCGGGCTGTGAGCAGTGCCCGCCAATGTTTAGCTCAGGCACCGTCGCGGCAGACGCGCCGTAGTTCTATGCTGGAAAATGCAGCGCGCTATTTTGGCCATCTGACCAACTGTCGTCCTCATCTCTAAGACCAAGAGGTGTAAGTTACACCCGCCTTCAGGCTCAGGCAATTTCAAACGCTCGACTCAAGACTGCATAGGCTGTACAGGCACCAAAAAGGTTAGTGTCAGTGGTACATGTCATTTCCTTCACGTGAAAGCGATCATGTTCAACACCACAAAACTGTTAAGACGGAATAAAAGCATCTTTGGACTCAAAACAGACCATTGGTTTCCTTAGTGGTTTACGTATCCTAGCCGCAGAGAGTGCAATAGCTGTAATACAGTGGAACTCACCCCCCCCCCCCCTTTTAAGACCTCCACAAATCAGAGAAAATCATGTCTTAAAAAGGAGGGAGTCTTAAAATGGGGGTATATTTACAGAGGTTATGAATAGACAGTCTGAGAAAACAGGGTCTTAAAAGGGCGGTAGTTTTTTATTTTTTTTTAATTTTTTTTTTTAAAGATTTTATTAAACATAGTATTTCATTTGTAAAGGATGTTATGAATGAAAATGGTATTATTTCTTTTGAAGATTTATGTCAAAAAGTGGGTTATAAACCATCCAGACAGTTTGAATACAATGCATTATGCACAGCACTTAAATCCAGACGTACAGACACATTACCATATCAATATCTTACATTGCAGGATTTCATTGTTGTTGTTTTTTTTTCTTGTTTTTTTTTCCCAAAATTTTAATCAATCAATAAACACGTGATAACAAACATGGTAACTGTGTGTTTTCTGTTTGTACACATAATTTCTCATTTACATGCTTTACCTTAAATCAGAGACAATAAACAATTTGTTTCTAATTAATAAAACGTCAGACTAACGAAATCTCAAAACAACATGATTTCCAAAAATAATTTCCAGTGTTAATCGTGAATCGTTTTTTTTAAAAATGCTTACGCACATCTTTGCGATTAAAATAATATGATTAATCTTCTTCATATTTTTGCTGTTACTTTTAATACCAAAAAGCACATCTGTAACATTCAACCTAATTCTTTCGCCAATGTTTACTAAAATGTACATTTCAATATATTTCCAAAACCTGAGCACGGTTGGGCATTCAAAGAAAAAATGTTCCAATACATCAAGTTCATCCTCACAATATGTACAGTTTTTATCAGCCTTCACTTTCATCTTACACAATAAAATATTAGTTGGATAAATGTTTTGCAATATTTTCCAATGCAGTACACGTAATCGAACTTCACTAGTGACAGTGGCTGCTAAGTTCCAATTCTTTTCGTCGATTTCAAATCCTAACTTTCTTCTCCAAAATCCTTCTGAACAGGGTGGGCTGTATTTTTTTCCTACGAGAATCTTTCGAATTTCTTTTGCTGATCTCACTTTTTTTCCACAAAAGGTCGGAATGTCACAGACTGAACAATTTACATCGTCTATAGCTACATTTCTTAAAAGGAGATGTACAGCTGTACGAACAACATTGTACTCAAGCAATCTATTTGCAGTGTAGCCAGTTCTTTCACACACTTCTTCATAGGTAGCAAAACGTCCATTCTCACACACATCGCTCACATACATTATACCACTTTTAATCCAATCCGCAAAAAAGAGTGGGTTACCTTGACAAATTATATCTTTGTTGTTCCACAACAAACCCGATACAGAATTACCATTATCGACTTGATTATTATCAAGCCATGCCTTCAACACAGCGGACCAAAATTCCGATTTAATACTGTCCAATCCTTTAAATGGTTTGCTATTAATGTTCGCAAAAAAACATTCAAAGCGACTCCCAAAACGGAAAAACAGTGCTTTTGGGAGCCATGACCATTTCTGGTCTTCATTAGACAGAGTTAGGTTCACAACCCAGCTTAACAAAAAGGAACACTGCATCTGTCGCAAATCAATCATATTCAATCCATCTTGCTTAACTTCGTTACATAAAACAGTTCTTTTCACCTTTTCAAATGCCTTCCTGTTGCAGTCTTTTTTGCGCCACACGAAGCGAAACATTAACCTATTAATTTCAGTTAGAACGTCGTCTGGTACAATCAGCGCCTGCATTATATAGACAAAATGTGGCAGAATAAACGTTTTAAATACACAGACTTTACCAATAATGCTTAAATTCCTTTTCTCCCACACGCAGATGAGCCTTTTCGCAACATTCACTCTCTCTTCCCAATTCTCTCTCACTTTTGACGCACGCATGTAATTACAGAAATATACACCCAGAATTTTCATTTTGTCTGTACATGCAAAACCGCAACACTCATTCCTACAGTTCTTCCGTGACCCAAACCACATTAGCTTGGATTTTTGGTGATTTATGTTCAAACCTGATATTTCCGAAAATGTATCAATCAAAGCCAGGGCTTGGAACATGTCATGTTCATCTTGCAAAAACAATGTAACATCATCAGCGTACAACAATACTTTCAAAACTTTATCCATATCTCCGTTGTTCCATTGGTTTCCTTAGTGGTTTACGTATCCTAGCCGCAGAGAGTGCAATAGCTGTAATACAGTGGAACTCACCCCCCCCCCCCCTTTTTAAGACCTCCACAAATCAGAGAAAATCATGTCTTAAAAAGGAGGGAGTCTTAAAATGGGGGTATATTTACAGAGGTTATGAATAGACAGTCTGAGAAAACAGGGTCTTAAAAGGGCGGTAGTCTTAAATGGAGGGGGGGGCGGGGGTCTTAAAAAGGGAGGGGGGGGTCCACTATAGTACCAAACAGTTCATTTGAGATTTAGCATTAATGGAATCACTATTTCCGAGAAATTCGCACTTATTGGAATCTAGCTGAGGGAACGGGCTGTTGAAGGTGGGGCCTACCGTTTTGTCGGCAATTCGTTGCGCTGTGTCCTAGGCTGGGGAGGTGGTAGCTGTCACTTTGTGGTCCTTGCCGGGGTGGCCCATGCCGCAGGTGTCGCAGACGTGGAGGAATCTGCAGCGGGACCCATAGGGACAGTCGCCTTTGTTGGTATACAATAAGCACACTTCCTTCCCGTTGGGTCCCGCTGGTCGCCGGGAACCGCCGCTGGCCGTCGTAGCCTTGCCGCCCTTGTTGTCTTGGACGCCATGCTGGAGCCGGTCCCGCAGGATCACCGTGGACAGGTGGGGGTTGGGGGTTCCCCACTTGAATCCGCTGGACGACTGGCGCCTTCTGTACTCGTCGTCGTACAGAAGCACCGACTGCCACAAGTATCTGGCCCCCAGCTCGCCTATCATCTCTGTGTACCGGAGGTAGGCGGTCGAGTCAAACCCGGGCTTCTCAGCACTCAACTTCGCCATGATACGTGCGTTTGCCACAATCCAGTGGCAGGGGGAGACTTTGTCAAGTTTTGGTCTCTGGTTGAGTTTTAGGATGACACCTCCCCCGAGTGTCACCTCTTCCTCGGCCGCCATCGACCCCGGCACAAAATCCAGAATGGAGAGATAGGAGGTCTCACCTGTTGGCTGCAGTGACAAGCCGCCTAACAGTCCCTGGAGTGGTTCCACGCTTTTTTCCTCAGTCACCCGCTGGGATAGTGGCCCTCCCCCGCTTCGCTTTTGCAGGGCCGCCACTGCTACTCTCAGCGCTACGTAGTGGCCACGCTTGAGACCCAGGCCCTCCAAATCCTGGGCAGTCGCATTTCTCAGCACATTGAGGGTGTTCAACTCCTCATCCTGGAGAACTTTAACCACCGTTAAAGGCAGATCTGTTGCCCACGCTCCAAATTCGAAGTCCATTTTGCAGTAAGAAATAGTTGGCATATGCCCGCTGCGCCGCGCTGGTAAGGACTGACCACAATGTGTTGCTCTCCCGTTCTTATAGACCCCCGCTGATGCATCACACGTGCAAGCCCCCCGGCAACATGGACATTGCGGCTGGGCTATTCTCCTTGACTTTCACAAGTCCTCCTCTCCCCTCTCTTTCTAATTACGGGCCTAAGTGTTGATATCCTGCTTTACTACCCTCTCTTCCCTACCTGCCAACACTGATCCCTTTAGGCCTACCTCAAGTATCTAACATCCTCCTCCTCCACCCGCGGCTAATCTGTCTCGTTTAAATAGAGTTTATCTGACGCTGTCCGCTCTATCTAAACTCACACTTTAAAGACGACGTCCTTTCCGTTTCAGCGATCGTGTTTTTCTGTTCAGGTGTTTACGTGGTGTAACTGTATGAACATCTTTTCACTTGAACACATACCAACACTCAACAGCCTGGCTGCTTCCCGTGCAGAGTGGCAATACTTTGCTGTATTGATGAAGCATATTGACACTGGTGTCATTACAAAATCAATTCAACAACAACAACAAGTCCATTCTGCACAGGAAACTGAGTGCCTCCCAAGGATTATGGTGTGGCGTTGTACATCAATTCTGCTGGATAGCTCCTTGAAGTTCAAATCCCTAGCTGTCCATCACAAGCAGCAACAACCCATTAACAAGCCAAAACCTACTTCAAAGCAAAATCAATAAATGTGTATTACGTCCAATTTCTGATCACAATGCACTCTGATCTGAGCTACAATCTTTAAAAAATAACTTTTCACTGACATCAAAGAAAAAGGCACACGCTGTCTAGCAGTGAATCAATTATTTTCAAGCCTCCTCCTTGCAAACTGAAGCATGCGGCCTTGAACTCCATCTTAGTTAGCGTGAGTAGAAGACAGACTATGAGGTCCATGGACAATACGGACAAAGCGGTACTGCTTTAGAATAAATCCAAGTGTTTGTGTTTGCTGTCTGTACATTGTTGATAACAACAATAACAATAACAACACTTTATTGTCCATTAAAATGAATACATTAAAACGGAAAATTGCCTTCGACATGTCTAACCTGCCTGTAAATGTTTCTGGTTTTTTTTCGCCAGTACGTGAGATTGTCTTTGTGTTTTTGTTTGTTTGTTTGTTTGTTTGTTTGTTCGTTTGTCTCTTTTGTTGTTGTTGTTTTTAACTTTCTTCCTTCCTCTGTTTCTGTCCGTCTCGAAACTGTCATGCTCCAAGCCAAACCCTCGATTACAAAATCAAAGTCTGAGGATATAAAAATGATTAACAAAGTAAGTTATGAGAATCTCAGCCAAATAACACTGTCCTGAAAGGAACACCAGGGACAAAGTCACTTCCGTGTTGTGTTCGGTATCTTCCGGGTCGTGCTTTCTCAAACACGTTAAAAAAAACATCACCTCCGGTTTTAATCTCTCCTCAATCTCGTGCCTTTAGGGCCAAAATTATCGAACTAAGGAAATGAAACTGGGTTGCTGGATGACAGAGAGGAGGCGGGGGAGGGGAGATAATTTGCTGGGTGGAGGTGAAGGGGGTGGAGAACAAGGACAAGGGGTGAACGCCCCCAAAATGCCGTCGACCACACAGCGCTGAGTGAGGCAAATCACGTTGACAAATGTTCAGTGATGAAGCAACGCAGCTGGGTGGTGTAAAATGCACTTAAAACAGGAATGTTGCGCGGGATCGACAGTCGGCGAAACACCGAAACCTATTTCAAACCGCTGAAAACGTTACCGTATTTTCGGCAAAATTGTCAATGTTTGTTTGGTGGTGTTTTTTTCAGGGTGGGGGGAAAAGTGCCTGTTATTTCTGATAACTGTCGAAACTCACATGGCCATTTCGACAAATGGGTAGAAAAAAATCATCTTCGCAACCTTCCTACAAAAGCTTCAGAAGAGCGTGACTCGATGAAAAGAACAAACAAACACTAATTCACTCATACGCAACGAAATGCTACTCACACTCAAAAACAATCTCGGACGAAAGAATCATGGACATTGTCACTGATAACAAATGTAGACGGAACTGCCACAAGAGCTAATTAGACATGTAATTATTTTCCAGGAAGATTCGCACTCATCAAAGACTCTTTGTGGAGAACCTTGTAGCAAACACCGGATCTCAGACGAATCAGTCAGGTCAAATATATTTCCCCAGAAAGCGGCGTATGGCTGCCTGAACTGCAGGGTAAAAATGGTCATACACGTAAAAAAACCACAAAAAACCCATGAGTGAATGTAGGAGTTTCAGCCCATGAACGAAGAAGAAGAAGAAGAAAAAGATCAAATATGAACTTATCATGAATATACTCAGCCAAGAATATAATGCCGCAGCAGGAAATCCCTAAAGCCTTATATATATATAGCAAAATCCAATAAGGAGCTGGCAGCGCTCACAATTCCATTGTAGCTAAGACTGATGAATGAAGCATATTAAGCATACTTTACTTCCAGTAGGCCCCTAAATGTCACCTTGTAAATCACCAGACTTTCTGCCAAACCTTTACGTGGAATAAGAGGATCACTCCACTTGGACTTTCCCTGAGTTAATGTTGTCGCCCACGCCTAAAAGTCACAAAACGTTGGTATACTTACTGCAAGGGCTTCTGCGACTAAAGCAAAATCTTAAAAGTTGTGGTAGTGTCAATACAGGGTTTTTCACAAATACTCGAAAGTACAAAAAATACTATTTAATAGTATCAAAAAAGGATTCATCAGACAACCTTAAAAGTTGTGGTAGTGTCAATACAGGCTTTTTCACAAATACTCGAAAGTACAAATAGTATCAAAAAGGATTCATCAGACAATCTTAAAAGTTGTGGTAGTGTCAATACAGGGTTTTTCACAAATACTCGAAAGTACAAAAAATACTATTTAATAGTATCAAAAAAGGATTCATCAGACAACCTCAAAAGAACGGGGGTGGTGGAAGGGGGGGGGGGGGGTGGTCAAAAATGGACTATTAGAAAGACATTCTGAAAAGCACGGGTTGTGGTCAACAAGAATTTGTTAGACAATCTCAAAACGGGGTGATGGCAAATAGAAACACGTCATAAACACGCAAAAAGATGGTCCAAAAAATCATTACCACACCCAAACAAATATCTTTGGTGTTAAAAGTCAGGCTCAGTCCAAAAGGATGATAAGGCGAGCAGCATTTTTGTGGAAACATCAGCGGTTACATAGGACACGAAGTTCGATTGGGGTACAATCGGAAGATTCTATACAAAGGGGTAATACGGTCAGACGGAAATATCACGGAATACCGACTCTCGTGGCGGCACATGTCACGCAAAGAGAGCTGTGAGATGAAACAAAATGTTCTTCACTGCACGCGAGCTTCTTTTATGAAACAGCGTGAGTCTTCGTTACAAAACGTCCAGAAACTGTGGTTATGTCACGCATGAAAATGTGTGATCGTATGGGAGCGTGTGTGTGTGTGTTTGTGTGTGTGTGTGTGTGTGTGTGTGTGTGTGTGTGTGTGTGTGTGATCGTATGTGTGTGTGTGTGTTTGTGTGTTTGTGTGTGTGTGTGTGTGTGTGTGTGTGTGTGTGTGTGTGCGTGTGTGTGTGTGTGTGTGTGTAGGGGTAGGTGTGTGTGTGTGTGTGTGAGTGTGTGTGTGTGAGTGTGAGTGTGTGTGTGTGAGTGTGTGTGTGTGTGTGTGTGTGTGTGTGTGTGTGTGTGTGTGTGTGTGTGTGTGTGTGTGTGTGTGTGCGCTTGTGTATTTTAATTGATGTCGTTGAATTGTTTTATAATTGCGTATGTTTGGTGTGCTTGGCTGGAGGGAATAGAGTGAAACCCGCAATTGTCAAAACAAATTCCCAAACTTGGGCAATAAATTATTCTGTATTCTGTATGGTATTATAGGCAAGTCACTCGCGTGGACTGTGTCTGAATCACGTGAACAAGGAGTACCTGTTGAAAGCTTGCCTCACTAAGAGTAAGACTATTCACTCTTTCATAACCCATAAAAAACCTAGAGAGTTATTTCCGGAGTTCGTCCATTACTCGTATTTATCGCCTTGGTGGACAGAGCTTTTAGTTTCAGTATCATGATCACACATTGTGACTCCAATAATAGACACATGGCTGCCTGAATTGCGGGGTAAAATCGGTCGTACACGTAAATCCCCACTAATGCAAATTCACAAATGCACGTGGGAGTTCCAGCCCCTGAACGAAGAAGGAGAAAGAGAATTGCTGTACAAAAGTACTGCGTCTGTCTGTCTCTCTGTCTGTTTCTCTGTCTCTCAGTCTGTCTCTTGTTGTCTCTCTCTCTCTGTCTCTGTCTCTATGTCTGTGTCTGTCTGTCTGTCTGTCTGTCTGTCTGTCTGTCTGTCTGTCTGTGTCTGTCTGTCTGTCTGTCTCTCTCTCTCTCTCTCTCTCTCTCTCTCTCTCTCTCTCTCTCTCTCTCTCTCTCTCTCTCTCTCTCTCTCTCTCACTTAACACTTATTGGAACAGCACCCTATTTAACCACCCACACGGCTAAGCTGAAAAAGAAATTGACGGCCTACGTAAACACCTACTTTAACACGTTCAATAATCACACAGTTTCGATTTTCCTAGCGTGCGGAAAGTGACAAGCCAGTGTAGCGCAGTAGCGTATGGGCTGCAGCAGCTCGCATATCGTTTGAAGTGACAAACCAGTATAGCGCTGCAGAGTAAAGCGCTTCACTAAGCGCGCTTTTGTCTTCTTTAAAAAAAAAAGAACTTTCTAAGCTTGTTTTTAATCAAAACATATCATATCGATATGTTTTCGCAATCAGGAAATAATAAAGAATAAGACAGAGTTAGTTTGGGATCGATTACTAACAGAAGAATCAGATGAGATTATTTTTAAATCGATTTCTGAACTTTTGATTTTAATAAGAGTGTTTAACTTTCTGAGCTTGTTATTAATCAAAATAGAGCATATCTATATGTTTTAGGAATCAGGAAATAATAAAGAATAAGACAGAGTTAGTTTGGGATCGATTACTAACATTTTAATTTTAATTAAAATGTTCAGATTTTTAATGACCAAAATTGATTAATTAATTTTCAAGCTTCCCAGCTGAAATGCAATACCATAGTCCGGGCTTCGTCGAAGATTGCCTGGCTAAACTTTTAATCAATTTAATAGAAAAATGAGGGTGTGACAGTGCGGCCTCAACTGTCACACACAAATAAACAGATATGACGTCATCAAAATAATGTATCAAAAAATGTAAAAAGAAAAAAAAGTTTGGGGATATCAGTCTCAGGAACTGTCATGCAAGGTTTCATGAAGATCGGTTCAGTTGTTTTTTTGTGAATTGCTCTACATACACACACACACACACACACATACACCACATACGATTCCCCGTTAAAACATTTAGCCAAAACTTGACTAAATGTAAAAAGGACAATGGAAGACACCGGGAGACACAGACAGACAGACGGAAACAGAAACACACAAACAGACAGTGCAAATAAAAGCCTACCTTGACTATAGGAGCAATGTCCTGCTTGTCGAGGTCGTCAGTAGGGGAGGTGGTGTGGCGGGCGGGGACGGTGTCGTGTAGGGATCCTCCCGCAGCAGACGACGCGGGGATGAGGTTGGCGGGGGACTGCAGACGGCTGTGGAGGGAGCGAGAGATGCAACCTGCCCCAGGTGAGGCGAGGATCCTGGAGGTGCTGTTGAAATAGTTGCCAGTCACGTCTGGAACAGAGAGGAGACAAAAATAATGTAAGTTTGTTGGTTTCAGGTTACAGAGTTCGGCATCATGAACTCTAAAAATAGTTGCCAATCACGTCTGGAACAGAGAAGAGAAAAAAAGAATGTAAGTTTGTGAGTTTCAGGTTACAAGTTCGGCATCATGTACTGTGGAAATAGTTGCCAATCACGTCTGGGGAAGACTAAATATAAAAAGAATTTTGATTGACTGGTTTTAAGTTATCCCCGAAAGAAGTGTTTTCATTCATTCACCTCGCTGAGAGAGCTACAAGCTCCTGATCCTGATTGGAAAAACATATTTTTGTTTGGAATGAAACACTCGTTCACATGCCTATAACGTCTATATGGGTCAGAAACAGGTAAGGATACAGAGTGCACTATTTGTGCATGCCATTAAGCTATGCCCACACGATCAACAAGCTAAGCGTCTCCATTTGCTAAATGATTTCACAGGGAACAACCAAACAACCACATGATCGAACCCTCCATTGAACGCACGGCCTATTATTTATGCCGCGATAGGGATTATGACGAGTACTTGGCCTGTTTTCCTTTCATGCAACTTGTAGCGATCTGGGATAATCTGCAGTGCGTCGTCGGTCCTGCTGAAGTTACATAGGTGAGCGGATCCCCTTATCTTCTCAAAAGGAGCACATTCATTTTGGATTAACAAATATCAAGCATCTTCCTTTCGTACATCATCAGTCAACCGAAGACATTGAACCGTCCAAAAATAAATCGAGTGAGTGATCGCAATACTGTTTAACGACATTAACAACAACAAGAACAAGAACAAGAACAACAACAACAACAACAACAACAACAACACAAAGATGCAGAAAAAAAGAAAAAAAGTGCTGTTTTCAAAGAGCAGCAGATGGGAAACCATCAACAACAACAACAACAATATTCAGTCAGCATCTGTAACACTCTGGGAGTAACTCTAAACAACAATTAAAATGAACAAAAATGTCGAGAATTCTCAAGGCATCGAGGGCGAATGAAGTGAAAGTTGGTTCTGTGCACACCCATGGATGTTGTTAAATATGTTGTGCACTATAAACCCACAGAGAAAAGATTGAATGAGGCGTAACTAATTCACCAGTCCCCTGCGATAATTTTCGCAACAAAATAGTTTTTTTTCTCTTGTTTGTCTTTTTTGACAATCTAATTTCTCTCTCGGAACTTTCCTTGTTTCGGCTTAGTTTCTTTTCTTACTTTCTTCTTCAAACCCGTCTCCGTTATTTCGCGCGCGAGCGTGTGTGTGAATGTCTTCGTCCGTGTGTGTGTGTGTGTGTGTGTGTGTGTGTGTGTGGGCGTGCGTGCGTGCGTGCGTGCGTGTGTGTGTGTGTGTCTGTGTGCGTGCGTGTGTGTGCGTGTGTGCGTGACTGAGTCTGGGTGTCTGCACGTGCGTGCGTACGTGCGTGCGTGCGTGCGTGCAGGAGTGCAGGAGTGCGTGCAGGAGTGCAGGAGTGCGTGCGTGTGTGTTTTCCCGTTGTCTCATAAACTTCATTAGACGGTGTTCCTTTTTCTTTTTCCTCTGTAACGTGTAAAATGTAATCTTCGGAATCCAATTAGAGCCCAAAGGAAGGTTTACGCCAAATCCTGTGTGTCTTGTGCAAACACATGAATAAAGCTCAAGGCGAAAGAACAAGTGTTTTCTTCCATAAGGAGGTAACTTCCTTGACATTCAAGATCCAGGCACACCTTTTTGGAGCTGAGACCGCAATTTTGTGTGCATGTACAACTGTCTCGAAAACTGGTGCACGTACTTTAAATCTCCTTACATTTTGCAGGGCTCAACATGTCCCAAAATAAAGACTGCGATTGTTAAGATCGTTGTATCAACACTATTTACATTGTTATCAAACTGAATGTCTTCAACAAAATTATAACCAAAATCGAGTTCTGACAGGCACACACACAAACAAAACAAACACACACAAAAAATCAACAATATGGAATCACATTCGGGGAGAGATATCCATACCAACACTGGTTAGGTACAACAGAACGCCAGGAAGAAAAATGAAAGATACAGGTCTCCTATATACACACCTACATATACAAAGCTTAGTGTGCTCAGTGTACTCTAGTAGTGCGTGCGCGGGCGTGGATGTACCTGGTTACTAAGATACCAACTAAGATACTAAGATGCTGCCTCAAAGCACACCTAAGGAGGATAGGTGTAGCAGAGTCTGCCACATGTGACTGTGGAGGGAGATCAGACTCCAGAACATGTTCTCCAAGCATGTCCCCTCCTCGACCAACTGCGGATATAGACATGGCCTGACCAAACAGATCTGAGGACCAAAATGTGGGGAGCACTGGAGGACCTGGAAAGAACGTCCATGTTCGTGGCATCCTCCGGATTCCGAGCCTGACACAACCGTCGTACGAAGAAGAAGAAGAAGAAGATACCAAAAAGACTTAAAAACACCTGATTCCTATTTCCTTATCAGCCGTGCTCTCTCAAGAAAAACAAGTCGCGTAAGGCGAAATTACTACATTTAGTCAAGCTGTGGAACTCACAGAATGAAACTGAACGCACTGCATTTTTTCACAATGACCGTAGTCCGCCGCTAGTGCAAAAGGCAGTGAAAGTGACGAGCCTGTTCAGCGCGGTAGCGGTTGCGCTGTGCTGCATAGCACGCTTTACTGTACCTCTCTTCGTTTTAACTTTCTGAGCGTGTTTTTAATCCAAACATATCATATCTATATGTTTTTGGAATCAGGAACCGACAAGGAATAAGATGAAATTGTTTTTAAAACGATTTCGGAAATTTAATTTTAATCATCATTTTTATATTTTTAATTTTCAGAGCTTGTTTTTAATCCGAATATAACATATTTATATGTTTTTGGAATCAGAACATGATGAAGAATAAAATAAAAGTAATTTTGGATCGTTTTATAAAAAAATAATTTTAATTACAATTTTCAGATTTTTAATGACCAAAGTCATTAATTAATTTTTAAGCCTCCATGCTGAAATGCAATACCGAAGTCCGGCCTTCGTCGAAGATTGCTTGGCCAAAATGTCAATCAATTTGATTGAAAAATGAAGGTGTGACAGTGCCGCCTCAACTTTTACAAAAAGCCGGATATGACGTCATAAAAGACATTTATCGAAAAAATGAAAAAACCGTCTGGGGATTTCATACCCAGGAACTCTCATGTAAAATTTCATAAAGATCGGTCCAGTAGTTTAGTCTGAATCGCTCTACACACACACACACGCACAGACACACACACACACACACACACACACACACACACACACACACACACACACACACACACACACACACATACACCACGACCCTCGTCTCGATTCCCCCTCTATGTTAAAACATTTAGTCAAAACTTGACTAAATGTAAAAACACTTGTGTGCTCTGGCTGTTTGTTCTTGTTGTTGCTGAAAGTTATAATGCCTCAAAGATAAGCAGACACCTTGTGACAAATCAATAGCACTTACTTCGTACACATATATTTCATAAAAATAAACTGTAAAGTACCTTGTATTCGCCCGGTATCGAGTAAACGCCCAACCCCTACTCTGGGTCCAATTCCGCGCACACTAAACATGTAACACACATCAACACACAACACTGTAGAATTTCTCTGACACACGATCTGTTGGTCAAAAATAGGCACTTCAATACACTGTTACCATCACATTAAACACAAAAATTTTAAAAGTGACCGACTCGTGTCTTCCTCAAAACAAGTAAATGCCAGAGAGTGGCACGGCAAAATTAACCTCAAACACTGTAGAGTTCCTCCGGCGGACGATCCGGTCGATAAGGGAAAAAAAAAAAAAAAAAATAGTCTGTTTACGGTAACATAGGCACAAAAAAATAGGGTCGGTAGGTCGGGATTTATTTTTCTCTCCCAAAAACCATATTTTTAAGATATTTTGCCAAAAAACAGACCCCCCCCCCCCCCCCCCCCCCCCCCCAATGCCAAAAAGAAGTCTAGGGTCGCGCGAAAATAAATAGGGTCGGTCGGGATACCGTAAACAGACTTTTTTTTTGTTGGCCTAAGAAACATTTCAATATGCAATTACTATCTTAAAACTTAAAAAATAGATCACTGCAATTTGTGCTTAAATTGTATTTCAACAGTGGAACCATTACCACCATCGACCAAAAGGAAAAGCACCGTAACACTGTTTAGCCGTACAACATTATGAGGCGAACACCCTCGCGCTCCTCTTCACAGACAATCGTTTCCAGGAAAATGACAACTATTCACAGGTCAACAGAAACAACGTGATCCAATTATCAGAAAATCCCGCATGATTATCCGACTTCTGGAATATCTTCGAGTTGGGATTATCTGTATTGCAAGTAAAATGGTACCCTTCTTTTAAGATAAATAAACAAACATCGGAGACAATGAGGTGTTTTAGAGGAAGGAGTTTCACAAATAAGGTACATTTTCACAAGCTATGAACAGAACATCTGAAAACAAACAAGGTCTACATCCGGGGGGAGGGGGGGGGGGTATTAAAAATAAGGGTTCCATTGTTATTACTCTCCGTTATCACGTCCGTGAGTGTTTTGCGACACCAAGCCGAGTGCGCTGAACTCGACTTGTTGACGGTCTTGCTCTCAGGCATTTGTTGGCGAACAGAGTTTGAAAGTAAGAAGCCTGAAGTACCTAACACACTGATTCATTGATTATGTCACTACGGGTCTCCTGGGGTTTGAGACACAAACAAGTTGGATTTCAAAAGCAGCTGTGGAGCGCTTTGAGTCTCTGTATCTGTCTGTCTGTCTGTCTGTCTGTATGTATGTATGTATGTATGTATGTCAGTCTGTCTATCTGTCTATCTCTTATTGTATCTCTGTCTGTCTGTCCGTGTGTCTGTCTTTCTTTCTGTCTGTCTCTCTCTCGCTCTCTCTCGCTCTCTCTCTCTCGCTCTCTCTCGCTCTCTCACACGAACACATATACTCGCAAACGCACGTCTCAGGCACGCACGCAAACACACAACATCCTCATGTCTCGTGATAATGCGTTCCAATTGCCGACAGCCACTAATGTAAGTAGAGACCGCTCTGTTCACGAATGAGACAATTGTTTGCTTATCCTATAACGCTCGTTAATTATGCATTACGTAATCTAATCAAACTTAATTACATTTAGTCAAGTTTTGACTAAATGTTTTAACGTAGAGGGGGGAATCGAGACGAGGGTCGTGGTGTATGTGTGTGTGTGTGTGTGTGTGTGTGTGTGTGTGTGTGTCTGTATGTGCGTGTGTGTGTGTATAGTGATTCAGAGTAAACTACTAGACCGATCTATATGAAATTTTACATGAGAGTTCCTGGGTATGATATCCCCAGACGTTTTTTCCTTTTTTTGATAAATGTCTCTGATGACGTAATATCCGGCTTTTCGTGAAAGTTGAGGCGGCACTGTCACGCTCTCAATTTTCAACCAAATTCGTTGAAAGTTTGGTCAAGTAATCTTCGACGAAGCCGGACTTTAGTATTGCATGGAGGCTTAAAAATTAATCAATTGATGAGTTTGCTCATTAAAGTTGTCATTAATATCGATTTTTCGCAAACAGATTTAAAATTGATTGCATCGTATTCTTCATCACATTCTGAATCTAAAAATATATACATATGTCATGTTTACTCTTAAAATGTGATCACAATTAACAAAAATAGATTAATTAGTCTTACGAATAAAATTTAAGAAATCGATCCAAAAATGATTTCATCTTATTCTTTATCATTTCCTGATTCCAAAAACATATAGATATGATAGGTTGTATTCAAAACAAGCTCAGAAAGGTAACAAGAATACAGAAAAGCGCGCTTTCCTGCTTAGCACAATACGCTACCGCGCTAATCTGGCGTGTCAATGTCACTACGTTTTGCACGTGGGAGGTGAGCGATTTCCTTCACGCGGGGATTGACGAAGCTGTACTGTCTTGGTAAAAAAAAAATACAGTGCGTTCAGTTTCATTCCGTGAGTTCGACAGCTTGACTAAATGTAGTAATTTCGCCTTACGCGACTTGTTTTCTTGTTGCAACAGGCGAACTCGCGTGCGTGAAACTCGTGTCAAATGATCTCTCGCTCTGTCTCTACCTGTCTTTCTCTCCATCTCTCTCTGTCTCTCTTTCTCTCCATAACTATATTTCTCTGTGTGTGTGTGTGTGTGTGTGTGTGTGTGTGCGTGTGTGCGTGCGTGCGTGCGTGCGTGCGTGCGTGCGCGTGTGTGTGTTTGTGTGTGTGAGTCTGTCTGTCTGTCTGATTTTCTGGCTGTCCGTCTCTGTGTCCGTCGTTTTTATATTTAGTCAAGTTTTGACTAAATATTTTAACATCGAGGGGGAATCGAAACGAGGGTCGTGGTGTATGTGCGTGTGTGCGTGCGTGTGTGTGTGTGTGTGTGTAGAGCGATTCAGACTAAACTACTGGACCGATCTTTATGAAATTTGACATGAGAGTTCCTGGGTATGAAATCCCCGAACGTTTTTTTCATTTTTTTGATAAATGTCTTTGATGACGTCATATCCGGCTTTTCGTGAAAGTTGAGGCGGCACTGTCACGCCCTCATTTTTCAACCAAATTGGTTGAAATTTTGGTCAAGTAATCTTCGACAAAGCCCGGGGTTCGGTATTGCATTTCAGCTTGGTGGCTTAAAAATTAATTAATGACTTTGGTCATTAAAAATCTGAAAATTGTAAAAAAAAATAAAAATTTATAAAACGATCCAAATTTACGTTTATCTTATTCTCCATCATTTGCTGATTCCAAAAACATATAAATATGTTATATTCCGATTAAAAACAAGCTCTGAAAATTAAATATATAAAAATTATTATCAAATTTTTTTTTTCGAAATCAATTTAAAAACACTTTCATCTTATTCCTTGTCGGTTCCTGATTCCAAAAATATATAGATATGATATGTTTGGATTAAAAACACGCTCAGAAAGTTAAAACGAAGAGAGGTACAGAAAAGCGTGCTATCCTTCTCAGCGCAACGAATACCCCGCTCTTCTGCCACGGGCGGTGGAGTGACGATGCTACGAGTATACGGTTGCGTTGCGTTGCGTTCAGTTTCATTCTGTGAGTTCGACAGCTACTTGACTAAATATTGTATTTTCGCCTTACGCGACTTGTTTTAGTTATACTCGCGTAAGGATGTTGTATTCAGACTAAACATCGTCGTGAAAGCTGCTCCAAAATAACAAAAACTCTTTCCCCCTTCTATTTAAAAGCCATCCCTAGGAGGCACAGAACAACAGAATAGGCTTGTCACCACAAAGCCACAAGTCTCCTCGATGCAAGAAAAAACCCTGAATAAGCTACCCCTCTGAGAACAGAAGCGTAAGGGTAATAAAAGAAGAGTTCATGTAATTAAGCAATTGCTGTAATGAAGCGAGCCCTCAGCTGGGTGCATTCGTGTAATTACGGTTGACAGAGAACCCCCAGTGGAATCGACGGTTGTCATGCAGGCTCCAGCTGAGCGTGGTCGTGCTATTTCACCCAGCGTGGTTCACTTCAACCAGAGACATACATACACGTTCCATAGGGAGTGTGTGTGTGTGTGAGTGTGTGTGTGTGTGTGTGTGTGTGTGTGAGTGTGCGTGTGTGTGTGTGTTTGTGTGTGCGTGTGTGAGTGTGTGTGTGTGTGTGTGTGTGTGTGAGTGTGTGTGTGTGTGTGTGTGTGTGTGTGAATTTGTGTGGGTGTGAGTATACGTGTGTGTATGGGGGGAGTTAATGTTGTTGTTGTTTTTGGTTGTTGTTGATGATGATGTTGTTATACGATTGGAATTAATCTATACCACCAATGCCCAATTGTATCGTATGCAGTGCAATCGACACAGACAGAGACATTAATCCAAACACTTACGCCCAACAAGATAAGGAATTAAGACATCTCAAGAGGGCGTGTAATGTCACAATTGAGGACGAGATGTAAAGTTGATTAAAAATTGTGCTGCGTGCACCATGGACATTGTCTGAAGACGTTGTGTATGGTCCGCGTGGTATCTCCTTCGCGGTTTTATCAATTGTATGTGTGTATGTGTGTGCGGGGGGTGGGGTGGGGGCGCTTTGTGTATCTGTGCATGTGTGTTTATGTCCCGCTTTGTGCGTGGTGGGGGTGACGAATGTGAGACATGTCTGTCTGTCAATGTGTGCTCCTGCGCGCGCGAGTGTGTGTATGGGTGTGTGTGTGTGTGCGTGTGCGCGCGTGTGTGTGTGTGTGTGCGTGTGTGTGTCTGGTGTGTGTGTATGTGTATGTGTGGGTGTGTGTGGGTGTGTGCGCGCGGGAGTGTGTGTGCGTGTCTGTCTGTCTGTCTGTCTGTCTGTCAGTCTGTCTGTCTTGTCTGTATCTGTTATTGTCTATATGAATCTGTGTCTGTATTATCCTGTGTCAATGTGTATCTATGCTTGTCCGCGGTCTGGAAGAGTAGTTAAAATCAAACGTGCACAGCTTAAAAAACTGAGCGCACCGTTCTGCTTGCGAATCGCTTTCTACGCTGTCTGCATGCCCCTTTCTGCACATTGACGCCAAGAGGCAAATACCTTTGTGGAGACAGATGAACTGCGCACACATTGTAAGATCAACTGAGAAATGTCAGACTATTTTCAGCAACAAAACACATGCCATTATTATTTGTGCTTACCGCCTACACACTGTCAACCTCGCATTGTCTCCAACCCACTGAACAACCGGTGCTCTGCTCCGCTGGAACACAATTTGGTTTTTTTCGCCCATGAAGACGTGATGATGTCAGAAGTAGTACATTCTTTGACAAACGCAAGACGATTTTTCTGTGTCATTCATTACGCCACCTTTCAGGTGTGATATCGAGCTCTTGCTGACAAAGCATTGCGCTCGCTTTCCGGATTCGCCTAACCGTGCCGCCACCTGAATCGCCATTATTGTGTTGCTAATTAACTGCAACTGTTAAATCCATACGTCATACTCCACACTGTTTGAGAGCGACTTTCAAGTTTCTGTTATAAATCCATTGGGGGGGGGGGGGGGGGGGTTGGCTTAAGGAAAACCTTGACATTTTCAGATTGTAAAAAATGGAAGAAGAAGAAAAACAAAAGGCACAGTTCAGGTGAGTGCAAGCATTGATTATGGAATCGACGCGCACTAATTTAGGTCCCTGAACTTTTCTACCACACCTGTCCCGATTCATTTAGTACACTGATACTCATCAGCTAGGCCTATAGAATTCTGGTGCCTGGGAGGAGGAGCAGAAAGAACGGGCTACCTCAAAGGCACAGTCCTATGAAACACGTTATTTTCGTCATCACAGACGTGGCCAGTGTGTTACATGGGATAAGAACAACCCTCGACTGGGACACAGAGCAAAGAACAACCCTCGACTTGGACACGGGGCGGGGATGTAGCTCAGTCGGTAGCGCGCTGGATTTGTATCCAGTTGGCCGCTGTCAGCGTGAGTTCGTCCCAACGTTCGGCGAGAGATTTATTTCTCAGAGTCAACTTTGTGTGCAGACTCTCCTCGGTGTCCAAACACCCCCGTGTGTACACGCAAGCACAAGACCAAGTGCGCACGAAAAAGATCCTGTAATCCATGTCAGAGTTCGGAGGGTTATAGAAACACGAAAATACCCAGCATGCTTTCTCCGAAAGCGGCGTATGGCTGCCTAAATGGCGGGGTAAAAACGGTCATGCACGTAAAATTCCACTCGTGCAAAAACACGAGTGTACGTGGGAGTTTCAGCCCACGAACACAGAAGAAGAAGAAGAAGAAGAAGAAGGACACATAGCAAAGAACAACCCTCGACTGGGACACATAGCAAAGAACAACCCTCGACTTGGACACAGAGCAAAGAACAACCCTCGACTGGGACACAGAGCAAAGAACAACCCTCGACTGGGACACAGAGCAAAGAACAACCCTCGACTTGGACACAGAGCAAATAACAACCCTCGACTGGGACACATAGCAAAGAACAACCCTCGACTGGGACACATAGCAAAGAACAACCCTCGACTTGGACACATAGCAAAGAACAACCCTCGACTGGGACACATAGCAAAGAACATCCCTCGACTGGGACACATAGAAAAGAACATATCTCAAAAGCATAGGAAAGAACATCCCTCGACTTGGACATACCGCAACAACAAAAAATGTCGACTTGGACACAGAGCAAAGAACATCCCTAGACTTGGACACATAGCTAAGAACATCCCTCGACTTGCACACATAGCAAAGAACATCCCTCGACTTGGACACAGAGCAAAGAACAACCCTCGACTGGGACACAGAGCAAAGAACAACCCTCGACTGGGACACAGAGCAAAGAACAACCCTCGACTGGGACACAGGGCAAAGAACAACCCTCGACTGGGACACATTGCAAAGAAAAACCCTCGACTAGGACACATAGCAAAGAACAACCCTCGACTGGGACACATAGCAAAGAACAACCCTCGACTTGGACACATAGCAAAGAACAACCCTCGACTTGGACACATAGCAAAGAACATCCCTCGACTTGGACACATAGCAAAGAACAACCATCGATTGGGACACATAGCAAAGAACAACCCTCGACTTGGACACATAGCAAAGAACAACCCTCGACTTGGACACATAGCAAAGAACAACCCTCGACTTGGACACATAGCAAAGAACAACCCTCGACTTGGACATATAGCAAAGAACATCTCTCGACTTGGACACATAGCAAAGAACATCCCTCGACTTGGACACATAGCAAAGAACAACCCTCGACTGGGACACATAGCAAAGGACATCCCTCGACTGGGACACATAGCAAAGAACAACCCTCGACTGGGACACATAGCAAAGGACAACCCTCGACTTGGACAAATAGCAAAGGACAACCCTCGACTTGGACACATAGCAAAGGACAACCCTCGACTTGGACACATAGCAAAGAACATCCCTCGACTGGGACACATAGAAAAGAACATCCCTCGACTGGGACACATAGAAAAGAACATATCTCAAAAGCATAGGAAAGAACATCCCTCGACTTGGACATACCGCAACAACAAAAATTGTCGACTTGGACACAGAGCAAAGAACAACCCTCGACTTGGACACAGAGCAAAGAACAACCCTCGACTGGGACACATAGCAAAGAACAACCCTCGACTTGGACACAGAGCAAAGAACAACCCTCGACTTGGACACAGAGCAAAGAACAACCCTCGACTTGGACACATAGCATGCAAAGAACAACCCTCGACTGGGACACATAGCAAAGAACATCCCTCGACTGGGACACATAGCAAAGAACAACCCTCGACTAGGACACATAGCAAAGAACAACCCACGACTGGGACACATAGCAAAGAACAACCCTCGACTTGGACACATAGCAAAGAACATCCCTCGACTTGGACACATAGCAAAGAACATCCCTCGACTGGGACACATAGCAAAGAACAACCCTCGGTTGGGACACATAGCAAAGAACAACCCTCGACTTGGACACATAGCAAAGAACATCCCTCGACTTGGACACATAGCAAAGAACAACCCTCGGTTGGGACACATAGCAAAGAACAACCCTCGACTGGGACACATAGCAAAGAACAACCCTCGACTTGGACACATAGCAAAGAACAACCCTCGACTTGGACATATAGCAAAGAACATCTCTCGACTTGGACACATAGCAAAGAACATCCCTCGACTGGGACACATAGCAAAGAACAACCCTCGACTGGGACACATAGCAAAGAACAACCCTCGACTTGGACACATAGCAAAGAACAACCCTCGACTGGGACACATAGCAAAGAACAACCCTCGACTGGGACACATAGCAAAGAACAACCCTCGACTTGGACACATAGCAAAGAACAACCCTCGACTGGGACACATAGCAAAGAACATATCTCAAAAGGATAGGAAAGAACAACCCTCGACTTGGACACATAGCAAAGAACAACCCTCGACTGGGACACATAGCAAAGACAAATCCCGACTGCTTCCAGTGCAGAGTAATTGCTTTTTGGCACACACAAATTCCGATTGACACTATAGTGTCTGTGGAGAAATTAGTTCATGTATAAATCTCCACTCAAAAACCTCACAGGCCGCTGCGTTTTGGTATGTTTCCAAATGGAAGATGTTCCTATCCCACGTGGTAGCCTGGCAAGATCTAAGATGGTGAGCGAAATGGTGTCCAAGGGAAGGACTGAACTTTTAATACCCCTGTCCCGACTCTTTCGGTGCACCTAAACCAAGCGACACTCTGGAGGTATGAAGATTGAGAGGAGGTACAGAGGGAATGTCGTTCATTACGAGATCACAGAGCCCTTGCACTTCTGCAAATAAATCGATGTGTAGACACGAACTGCGACTGAGGGAGACAAGGAATAAAGACTGAGGTAAAGGAGTACTGGCCTTGATCATATTTGACAACCATTACAATTACATGCATGCCAGGTGGTAAAGAAGATGATGAATGAACGGTGCGCAAAGTTACAAGGTTTGGCCAATTATAAATCTAGGTGGTGTTAATACATTGTGTGTGTGTGTGTGTGTGTGTGTGTGTGTGTGTGTGTGTGTGTGTGTGTGTGTGTGTGTGTGTGTGCGTGTGTGTGCGTGCGTGTATGTGCCTATCATTAATTCTGCCGTAAACCTAACACTCTCCAGTAGCGTCCAAGGGACGTCTTAGTCTCTCTGTCCCTAAATCTGAACACAGAACATGATCTTAGCAAAGAGAACCACATCGTCGCAGGCAGCACAAGGCTCATTCGCTTACCTTTAGCAGTCACCTCTAGCGCAGGTTCTTGTTGACATCTTCTTGCAACCCCAACAACGTTTTTGACTGGAGACCTCAAGGCAAGTCCAGTTATTAATCTCCTCAAATATTGTTCCCCTCCACAAGAGCCGAGGGCGCCCTCCAATGCTGGGCTGTTTGCCCTGGCATAAAGCATCCATTCTGTCCCGCACTCCCGTTTCGCTCTTAAGCACACATCTCGCCTTTTGCCCCGGACCTTTCCACAAATAACAAAGGCCGATAATTCTCCAAATCGCTGCAAGTGTGACGTCAGCAAAGGAACGACGAAGACAAAAGAGAGGAGGGGTGGTGGGAGAGGGGGGTGAGAGAGGGAGGAGAGAGAGGGGGGTGAGAGAGAGGGGATGAGAGAGGGAGGAGAGAGAGGTAATGACAGGGAGAGGGGGGGGGGGGGGGTTGAGAGAGGGAGGAGAGAGAGGTAATGACAGGGAGAGGGGGTGAGAGAGGGAGGAGAGAGAGGTAATGACAGGGAGAGGGGGGGTTGAGAGAGGGAGGAGAGAGAGGTAATGACAGGGAGAGGGGGTGAGAGAGGGAGGAGAGAGAGGTAATGACAGGGAGAGAGGGGGTGAGAGAGGGAGGAGAGAGAGGTAATGACAGGGAGAGGGGGTGAGAGAGGGAGGAGAGAGAGGTAATGACAGGGAGAGAGGGGGTGAGAGAGGGAGGAGAGAGAGGTAATGACAGGGAGAGGGGGGTGAGAGAGGGAGGAGAGAGAGGTAATGACAGAGAGAGGGGGGTGAGAGAGGGAGGAGAGAGAGGTAATGACAGGGAGAGGGGGGTGAGAGAGGGAGGAGAGAGAGGTAATGACAGGGAGAGGGGGTTGAGAGAGGGAGGAGAGAGAGGTAATGACAGAGAGAGGGGGTGAGAGAGGGAGGAGAGAGAGGTAATGACAGGGAGAGGGGGTGAGAGAGGGAGGAGAGAGAGGTAATGACAGAGAGAGGGGGTTGAGAGAGGGAGGAGAGAGAGGTAATGACAGAGAGAGGGAGGAGAGAGAGGTAATGACAGAGAGAGGGGGTTGAGAGAGGGAGGATAGAGAGGTAATGACAGAGAGAGGGGGGTGAGAGAGAAAGGAGAGAGAGGTAATGACAGAGAGGGGGAGGAGAGAGAGGTAATGACAGGGAGAGGGGGGTGAGAGAGGGAGGAGAGAGAGGTAATGACAGAGAGAGGGAGGAGAGAGAGGGAGGAGAGAGAGGTAATGACAGGGAGAGGGAGGAGAGAGAGGGAGGAGAGAGAGGTAATGACAGAGAGAGGGGGGTGAGAGAGGGAGGAGAGAGAGGTAATGACAGGGAGAGGGAGGAGAGAGAGGTAATGACAGAGAGAGGGGGGTGAGAGAGGGAGGAGAGAGAGGTAATGACAGGGAGAGGGGGGTGAGAGAGGGAGGAGAGAGAGGTAATGACAGAGAGAGGGGGGTGAGAGAGAAAGGAGAGAGAGGTAATGACAGGGAGAGGGGGGTGAGAGAGGGAGGAGAGAGAGGTAATGACAGAGAGAGGAGGGTGAGAGAGGGGGAGAGAGAGGTAATGACAGGGAGAGGGGGGTGAGAGAGAGAGGAGAGAGAGGTAATGACAGGGAGAGGGGGTGAGAGAGGGAGGAGAGAGAGGTAATGACAGGGAGAGGGGGGTGAGAGAGAGAGGAGAGAGAGGTAATGACAGGGAGAGGGGGGTGAGAGAGGGAGGAGAGAGAGGTAATGACAGGGAGAGGGGGGGTGGAAGGAAGAATGAGGTAGAGAGAGGATGGGAATGAAAGAGAGAGAGAGAGAGAGTAAGAGAGAGAGAGAGAGAGAGAGAGAGAGAGAGAGAGAGAGAGAGAGAGAGAGAGAGTAAGAGAGAGAGAGGAAATACAAAGATTTATTGAATATGGCCACCGGACCCTTTACAAAGTGAACAAGGCATGTAAAGGTATTGTAATTCTTTCTTTCTTTATTTGGTGTTTAACGTCGTTTTCAACCACGAAGGGTTATATCGCGACGGAGGTATTGTAATGTGCATCAGCCTTTTGTATCTCTTGATATAAGCACAAACAACAAATATAAGAGAAATAGTTAGAGAGAGAGAGAGAGAGAGAGAGAGAGAGAGAGAGAGAGAGAGAGAGTGAGTGAGAGACAGAGAGACAGAGAGAGAGAAAGAGAGAGAGAGCGAGAGAGAGCGAGAGAGAGAAAGAGAAAGAGAGAGAAAGAGAAAGAGAGAGAAAGAGAAAGAGAGAGAACACTCAGAACTAAGAACTTTATTACGAAAGGATAAAGGTTTAGGCTAATAGCCTAATTTTCCAACCTGTCCTTTTAACATGTTCAGAGAATAATTGTAAACGTAAGCAAACCACTTACAGAGAGAGAGAAAGAGAGAGAGAGAGAAAGAGAGAGAGAGAGAGAGAGAGAGGGGGGGAGGGAGAGAGAGTGGGGGGGGGGGGAGGAGAAGGGTCAATAAAATAATGTTCGCCAGGTGGTCACCTTAGAATGAGCCTCGCGACAGGGAAGTTTTCGGGGTGAAAATATTGTGTTCCAGAACTGCCACTCGCCGTAGTGTTTGCATGGACAACATTATTAACGCCAGAAAGTACTGATAGCCGGTCCGCGAGTAGGGATAAGAACTTTCCTTATTCACAGTTTATGGGCTATTCCAAGAAGTCCCCTTCTACTAAATTAATCAGACTAGATTTACAATATCGTCCAGTGGATGGGCGAGGAGAGCGCAGAAACGATCAGTAGACGTATAATAACAATAGTATATAAGCAAATGTCACACGCATTCCTTCTTTGCCACTACTAAAGCAAACGTGTGCAAGATTGTATGTTACACGCTTTGATGCCGAAATCAATTATTTTGATTATGCATTTATTTCTGAAAATTTTTACCTTTACATACATTCAGTCACTACTTTCAGTATTCATTTCAAGTGATCACGAACGTAGAAAAATGGGTATCAAAGCGTTGTTACATTTTGTTGTGCATTCTGAATAGTGTGCCAACAGGCCTTGGTCAGTCAACCACGTTGTATCTGTGTACTTCGTGTTTGACGGAAAAAAAATAACACCAACCCCGTTCTCCTGTATATGTTACAGTCAAATCGGGAAATCAGGTATTTCACGAGAATGTCTGAAAGTTTAGGCATTCATGGTAAATACCTGGTTTGATCAGGCAATTCAGGAAATGACTGAATTTTTTTAGGCACTATCAGGAAATGACTAAAAACTACTTGTGCAAATTTCCCGTTTTGCCTGACTGTTAGGCAAAACGGATTGTTCTGAGACCTTGTCTGTTTTTACCTCGCCTGCCTTGAGCATGAATTTCTCTTCTAGCACATTGTCTATTCATCGTTTTCCCCATTTTACTGAGTTCGGAGTGATTGCAGTTTGGTTTTTTTTCATAACTCATAACATTTTATTGATCCAACAAAGGAAATTAATTTAGTCATCAGCACATATAGGTCATTAATTAATAACTATAAAAGAATAAAAGAAGAAAATTCATAAAACCCATGATATAAAAATACCCTGGAGCAACAGGTCACTACCGCGAGTGTAACACTATCGCGTGTGTAAGACTACGAGCACGAATTTATTGTCTTTCTTTATTTGGTGTTTAACGTCGTTTTCAACCACGAAGGTTATATCGCGACGAGGGAAAGCGGGGAGATGGGATAGGGGAAAGGGGGAGATGGGATAGAGCCACTTGTTAAGTGTTTCTTGTTCACAAAAGCCCTAATCAAAAAATTGCTCCAGGGGCTTGCAACGTAGTACAATATATGACCTTACTGGGAGAATGCAAGTTTCCAGTACAAAGGACTAAACATTTCTTACATACTGCTTGACTAAAATCTTTACAAACATTGACTATATTCTATACAAGAACCACTTAACAAGGGTAAAAGGAGAAACAGAATCCGTTAGTCGCCTCATACGACATGCGGGGTGCAGAGAAATAAGGATGTGGAAAAGAAGACTTTTGGTAAGTGAAATAAAGGTGATGGATCCAGTCAGGTAGAAATAAGACAACAAGAAAAGAATTGGAAAACTGCAGGGAATAGTAGGGAGAGTTTTCTTGGAAGGAAATATAGGTGAAAGGACTGGAAAGGCAGAAATAAGACAAAAGAAGAGAAGAAACAGAACCGTTAGTCGCCTCTTACGACATGCTGGGTAGCATCGGGTAAATTCTTTCTAGTCCCAACCAATATGGGACTCCCCCTAACCCGCGGGGGGTACGAATTTATTGTGATTTTCTCGTAAAGTTCGGAGTGATTGGAGTTTGTTTTTACATAGCCGGCCTTGAGCACGAATTTATTTTGAGTTTCTCGTATAGCACATTGTCTTTTTACATTTAGTCAAGTTTTGACTAAATGTTTTAACGTAGAGGGGGGAATCGAGACGAGGGTCGTGGTGTATGTGCGTGTGTGTGTGTGTGTGTCTGTCTGTGTGTGTGTGTAGAGCGATTCAGACTAAACTACTGGACCGATCTTTATGAAATTTGACATGAGAGTTCCTGGTTATGAAATCCCTGAACCTTTTTTTCATTTTTTTGATAAATGTCTTTGATGACGTCATATCCGGCTTTTCGTGAAAGTTGAGGCGGCACTGTCACGCCCTCATTTTTCAACCAAATTGGTTGAAATTTTGGTCAAGTAATCTTCGACGAAGCTCGGACTTCGGTATTGCATTTCAGCTTGGTGGCTTAAAAATTAATTAATGACTTTGGTCATTAAAAATCTGAAAATTGTAAAAAAAAAATAAAAATTTTTATAAAACGATCCAAATTTACGTTCATCTTATTCTCCATCATTTTCTGATTCCAAAAACATATAAATATGTTATGTTTGGATTAAAAACAAGCTCTGAAAATTAAATATATAAAAATTATTATCAAAATTAAATTGTCGAAATCAATTTAAAAACACTTTCATCTTATTCCTTGTCGGTTCCGGATTCCAAAAACATATCGATATGATATGTTTGGATTAAAAACACGCTCAGAAAGTTAAAACAAAGAGAGGTACAGAAAAGCGTGCTATCTTTCTTAGCGCAACTACTACCCCGCTCTTCTTGTCAATTTCACTGCCTTTGCCATGAGCGGTGGACTGACGATGCTACGAGTATACGGTCTTGCTGAAAAATGGCATTGCGTTCAGTTTCATTCAGTGAGTTCGACAGCTACTTGACTACATGTTGTATTTTCGCCTTACGCAACTTGTTTTTTTCCCCTTTTACGACCCCAGCCATTCAAAGTTTTATAGTAGGCTTCTGTGCTGAAATGCTTTCTGACTCTCACCAGAAACACAGATTGTGAGCGGTAGGCATTCTCCGATAATGCCTGGCAGCCTATTTCAGTCAATCACCGATAGTGCCTAAACAATTTCAGTCATTTCCGGATTTGCCTGATCAAACCAGGTATTTACCGTGAATGCCTAAACTTTCAGGCATTCTCGTGAAATACCTGATTTCCCGATTTGACTGTAACATATATATGAAAGCCACATTTTCTTCTTCATTCAATTTCTGTTTTCAAAAGCTTCGTCAACTTTCCACTTACACGACACGGTCCCTTTACCAAGCTTCAATGAAGAACCCTGAATACGAAAGCTCAAAACAAAACAATAGGTACTATTTTCACTATCGTCGTCTGCAACGAAAACCGAAAATGGTGAAACGCTTTGCTACGTACACAGAGGACGAAATTGCAAAGAAAAGATCGAACCTTACACCTGTGACGAGGAAAAGTTACATAGACAGTTCCGTGCGGATCTTACGTACATCCGATGCTCAGAACCTACAGATGGGTGACGCTTTTGCGATTGAGGCTTCGTCTTCAGCTCTAACACGCACGCAGACAGTCAGGCAGGTCTAATCTGCACCAGCGGTGATGGAAGGTTTGGATTTAGAAACACTCGAATGTTACTTCGACAAGATAAACGAACCAAAAGACGAAAGTGTGCCCCAAATTCGGAAAATATTCTTTCAAAGCTGCACTGTAAACAACATCAACATCACTGTGAGAAAGAGAACAATGCAAACACAACCAGTTCCCCTGTGGAACATTTCGGGTGGACTTTCCCACGACCTGACCTACAAAAATTCTCCGTGTTCGTTCGCGCTTTGCATTCAATCTGTGTTAGTGCGCGCGTGTGTTTGTGTGTTTAGCTTTCGTTGGTTTGTGCTGTTTGGTTCAAAAAAAGTTTATTTTTTTCATTGAAAGATTCAGAAACGTTGGTTGATACTTTGTTAAATGCATTCAACCAGAAAAAGACACGAAACCAATTGGATCTATCTTCTGCGCGTATGCGTGTGTACAGTATGTGTGAAAAGGCAATTGTGTTGTCAGTCTGGTTTTGTGCCTGTTATTTCGTCCACAAAAACTCATTTATATCTTTCTATGCCTATGCTGTGAGACATAATCGCCATTACGAGCTAGTCGTGTGACAGAGAGTTTTCTTGCACACTCGACTGCTGCTGTTTCACTCCGGCTAAAGCCGTCGTGAAACATCTACAGTCTCGTGTGCAAGAAAACTCTCTGTCACACGACTAGCTCGTAATAGCGGGTACTCTTTATTGTCCATTATAGTGTATACACTAAACTGGAAAATCGTCTTCGACACATCTAAACCTGCGTGTCAACTATCTTAAACGTAGATTCTCAGAAACAGATTATCAAGAAATTCAATACCACAATAACACGTAAAACACGTGTTTATATTAAAAAGCACAGTCATATTGTCATTAAATTAGTCTGCAACGTTCTTCAGTTCACATGATGCATGTAGTATAGTATGAGTGTAAATTACTGTTGTAGGACTTTCGTATCGCTTTTTCCATGAAGAAGTGTAATCTCCAAATAATGTCTGACTGCTTTATTGACCTATAGAGCATCTTTTGATGTTTTGGAAGTTCTCGTATTCTTATCGGTTCGTCTTCTGTCAAATATCAACAGGCTATTCTCAGAGACTGCAAAGACCACTTTCTATTTTAGTGAATGCTCTTTGCATCTGATACTTCGCACGCCAATTTGCTTCCTGGTTTGGAAAATTAATCGTACCAGGCGATGTTTTTGCTTGCTTTTTTCATTGTTGTTGTTTTGTTGTTGTTGTTGTTGTTGTTGTTGTTGTTGTTGTTGTTGTTGTTGTTTTTGTTGTTGTTGTTGTTTTTGCTGATATTTTTATTTTTTTATTTTTATATAAGTCTTTTAGCTTTTCTAAAACTTAAATCGACTGTATGAAGAAGACAGTTTTTTGTCAATGAGATCGACCAAAATAGAAAACTGTTTCCTGGATTTACGTTACAACAGATGACATAGGGGATAAAAAAAAATAAAGACTGGAAAATCAAGTAAAAAATGCAAAAAGTACAAGCAAAACATTACATCCCGTATTTGTCTCCTCTTTTGCTTTCCTATCGAAAATGAAGTCTCTCGAACAAACTAGGACATAAACAACATTGTGAGAGCTTTGACCTTTTTAAGACATGCAAAGCAATGGAAAACGGGTCTCTATCTTCTATATCACACACCTCCGTGTCTTCATACCCTCATCTTGTGTATGTTAATATTAATTTGGGGCCACCATAAGCAAAGAAACAAGTCGCGTAAGGCGAAATTATTACATTTAGTCAAGCAATGGAACTCACAGAATGAAACTGAACGCACTGCATTTTTTCACAATGACCGTACTCCGCCGCTTGTGCAAAACGGAGTGAAACTGACGGCCTCTTTAGCGCGGTAATGGTTTCGCTGTGCTGCATAGCACGCTTTTCTGTGCCTCTCTTCGTTTTAACTTTCTGAGCGTGTTTTTAATCCAAACATATCATATCTATATGTTTTTACAATCAGGAACCAACAAGGAATAAGATGAAATTGTTTTTAAATCGATTTCGGAAATTTAATTTTGATCATAATTTTTATGTTTTTAATTTTCAGAGATTGTTTTTAATCCAAATATAACATATTTATATGTTTTTGGAATCAGGAAATGATGTAGAATAAGATCGTTTTATATATAAAAAAAAATGTATTACAATTTTCAGATTTTTAATGACCAAAGTCATTAATTAATTTTTAAGCCACCAAGCTGAAATGCAATACCGAAGTCCGGCCTTTGTCGAAGATTGCTTTACAAAAATTGCAATCAATTTGATTGAAAAATGAGGGTGTGACAGTGCCGCCTCAACTTTTACAAAAAGCCGGATATGACGTCATCAAAGACATTTATCGAAAAAATGAAAAAAAACATCTGGGGATATTATACCCAGGAACTCTCATGTAAAATTCCATAAAGATCGATCCAGTAGTTTACTCTGAATCGCTCTACACACACACACACACACAGACACAGACACACACACACACACACACAGACAGACAGACACACATACACCACGACCCTCGTCTCGATTCCCCCTCTATGTTAAAAAATTTAGTCAAAATTTGACTAAATGTAAAAAGAATAAAGAAAACGAAAGTCCGCAAGATTCCATCCTATTTATACTTACGGTGAGTCAAATCCGCAAAACACTTCAACTCTTTCGTGCCATTAATGTCTCTATTTGTTAACGTTGCTGGCCGAACGCAAAAAGAAATATTTCGATCCGCCCCTAACATCAGACTACTCTAGTGAACGTGATGGCAATAACTTTCCATGGTTATTTCTTGTCCTACAATTGAGTTGTTTATTATTTAAAGTCGCGTTCAATAACGCTAAGAAAATCGAATTTCCGCATAAAAACTTTTCGAGAAGAAAAGGCCTTATAGTTGTAGTTGTTGTTGTTGTTGTTGTTGTTGTTGTTGTGGTTGTTGCTGCTCTTGCTATTGACGCTTTCTAAATCTGTAAACACTAAAATATGAAATCGGCACTCATACTTGTCAATAAATTCCTAGTCTGCAATCCCCACATCTACAACAAAGGTTTTGAAAAACCGATCCAAACATTGAGCAGAACATGGCAAGTATCATCACAGTGATGTAAACCCTCCTAACCACACAGTGTTTTCTTTGCCCTTTCGTCATAGTAGCAATGGACAAAAAAAACCAAAAAAAAACCTTGACCTCATTCACTGGCCTCAAAAGTAAACCTTGACCTAATTCAGTGGCTTCCATACAAAGGTGGTGCTATCAATGAAAAAAACAGTCACCAAGTGCTCCCAATCTCTCTGGGATAGAAAACGGCAATTTTCTCAAGCATTTTTTAAAGGTACTGAACTTGTCAAATCCGCAGGTGCACGTACGGAGCCCCTGGGGCTTTTAGTCATACCTCAGGCAGCTATCCGTTAGAAGAACTACCAAGTTTCATTGACTTGCACCCAAAGAGTCAAGAACTGCGATTTTTTTACGAATTAATTTCGTACTCGGACCCGGTTGGTCTTGACCTATTTTTGGATCTAAATTTAGATCAGGTAGATCACCACATCATGCACAAAAAGACACGTCACTTAGCAAACTATGTCAGACGTCATCATGAGTTTGTGTAAAACAAAATGGAGGCCGGAATCACTCAAGTTGAATCGAACTCCGACCAAACACCAACGTAATAACTAGGTTAATGTATGCACTCGCGTGAACAAGAAACTGTCGAGCTTCACAGATGTCGTCGTTGGGTAGTTTTGGGTTTGTTTTACTACCATTGGAGGATTTTTGAACTGTAAATGCACTCAGCTGCAACAAAAACGCAAAACGAAGGCTGTGAGCTGCACTGTGCCTTTAACGCTGAGCTGAAGTCCTGTTTCCTAACACCGTCGTCTTTATTATGTCTGAGCTTTTCTGATGGAAATCAGGACTTTGGCACTTCCTAGCAGGGAAACTAAACAAACCTTCAACCATACTCAATCTGGGACAGGTGTTGCTATCAGCCTTGAGGCACAGAGAGAGAAAGAGACAGAGAGACAGAGAGAGACAGAGACAGAGAGAGAGGAGAGAGAGAGAGAGAGAGAGAGAGAGAGAGAGAGAGAGAGAGAGAGAGAGAGAGAGAGAGAGAGAGAGAGAGAGAGAGAGAGAGAGAGAGAGAGAGAGAATCAGAATCAGAATCAGAATGTTTATTTGCGAAAACTCATATTGTTTATAGCAAAAGGGTGCTGGGGGGTTGGGTAATCGAACGATCCACGAACATCAGTGTACATATTGGTTACACAAAAACAATGCATCGTGATTCGGTCCGAAGCATCCAACTTGTAATCCAAGTCGGGAAATAACTTTTCCGTTTCGAACACGGTATTGTTCCATATCGATCGCGGTATTGTTCCATATCGATCGCGGTATTGTTCCATATCGATCGCGGTATTGTTCCATATCGATCGCGGTTTGTCACAAACACACAAGAAATATGTGTGCCCTGTAGTTTAGCGACAACAGTCAGTCTGGCATGGCACGGAGGTAGCACTGTACCAGTGTAGACACGACATGAAGGTCAGTAGTGAGATGGTCGATTTCTTCTCCAAAGACGTTGCGGTCGACTTGGGGCAGACGCCGGACACACGGGGGCGTTTCCTCCTCTTCTCGGAATGACGTTGTCTGTGCTGTTTCGCAGTCGTATGTCAGGACGTAGTCGTCTCCCCTTGCAAACAGCGTCTTCTTTCCACCTTTTCTTTCGCACACTACTTTTGTGAGAGTGCGGTTCCTCTTTCTGTTTAACAGTTTCTCTCTAAGTCGCACGTTCTTTGAGCAGTGTGAGGCTAAGTCGTAGACATCTGGTTCAAACTCTCGGTCCGTTGCTGCCAGTTCAGCTGTAGTGGTTCCGTCGTCTGCTGTCTGTGACGTCACAGCACTACACACCCAAGGGTTGACATTCTCGCACGTGGTTGAGCTTGCAGTGTCACAGTGGGCAGGTGCGTGAGTGACACTGGTTTGCACATCCTGCACGTGCTGGGTAGAAGAAGCACGGCTATTGTTGACAGGGGCCTCTACCGATGACGCTGTGTTCTGTTCCGCTTCAGCTGCTTTGCGTTGCACGAAGTTCTTTCTTCTTGTTTCATCACGCTTTACTTGTGACCTGCTTTTCTTCCTGTAGTGAGCTATGTTGGCTTGGTCTGATGGCGGCCCAGCAAACCTCAACACAACTGTTGTACTGTCACCTTCCCCCTGGATTTTCCAAGAAGATAGCCCAACTTCGTCCACTAAGTTGATCAGGAACTGTTCCAGGCGATGTGGCAGTCCCGTTTGTGACATTTTTGGTTGGCAATAGTAGCTTAGGAGAAGATACTTATCAAATGTTGCGGAGCTCCGAAATTTGCGTCCTTCTCTGGTGGTAAGGGCAGACCACTCCGAGAGAGAGAGAGAGAGAGAGAGAGAGAGAGAGAGAGAGAGCGAGAGAGAGACAGAGAGATTAAAGCTGGAGTTCCCGCAAAAATCTTTACGAAACGTTTTCTAGCGAATTCGATTTTGAGAATTCTAATAGAAATTCGATGTACTGCTACCGAGACGTACGTTCGATAAATTCACCGAAAAAGCTTCGAAAGTATGATAATCACTCTGACAATTAATTTGATGAATGTGGATATTGGGGACCAGCCTGCTTCAGCGTCAGAGTCTCAAGCCTTCATCATCATATTTTCCAGTGCCGTGGAGGACGCATACGTCCAGCAGACAAAACCTGAACCTAGAAAAGACTACTGTTGTCTGACGAATTTGAAGACGTAACACGTGACGATATACCATGAATCTCCTCCGTAAATTGTCCTGCAGTAGCGGTTGTTGTTTTTCCCGAAATACTGAAATCCAAACAATAATTTACATAGTTAAGGTGTTCCAAGTACGGGATGTCAATTTTGCAAACCCAATACCGATAGTGTAATTGGGGGCGATTTAGAGCTCAGGTTTTGTTGTTGTTGTTTGTGAGGGGTTATATTTAATTTAGGGGGGAAGATGTTTTAACTTCTCGCTTTTGATATTTCCAACCCAACAGTTTACATGCGGGTAAAGTCTCTTTTAACTCGACACTGATATACCCGCGGCTGGAGAAGCAGAGATAAGGAATCTGTTGGCACGGAGTAGCCAAGGAGCCGTGTAACCTTGCCTGTGTTAGCGTTGGCTTGTAAATCCTTGCGTATCGCTCGGCAGGCACTAAGCAACGCACCGCAACCACCTTCTGCCACTCTTGTGTCTGCTCGAGTCATCCTCTGCTACACTCATCGCTATCAGATTTAAAGGTGCGAAGACCTTATTTATTCGGTCAGGCAATCACAGTGATGGTTGTTTCTTCTTCTTCTTCTTTTTAGTCTTTCTCTCTCTGTGTCTCTCTCTCGTTTCTGCCTCTCCCTTTCTCTGTCTGTCTGTCTGTCTGTCTGTCTGTCTGTCTCTCCTCCCTCTCCCTCTCTCTCTCTCTCTCTCTCTCTCTCTCTCTCTCTCTCTCTCGAATGTATTGACTCACGTATGTAATGACCCCTTTTTAAGTCTCGTCGAAGAACAGATACCTCAGTATTAATTAGTATCTGCTAAATTCCCGTCATCAGCATACACTGCTCTGCTCTTGTACTCAACGCTCCATTTTTATCAGATTTAAAGTTACCACGACCTTCCTTTATGTCAGGAAAACAAGGTAATGCTTCTGAGTGCGAAGACCCCATTTTCTGGCGAATAAACAAAGTGAGGTATTCATTTCTGCCAAACTTCACTGGTCTGCACACATTATCCTCAAGAAAAAACACTTTCCTCTAAACCTTATACTGACGTCTCCACTTTCACCACACATCATTTTCAGATTCAAGAGTGTGATGGCCTCATTTTTCGGTCAGAAAAACATCATGATGTTCCGGCTACTATTTTGCAAGTCTGCAGAAGTCATTCTTGCATCCATTAAGATTCACTTTAATGCCATGACCTTTCCCCCTGTGTTGTGGGTGAAAACAACGAAGTATATCCTTGGTAAGTGTCAGATGTTTTCCTGTTTACAGGAACGATGAAGTCAATTATTGGTGACGCACAAGACTGTACAGCATAACACTAACAGCTACGCTTATCAGTGTCAGATTTAAAGAAGCGATGCCCGAATTCTACCACTATTCCGCATCCCGGTGAATGCATGGAAAGGTGTAAAATGATACTTAAAGCCATATGTACTCGATGACTATACACGCTAATTGCTTTACCAACAGCTGGAGACAGACTAAATTAAGTTCCCTGCAAAATATTGTGGTCTAGGACCCCTTAAATGTTGAGATATTTGAATTTTCATTTTGATCTGGATCGTCCTATTTATAGATTTGGCAACACATGTAACGTTGATGCAAGGGAGAGAACACCGCGGCTTTGTTGACATCCTCACTTTTTCAGAGGCTAGAACAAGCTGTAATGCATGTATTATGGTCTGCGCATGGTGACGTATCGTCATTATATGGTCTTATGGTGCGTTTGACATCGATTGTGGGCAAACTACACTTTGTAAACACGGGAGTGCGTTAGTATGCCTTTAAGCCAGTTACATGACACTTGGATAAAACATAGATACCCTTTTTTTCACGTGGATGAAAACCATATATCATAAAGTATACAATTTACCAAGAAAATTACTAATCTATGTGGTTTAAGTAACTGACATTACTGGGTAAATATCTTGTTTTGACGTGGATAATTCAAACAAACACAACCAAACTTACATTGAAAATGACTCACCTACATGTTCTCAACAACTAAAACTACTGGCTGAATGTCCTGCTAATTCATGACCACAGACAGCTACAGTAAATTTCTAGGTAAAAAGTGCGTACGGTCAACCATTACAAAGTCATTCTTTTCCCAAGACACTTATCAAACATAGAACATTCGTTTTTCTTGTATGTGGTTGATCGTTTGTTTGTTAGTTTGTTTGTGTGTTTGTTTGTTTGAATTTGCTGTTTGTTGGTTTGCTTGTTGTTTGTTTAACTCCTCTTAGCTCTCTGGTTTCAACTAGCACATCAACGGATGCCAAATATTCGGCCCTTGAACACGGAGAGGTTGCCTCTGTTCAAGTTGAAGAAATGGACGAAGAAGACAAAGCAAAACGCTTGCCAAGTGAGCCGATACACATACATCATCATCTTTGCCCCTGGCACGACAGGTATAGTCTCATGGCAGGCATGGAAGGTATGACAAGGCAATTCACAGCGATTTGGTAGGCGCTAAGCAAGCTGGAAGCCAATGCATAGCCCCTCCATAGGAGCCTAAATTGATGACGTCACTGCAATAAAGTCTGTGGACTCCATAAAGTCTCTTATTTCTAATGCATGGACCGCGCATAGAGCCTTATGTCGGCCATAAAGTTATAGCAGGCCCCTCCTTCCAATAAGAGTTATGGAACCCGCAATTGGAGCGTTTAAAATGGCGGCTGCTTTCATGCCGATTCAGGATGAGAAGAAATTTGAGAAGCAACCGGATCTTTCTTGACCGCCTACATCCACTGAATCGTTACGACGACGTGGAACTGTACAGAAAATTCCGCTTTCGTCGGCAGGACATTCTTGCAATCACGGATGAACTGTAAGAGCAACTCGAACTGCCGAATCGAAAGGGTGCATTGCCGCCGGTTCTGCGGGTTATCTTGACTTTGGGTCAGTTTTTACGCGTGCGGATCTTTTCAAGATGTGTGTGGCGAACTGATCGCTGTACATAAGTAATAATGATAATAATAATAATAATAATACGGGAATTTATAACATCAAACACAGCATGCAGAACCAGCAAGAGAGTGACTTATACCTTTATGGCGAGGGTACCGGAATGGATATAGTTTCCAGCAAGTTTTATCAGGGGACGGGCTTTCCAAACTGTCTGCGGCAAATGGTGTACAACTGACCCGCCGCGAAGCATCACAAAGCTTGACGCATGCGCAGAGACACAGGATGACGGGGAATCCCTTCCACTATCTACGTGTTAAAAATAGAGCCGCTCTTAGCTATGGCAGGCACTATTTCAACTCATGCATGCGGACCGCTGAGTTCTATAGTGCGTTTCATAGCTATGCGCTCTACAGCGCTATGAAATCCTAAAAGTATGGAGGGGCTATACATTCGGCCCCAGGCATGCAATTCTGTAGCACAGCAGACCCCCGTTTCTTAGCGGATATATGACTATAGATGTTGGCGAACGCAGCGGCGTAAGGACGTTCCTCGAAGACTGATCCCGGCAAGACAAGAAGGCAATTTGCAACGACTTCTGAAGCGCTCGCGGCATGACAAGGTCATTCACGGCGATTTTTGGAGCGCTCGAGCAAGCAAGCATGCAATCCAGGGTGTAGGAGTGCAGACCCCCGTTTCTTAGCAGCAATAAGACTAGGTTCGGCGAGTGAAGCGAGGAAAGAGCCTTGAAGACTGCTCGCGGCAAGACAAGAAGGCAATTCACAATAATTTCTGGAGAGCTCGAACAAGCTGGCACGCAGTCCCTGAACAGAGCAGACCTCGGTTTCTTAGCGGCATTATGGGTAGGACTTAGCAAGGAATGCTGGATAAGACCGTTTCTCTGGGGACTGCTCACGGCGAGGGTCGCTTTTGTTATAAAATGTTTTCTTTTGTTTTGTTTTCGTCTCACCAGCTGTTCAATTCTTGTTTGTTTATCTACCACAAAATTGTTTCAAACAGATCTCACTTACTTGTATAGCAAGCCGCTAGCGGTTGTAGCTGTTTTTGTTTTAGAGAAACGGGTGTGAGAGAAAAGAGCTGTGAGAAACGGGCACTTGCTTATTCGCGTAGCGTTCTGGTTTCTTTTCTCGCCTGCGAGAAACGGGCGTCAGTTTGCCCTCAGACGAATATAATTATATGACAAGCATCATCATTATGCCCCAATCTCCCTTACATTATTCACGGCTGTGCTAAATAGCGTGCATCACTCACGCTGTGCGTGTATTGCCGCATCAGACTGGGTAGTCTCGTCCTCATCAGCACCTGAAGCTTGCTTACTCCTGGCGGCAGTTATGCGGCGTTTAGTCAGGTGGATGTCAGAAGCCAGAATAAGGCTAATCGGTGCAATGATATGGGGTTGCTAGCTATAGATAGGTACGTGTACCAAATACGCAAGGCAAACTTGAAGGCAGTGGCCCACAGCTCGTCCGCCGCCTATCTAAACAAACCTCACGGGGAAAAGAATACAGTAGAACCCCCTTTTAAGACACCCCCCCCCCCCCCAAATGTAAGACCTCCCCCTTTTTAAGACCTTGTTTTTTTCACATTTTCTGTTCATACCTTCTGTAAATCTACCTCCATTTTAAGACTCCCTCTTTTGCAAGACCTGAATTTCTCAGATTTTTGGAGGTTTTAAAATTGGAGTTCCGCTGTACTACGAAAGTGTTCAGTCACTGAGGAGGGGAAATCTTGACATTAAGGCAAAGTTACATTTCAAAGTAAGATACGACTTGTTGAATTAACTTGGATTTAAACAAACGTATTTGTCATATTAATGTTCACACATGACAACACAACGTCAAACTCAGAACTAGAAGGAAAGTCAGTTACGGTTGACAATTGTAACAAGATGAGCTCAAATACAAGACAAAGTTCTTGGGTTTGTACTGAGAGTGGCTGTTTGTATTCACGAGGCAAAAATGAAACCTTTGAGATAAATCAAAGCGAGTTAGTGTTCGATTGGTCAGTATCCTTCCCCTTAACCTCTGACTGCCAGTATATAGTACGATTCAGGCTGAAAAATAGATTTTACAACAAACCTCCTCCATCTTCAACTTTGAATGAAGAACGGGTGAGGTATTGTCATTGTCGCAAACAGTCACTTTTTCTCGTCATTGTTCTGCTGAAATCAGAGCCAGTATAGTCCTAATCTGTCTTCCACCTGTACTATTAACTCAACGTGTTTTCTTTTATGGAATGTGTTTCGAGGTCAGCGCACCACAGAACTGAGCTGCAGGTGGAAAAAGTGGAAATGAGAAGAGCAGACGACGAGAATAACAAGACTGCAGCAGACAGCGGGAATGATAGAAGCAGGTGCACGTGCGTCCTGTTTGCCTGGCAATTGGGTCAGTGGTTAGAAGACACACAAAAACGCAAAATGTAGGTCAATGACTCATCGAGCGGCGTCAACACCAACTCTCTTAGCAATTAGGAATAGTAATTATAAAAACTGTCTTACGGAATGAGAGAGAGAGAGAGAGAGAGAGAGAGAGAGAGAGAGAGAAAGAGAGAGAGAGAGAGGGAAATAGAAAGAGAGAGAGACAGAGACACAGAGAGACAGAGACGGAGAGGGAGAGAGAGAGAGAGGGATAGGGAGAGAGAAAGAGAGAATGAGAGAGAGAAATAAAGAGACAGGCAGACAGACAGAAAAGCAGACAGAAACAAGAAGGGGTGAATGGGGGGGGGAGAGATAGAGAGAGAGGAATACAGACATACAGAGAGACAGAGAGACAGAGAGACAAACAGACAGACAGACAGACAGACAGACAGACAAACACACAGACAGACAGACAGACAAACAGACAGATAGAGAATCCGACACGGAGATAAGAAGACAAGGAACAAAAAACGGATGTATACACACAAAATGAGTGGGGGGGAAAAATGAACAGAAGGATTCAAAAAGGACCCAAAAAAACGGAAAACGGAAATACACACAAAAGAACCCAAGAAGACACAAAACAAAACGATTTTATCACAGAAAAAAACCACACAAGAAAACAAGAAAATGAAGGTACACGCACCAAAAAGCTGCGCAGCAGGTGCTCACGTACAATCCGTTGAGGCTAATAACGAACTCGATATTCTACAGCTCGGACAAAAACTAAGAAACTGGCAAGAAAAAATGTCGGAGAGGGTGGGGTTGGGGTGGGGGGTGAGAAAGGGTGGGTGTGTCAGAGCTGTCATGGTGTTAATGTCAAGCACATGGTGACGTGATTTAACATTTAAAACTTGAGAAAAAAAATTAAAGTTCCATAAGTGAGCGACAGACGACACTCATAGCTTCCGGGTGTTAACTTGGCAAAGATTGCGGAGTTGCTGGAATGTGAATTTGTTTTCTTTTCTATGGTAAATGAGTCAAACATGAGCCGTTCAATTATTCATACATCTTTAACATATTCGATTTGAATGCCTGTTTTTCCTTCAGTTCACACACACACACACACACACACACACACACACACACACACACACACACACACACACACACACACACACACACACACACACACACACACATCATTATCACAAATAGACGAGCCATAAATCAAAAACGCACCCACCTTACAGTTCCGATAAACCAAACTTCAACATCAAGCACAGAAAGATCGCAAAAAGTACACCTACATCCTACCTCGACTTTATAAAAAAAAATACAGACTGATTGTATCCCACGAAACAACGTATGCACTGTGCGCTGAAAATGTAACACATTGCACAGGCGTAATCAATGTATCTACGTCAGTGGGAAAGTGATACAGTGCCTCGAGAGCAGATGGGCACAGGCTCGGGTTTCTAAAGGACCGATTACACGCGCCAGGCACACAGATGGTGTCTGATCATTTGCACATTTACATTCCAGTCACAATCACACCTTGTGAACTATGGTGTGGAGTGCACGAGGAAGTGCCCAGCTGGGTTGGAATCAACTAAGGGGTTGGATTGGTTGAAATGTCAACTAACCCGACCGACACTGGTTCACACCCAGCTGGGCATTTTGTTGTGTACACCACCCCTGTTTACAAATGAACTGAACGGCGAGCTTATGTGAAAAACAAGTCGCGTAAGGCGAAATTACTACATTTAGTCAAGCTGTGGAACTCACAGAATGAAAGTGAACGTAGTCCGCCGCTAGTGCAAAAGGCAGAGAAAGTGACGAGCCTGTTTGGCGCGGTAGCGGTTGCGCTGTGCTTCATAGCACGCTTTACTGTACCTCTCTTCGTCTTAACTTTCTGAGCGTGTTTTTAATGCAAACATATCATATCTATATGTTTTTGGAATCAGGAACCGACCAGGAATAAGATGAAATTGTTTTTAAAACGATTTCAGAAATTTAGTTTTAATCATAATTTCTATATTTTTAATGTTCAGAGCTTGTTTTTAATCCAAATATAACATATTTATATGTTTTTGGAATCAGAAAATGGTGAAGAATAAGATGAACGTAAATTTGGATCGTTTTATAAAAAAATTTTTTTTTTACAATTTTCAGATTTTTAATGACCAAAGTCATTAATTAATTTTTAAGCCACCAAGCTGAAATGCAATACCGAAGTCCGGCCTTCGTCGAAGAATGCTTGGCCAAAATGTCAATCAATTTGATTGAAAAATGAGGGTGTGACAGTGCCGCCTCAACTTTTACAAAAAGGCGGATATGACGTCATCAAAGACATTTATCGAAAAAAAGAAAAAAACATCCGGGGATATCATACCCAGGAACTCTCATGTCAAATTTCATAAAGATCGGTCCAGTAGTTTAGTCTGAATCGCTCTACACACACACACGCACAGACAGACAGACAGACAGACAGACAGACACACACACATACACCACGACCCTCGTCTCGATTCCCCCTCTACGTTAACACATTTAGTCAAAACTTGACTAAATGTAAAAAGCAGCATCACTTGTATTAATTTCAGCAGGATTCACTTCATGGTAGTGGTGGAATGGGGGGGGGGGGGGGGGGGAGAGAGAAAGAGAAGCGGTCCAAGTTGGACATTAGGGAGATTTAAAAGACAGCACGTTTCGTTTTGCAGCTCGTTTCGTTTGGTGAATGAGTCACCCCGCGAAAGGGAACGTGAAACGAGACGGCATAGGCCGCAGACAAGATTTAGATGTATTCACGTTTCGTTTCGGAATGAAAGGCCGGGCATGGCAGGATATGATCCGCTGACTGGGCATGGCATAATTTCAACTCCACGAGTCAATAAAGGATTGACATACTCGCATTGCACACACAAGAGCTTCACATTTTTCAATTCATGCACCTGCTCATCATCAATTGTATTTCACAAAAATTAGATCATTCATGTTGAATTCCAAGATTTACTCATTCGAACTCATTATTTTTTTTATCCATTTCACGCATCTCAATTTTTACAACTGGTAACAGCCTATGGCAAAGAGCTCTACCGAACCATGTAGGCAATTATACCCTGAGTATTCCCCATTCTCAGAAAACGGCCCTGTGCACACGCCTGTGCCGATTTAGAAGCCTTTCCCCAACTAGGGGTTGTTTTGTACTTGTCAAATTCGATGCGATGACCTACTTCTGCTTCGCCATTTGCTTTCTCACCATGAAGTTGGATAAATGTACCAGGATCAGCACCCTTCAAAATATTTCAGTTCACAACAGTTGTCTACCTCCAATGAACACATTCTCAGCGCTGAAAGACTGTGAAAGGGTTGATGAATCTAGCAATGCATAAAATGGCCAACAAATAAAACTGTTAGTGTGCAAAAATACTCACAAAAGTTGACGAAATATTGTTCGTTTTTTGGGGGTGGAAAACGTGACTGCGTTTTGACGTTCCACGTTCCGTTTCAGTTGACCTTCACCTTTCCAGCGAGAGACCCCCGAAATGATGACGTTTTCCACAACTTCAAAACGAAACGTCCCGACGTTTCGTTTTTTAAATCTCCCTAGTTAACCAACATCTACGGCCTGAGTGTTTTCCACGTACAGTGAACACATTTTGCTGCAGTAACTTGATTTAGCAACTGAAACTGGTGTAAATCTGTCAAATTCATTCCAAAAAAAAATTACAAATACTCAGCACGGGTAGCAGGAAGCCTGTAGATTTTTAGTATGTATCCAATTGGACGAATATATGCTCGTACACGATGTAAAAGACTGAAGAGATATGTGATGATTTACTTGATGGTATCACAGTGCACGGTAACTTTAAAGAGGTAGAAACTGGGTGGTCGAGTGGTAACGCACTTGCGCTCGGAAGCGAGCGTTTGCGTGTTCAGGCCTGGGTCAGGCCGCAATTTTCTCCCCCCTTTCCTAACCTAGGTGGTGGGTTCAAGTGCTAGTCTTTCGGATGAGACGAAAAACCGAGGTCCCTTCGTGTACACTACATTGGGGTGTGCACGTTAAAGATCCCACGATTGACAAAAGGGTCTTTCCTGGCAAAATTGTATAGGCATAGATAAAAATGTCCATCAAATACCCGTGGGACTTGGAATAAAAGTAAAAAAAATTCCATCTCACACGGCATTAAGTCTCAGGAAAACATGAATACACGCATGCAGGAAAAAAAAAATATGGGTAGCGCCGTATGTATGGCAGCTCGCTTTCCCCGGGGAGAAAGCAGCCCGAATTTCCATGAGGGTAACCTCACTGGACTGTAAATCTTATCCAATCCAACAGGAATCTGTGTTCGCTGAACAATAATGAGAGTCACAGTTGTTAAACATTCATTCGTCCAGTCAACAAAGAATGCGACATGTCAAGGGAACATGCGTCTTTGCTTTTACCGAGTTGTCCTTCATACATGTTCTATCACATAACCCATTGCTATATATACACACGTGGTGTGCCTTCATATCCGTAGCCAGGGAGTGCTAATCCTCAAACATCTTTTAATCGTTGTTTGTTTCCCCCCTAAAGCCTTGAAAACACGTGGCGAATTGTAATCTGAGGCCAGTAGTATGTGGTTTTGTCAGATTACAGATACTGAACTTTTAAAGGATCTTTGTGTGGTTTTTGAGTTTTAATTATTTCTCCATTTAAAGGCACAATCCTAACCAAAACAAATTTTAATTCTGTTCGCCGTCTGAGATGTGGCAAAGTTTTTACCTGGGATAAGACCATCGCTCCACTTAGTCCCATACCAAACACCAACAGCCTTGTGAATTGCTGTCTCCACGCAGTGGGAATTTTGTTAAAGAAATAATTTCGTATAAGCCACTAGTTGCTTTTCAAGAAAGTAAATCATCAAAAAATTCCAACTCACCACAGCAGTCCGGGTGTTGTTTTTTGGTATGTGACCAAGTGGAGGGATTACCTAATCTCATGTAAAAGCCTGGCCTGATCCGAGACATTGAGCCAAACTCAGTTTTTACGAGGAGTGTGCCTTTAAATATTTTTACATGAAACAAAATGTGGGATCCAAAAACGACCGTGATTACAATGGCAATGTGATGATCGATGCAAATAATTAACATCAATTTGTGATATCAAATAACCAAAGGGAAGTAATCGCTCTTAATGCATACGACATGTGTAATAGAGTAAGCGAGAGTTGTACGGAACCTTTTCTCCTGGCACCTGAGAGAATAACAAGCATTGAAATGAACAAGCGACTTTCATTTGTGAAACCAAAAAAAATAAAACAGACAGACTGCCAAATTGTGTGTGCTAAATGATTTTTTTTAAAAGCTCATGGCTCTCGATATGAAATAAATCATGTCATCGGATGAGACCTCTACTTAAACAAACAAGACACATCTTAACATCATGATTGCTGTTGTTGTTGTTGTTGTTGTTGTTGTTGTTGTTGTTGTTGTTGTTGTTGTTGTTGTTGTTTTCGTAAGGCTACAGTCAGGCTAAAGGAGTAGGATACTTCGATCGACCGGCACTTTGATACACGCTGCTGCGATTAAACTCACAATAAATTTAGTCAGCACGTGTATTCCACGTTGACGATCTGCTAGTGGCTTATCCCCCTTCGTGTGTACACGCAAGCACAAGACCAAGTGCGCACGGAAAAGATCCTGTAATCCATGTCAGAGTTCGGTGGGTTATAGAAACACACAAATACCCAGCATGCTTCCTCCGAAAGCGGCGTATGGTTGCCTAAATGGCGGGGTAAAAACGGTGATACACGTAAAATTCCACTCGTGCAAAAACACGAGTGTACGGGGGAGTTTCAGCCCACGAACGCAGAAGAAGAAGAACAAGAAGTATGAAACCAACGGACCACCCCGAGCGGCGGAAAAGGCAGACAGGAGAAGGACGTTGACTCTTTCAATAAGACCAAAAAAGCCATGGGCTATGGTTAGTTGCGTGCTGAATCAGACCGTCATAGAAAATGGCTTTGCAGGAAACCTTAATTTTTTCACTGGAAGTGTTGCGCGATACTCCAAAAACTCCAAAGAGAGACTACGAAATTTCCACGTGAATGTTTGTTCATATACATATGTGTGACGTTCATATGCATGTTGTGTTGTGTTATGCTGTTTTGTGTAGTTCTAAGTAAGTTTCTGCATAGCAATATCGAGTTATATAAAAAAAATATATATAAAAAAAATTAAAATAAAAAAATTAACAGAAATGTGTAGCCATCCTGAACAGCGAGACCTGCAATTGTTCCACCAAAGTTAAGACGGGCAGGAAGCAATCTTGAAGTCCCCGGCAGACATGCTGCATGTGCTCATTGTTATTGCCATCGCTTCAGATCCTGGGCTGATTGAAGCAATACAGAAACCCGCAGGCCCAGCTAATTAAATCGCCGGAATACTTGAAGTAGCGCCAATAACAAATAGCGAGAAGAAAGAAACAATATTTATCGACCATGGAACGAATTTGCGCTGCAAATGGTTTGCTTCCCGGGGCCCCTAATGCTAGTTATATGTGAGTTTTTGTGTTAAATTACTTTCAATTTTTTTATTTTATTGAAAGCTATAGTTCCTACTCGTCGAGATGTGGTCCGCGGCGTTAATGAGGTTCAGGCTTAGGCTGAAACACAGAGAGAGAGAGAGAGAGAGAGAGAGAGAGAGAGAGAGAGAGAGAGAGAGAGAGAGAGAGAGACAGAGACAGAGAGACAGAGAGAGAGAGACAGACTGACAGACAGACAGACAGACAGACAGGTAGAGAGACAGACAGACAGCGAGAGAAATGGAGACAGAAAGCGCTGAACTAAAGTGCCATTGAACTTAAATCAAAAGGTATGAGTATCAGGCAAGGTCTTTATCTCCTTACTTTATTTTAGCAACATCAGCTCGTGGAAAAGCCGAAAGGGCGCATATATGTATCATCGCGCGTGGACTGCAGCCACTGGTCGATAGTAATACCTGTGTGTGGGTGGAATGATTAATCAAGAAGACTTCAAAACAAAAGATTAAACTTCCGTCAGTCATTTCATCTCTAAAATACAAAACTGGTGTCTGTGCAGATCAAAGTATATATCAGGATACGCACGAGGCAATATTGTGAAATGACATAAATATGCCCAGAACTCTTACCAAAAGATATACATTCCAAAACACTCACTTTGTTTCTAAAAACTTTAAAAAAAATACAACAACGGTCTTTGTAGCTGCTCAAAGAGCAACTAGGCCATAAACTACCGACCTGAGGATAATAACGGAGTGCTGTGCATAGAATGATTTATCTGGAAAGCTCTAGCAAAAAGAATGAAAATTCCAACTGACACTTTGTTTCTACAGGACACCACCACAGTCTATGCAGCAACAAAAATAACGCACATGTGATTTATCGAGGGATAAAGAGAGAATATGAACCAAATGATTTATTTAGAAAACTCCAGAACGGGCACTTTGTTTCTAAAAATAGACAACCGCTGTCCAAGCAACTCATACACCAAAGACAAAATTCTGTAAATGAAATGGGTGGGTTTTTTGGTGCCAAGTGCAAGTTGGAATTTCATTCTTTTGCCGCTAGAAAAAAAACATTTGTAAATGAAAGGAATCATAAAGAACAAATTTTGATCTTCCGGAACAAGTTCTTTGTTTTCAAATTGTAAAACCACTGTGTTGCTCAAAAAGTAACTCGTTCGTGATTTATCGAAGAATAAAGAGAGAATAATGAATCAATACGGAGAAGGTATGTTCTGAATGAAATAATTTATCTCGAAAACTAGCCAAAGGCTTAAATTCCACCAGGCATTTCTGTTTTTAAAACCTACAAACATAGTCTGTGTATTTCAAAGAGCACGTCCTCATCAATCTTCCGACAAAGGACGGAGAAGAATTGATGCGGGTGAAATGATTTATCTTGAAAACAGCAAACCAGAAGACTCAAATCCCAGTGACAAGCACTGTCTTTGCAGCTTCAAAGCGTAACTACATCATGACTTATCCACCTATGACTGAAGGCGGCATGTGGTAAATGGAATGATTTATCTTGAAAAACAAAACAAAAACTGAACTTCCAAAGGGCATTTCGTTTCCAAAATGCCAAACCACTGTCTGTGTAGCTCAAGGAAGAAATAGCCCGCAGCAGGGGTTACAAAGGATCGCACAGACACTCAAACAGTAACTCATGATCTGCTGAAGGGGTAATGTTTAACACAGATAAAGGCGGGATTTTGCAAATTGAATGATTTTTTTTTAAATTCCAAGAGGCGTTTTGTTTCTGAAATACTGAAGGAAGAAATATCCCGTAGCAGTGTTAAATGTGGCCACACAGACACACAACAGGCTTCAACAGTCTCTAATATGTGTAACTCAAACAACAACTCATGATCTACTAAAGAGGGAAAATCATGAATGGACATAATTTATATCAAAGACAGCAAACCAAAACGATTCAAATGCCAACAGTCACGTTGTCCTAAAATGCAAAGCCACAGTCTGTGTAGTAGCTCAAAGAAGAAACATCACCTAGCATGGGTTTTTCTTGGCCATACTGACACAGAATAGACGCCATGCAGCAGCCTCCAATCTGTGAAACTCAAACAATAACTCATAATCTACTGAAGAGGCCATATCATGAACAGATGAAGGCGGAATGCTTTGAATAGAATTTATCTTAAAAACAGCAAATCAAATGAATAACATTCCTCAAGGTCTTTTGTTCCTACAACCACTGTCTGCGTTGCTCAAAGAAGAAATAGCCCGTAGGACGTGGGTATACAGACACAGAACAGATTTCAGCTCTGGGAAGAGACTTACCCTGCGGTTTATGGGGCTGCAAATCGTTTCCCACCTTAGCGATTTCATTCGTCCGACAATTCTCACCTCATCGCTGACCCCGGCTGTGACTGGCATACAAAAAAAATGCAGGGGGATGGAGAAGGGAAGGGGGTGGAACACCGCATTTAATTTTTTTTTTTTTTTACCGCACATGCTTCAGTTCTAATGTCTAGAACCCACCAGTCGTATTTCACCGCACCTGTATCAGTTCTTTTATTTAAAACACGTATCAAAAGAAAGTGTAAGACAATACTTGCGGTGACAGACGATGACATTGGGAAAAAAAACTATTCCCGCGTCACTATAATTGTCGTACATTTTTATCTTTAAAAAAAAAGAGTAGTTTCTGACGAAAGTAATACAATAAAAGGCGTCTGGAAGCCATCCTAAGTTCGATGCGCTAACGCATTGCGGGACTTGTTTTCTTTGATTCTTTCTCATATCTAAAGTGTTATCCAAAAGGCGTTTGCTGTAGCCCCTGCCTTCTGCTTCTGTCCATAAAAGGGCAACGGCCTAACACGTAGGCTAGGAGAGTGTATTTTTCACTGAATGATTCCTAAAATTACCACGTACTTGATCCTTGTTGTCATTTTACCGTAGAAGCCTTTTTCATCGTTGAACGCTCACTGCGATTAAAAGTCCATTGTATTCACGACTGCTATCCGCTTACAAGTCAACGGCCGCGTCGATTACAAGAATCCCCCGTTTGTAACCTACAGATGACATGACTGGATGCGTGTTTATTCGGCCAGTGACCGCAAATCATTGTCCACAAAGCAGCGCCAAGACATACAACGGAAAGGTAATTAATACTGTCATTACCGCGGGTTTATTTATCTACGTCATATGTTCATCCTTGGAAGGTGTTTCACCAAATCAACGTCAGGTTAAGGAGAAACGACACCGACTTACGCACCGAGACGTCTCTTTTGATCTTCTCTTTCAAAAAGAAATCGCTGACGTCAAAAGCGGGAACAAAGTTGGATGAAACGTCATCGCGCGATGGCGCCACGTCAACAACAAAACTGTCCCTTCTTCTGCACGACTCTCGTTGAAGTGAGAAAGAGAACAAGAACGAACTTTATCTCGGTGACGACGTCATATCAGCAGTATACAATTACTCGTAAGGTCACCGCCAGGCTGTGCATATATCGGTATCGTACGTCATTAAGAGGAATCTAAAGCGTAACAATAAATCATTACTTTTTTTTTATTATTATTCTTTTTTTTTTTTTTTTTTACACATTATACATTACATCACAGTTCACATCGCCACTTACATACATACAACATGCATAAAAAAGAATGATCTAGAAAAGAGAGAGAAGTAAAGAGAGAGAGGGGGAAAGTTAAAGAGGCACTGTTTAGGACTGTTTGACTACAACAACTACTAGACCCTCAAATAATATTGATTACTGCAAGATTCAAGTTTACAACAGAATATATATCAAGATACTGTTAACGAATTAGGGAGGAGGAGTAGAGCCTAGTACTGGACAATTTTCATGAAACCAGGTTAGAATATGGTTGCCAGAGGCGGTCAAACTTATCTTCTGCTAATCCCCCCTTGTACTTTTCCAAAAAATATCTACTTTTCAAAAATTTCAAGAATATCGGAAGCATCGGTCTTTCAGAGTTCCATTTACATTTGTAAATATAAAATTTGGCCAGTAAAATAATGAAATCTAAGGCTTTATCAGTGAACATATTTTCCTGAACTCCAAACAATACCACCGCCTCCGAAAACCGGAAATTAGTAACATGATAACAACTATTATTTAACAGTTCCTGTAGTTCCTGCCAAAACCTGTTAATATGCTGGCAATGCCACATCAAATGATTAATTGTTTCTTCCTCATTGTTACAAAACGAACAATTAGAAGATTCAACAATTTTTCTCAGAAATAAGTAGCGGTTTGTGGGCAAAGCCCTATAAATTAACCTCAGCTGGAACCATTTTAGCTGACAATCAACTGTTGTCTTATGACATAAGTAAAAGATCTTGTTCCAGCTGAGGTTATCAAAAATACGATTCCATTTTACCACACCAGCTGGGGCTGAGTCTGCCGCGGCCAAACACGATTGGACACTATGGTTTCCTTCAAATGTTATTTTCCATGGTTTTTGCTTTAACAATTCATAGTTTGCCTCCTGTATTACATTTATCTTTTTCTGATATGCCTTAATAGATTTGACCATTCCTGCAAATTTCAAAAAATTAACCTTCAACGTAGGAAATTTTATCTGAAAATCTACAAAATTCAATAGACTGCCATTTTCATTCAGCAAATGACAGACTTGGAAAATACCCCTTTCTGTCCAATCTTTAAAGTATACAGTGTGTTTTCCAATTACAATATTTTTATTATAAAAGATACATTCTGCATTAAACTCACTTACTTCAGTTGGTATACATTTTATGCTTAATTTCTTGAAATGTTTCAATACATCATGCCAAAAAGGATTGTGGATTGATTGCATTAAAATGTTGGCAAACTCACCCCCTAGCTGCTGCTGTTTATCCAGCTCAGGATAAAGACAGAGCGTAAACCTGGTTATAGGAGATTCAGCATAGAAAACTCTCTTAAGCCAGCTAATTTTCATAGCTGACAACATTTAACATTTTTAACCCACCCTTTTGGTAAGACTGACAAGCACATTTCTTGTTAACTTAACCTTGCTTACCATTCCATAAAAACTGAAAAAACATACCATCAAGTTCTTTCAAAAATATATCGCATGGATCTGGGATATTCATAAATAAGTACGTTAACTTAGACATTGCTAGTGTTTTTAAGACAGTAATTTTACCAAAGGGGGTAAGCTGTCGCTTACTCCACATGTTCAATACTTTTCTTATCTCTGCAATCTTTCCTGTATAATTTAGATGGACAATATTTCCTGTATCCACAGAGAAAACTACCCCCAAATATCTAAATGTCCCTGGGTCCCAGCAAAAATTCATGTCACGCAAGTACCGTATCTGGCTGTTCCTCCTACTCCCTATCCATATGACCTGTGTTTTTTCTAAGTTTATTTTTAATCCGGACATACTAGCAAAAACATTCAAAATTCTCACAGCTTCTGTCAAATGATTCTTCACTTCCATCCAAACACAAAGCTGTGTCGTCCGCAAACTGAGTCATTAACATTTCACAGTCACGCACATGTATACCTTTTACTTTCTCATTTTCACGCAACATGTTTGATAAAACCTCAGCGCGCAGTAAATATAAATAAGGTGACAAAGGATCGCCTTGTCTTACTCCTCTGCAAATACTGAACCAGGCTGAATAAGAGCCATTTACAGAGACGCATGCCACAATATCAGAGTAAAAAGCTCGTACCCATTTTTTTATGTCGGGGCCCAAATTTACAAAATCTAAAACCCTATCTATAAATTTCCAAGAAATACTGTCGAAAGCTTTCTCAAAATCGACTAGAAGGAGTTGACCCGGAATCTGTTCATATTGTGTATACAAAAGGATATCATATAACAACCGGATATTTTCCCCTATGTATCTCCCCTTCATAAATCCTCTTTGGTCTGTGTGAATTAGTTTGGGCAGTACGCCTTTAATCCTGTTTGCAATACATGCTGAAGCTATTTTATAAACTGTATTTAGTAATGTGATTGGTCTCCAATTTTTAATAAACTGTTTTGGCTTTCCTTCTTTTGGCAAACAAGTAATAATTCCTTGACGTTGCGTCACTGACAAGTTTCCAGTTTCAAATCCAAAATTTAAAGAAATCATTACTAATACACCATACACCAGACTCGGCAGCCTCTTTGCACTTTTCGATGCGTTTCGATTTTTTTGTCCCATTTCAAACGGCTTTTGTTTAAAAGATTGCAGAAATACCAATCAACTCTTAGCCAGACTGAGTAGGTTTTCTGCATCTTACGATGTATTTCGATTTACGTTTTGTCATTTCCAAGAACTTTTGTTACAAATAAAACGAAAAGTATATTGTACTTTTTTTGCAGAAAAACTGTATCCAAGTTCGCTGTCCAGACTAATTAAGTAGCCTTTTCTCACCGTTCGATGAATTTCGATTTCGTTTTCTCTGGCGCCGTGAAATCGGATTACGCACAGGGCTCAGCCACGCCGTGGGTGGCGAACAAGAGACGAGTAAGTCAACTGGCGTAATGACTGATGGGAACCGAACAGGACTCGGCCGGGCTTTTTTCCCCGCCTCTTCATCCTCAATCTAACGGTATGCTTTCCTCCCAACCCTCCCTCACCCCGCCCAACCCCTAGATCCTACACTCCCTCCCCAAGATCTCCAACCACCTCCTTCCAAACTTCTTTCTCTAACATCAATGCAAATGACGTGTTCTTTTTTTCATCATCATCATCATCATCATCATCATCATCATCATCATCATCATCATCATCATCATCATCATCGTCGTCGTCGTCGTCGTCGTTGTCGTCATCATCATCATCATCATCATCTTCGTCGTTGTCGTCGTTGTCGTCATCATCACCGACTCTGTCCTCTCCTAAGCACCCTCCTGGTCCTACACATTCATCCCCTCCTTGTTTCTCAAAACTCAATGATAACCCCTCGAGAGTCTTTTTTTTTATTTTTTAAAGCTATTACCCTGATACCCAAATGAAATCCTGATCAACTATAATGAAGATGAAATGCAAACGAAAAAGACTGCTATCGCTGCAAATAAAGAATCATTGCTTCGACCATCTTGGAGTCATCCAACTCACATTCTACGATAAGTCACAGCATCATTCTGTTTTGTCTTGTTGTGTATCCTGTTTGTCCACTTTGAAGGCCAATAGGCCGACGTTTTTGTGAATGGTTTTGTCCTGAATTAAACATTCCAATAATGTAATCTTTCTTTCTTTTTTATTGAAAAGAATAAAGATCCAATTCACCTCAAACTCCACCCTCACCCAATCAAGCATCGTACTTTCTCCAATTTGACAAATGGAACCTACCAATCTCCATAACCCATCCCCACCGCGCCCTCATTCGCCCACTGTCGTATTTTTTCAATCCGACAGATTTCACCTCTTCAATCTCTCCACTAATAACAAGCCATTGAAGATTCTGATCTGGTAAAATATATAAAACCTCCAGTCCCCCACAGGTTTTATCTTACCGCCCATTCTTCGTATACGTCTCGTGTTCCAGATTATAAACGCCGGTACTTTTGATCCCAGGCGGATGCCTCTCTGGCTATCTGGCTAGCGTGCTGACTACAGGTCACTGTCCTGACGATGCTGTCTTTGGGGACTGTATTTCTATCAGACAGACAGACAGACAGATGGACAGACAGACAGACAGACAGACACACACACACACACACACACACACACACACTGCCCTGGAGTTAATGGATTTAAGTCAACCGCATTACTATAAGCAGCTCTTGAATAAGACACTTCTAATCAAGTCCCTTTTCCCGGAATAGAAACAAGATTCCTCACGAAACAAGTGTTATTTTGAAGGCACGGTCCTTCTCATCTATATATATATACGACTTGTGTCTGTGTGTCTGTGTCTTCGCGATGCACGGCCAAAGTTCTCGATGGATCTGCTTCAAATTTGGTGGGCTTATTCACAGAGACCCCGGACACAACCTGATCGATGAGATATTTCAACACGTGCTCTCAGCGCGCAGCGCTGAACCGAATTTGGTTCCACCTCAGCTACCCGGGCCCCCATACCGACACACCAAAGCCGCTACACCACATCACAACGCCAAAGTTCTCGGTGGATCTTTTTCAAATTTGGACACCGTATTCAGCTACACCCCGGACACAATATCATCGATGAGATATTTCAACACGTGCTCTCAGCGCGCAGCGCTGAACCGATTTTGGGTTTTCTGTTCATTTCACCATTCCCAGTAACTCTTCCTTATCTTCTCCATGTTTTCAGCGTTTACCTCCCTTCCTTCGTATGGTGCACTATAGTATGAGGGGGCATCTTCGGATATTCCCGGCGTTCTGTTACTATTTTTAGAAGGTCACCGCAGTGTCCAGAACGTAAATTGGACCCGTAAATTATCCTCACTGTAAAAGTGCAAAGGTCGAATCAATTTATAGCCACGCGAAAAATACACTGTCATCTATCTCTCTATATATACGGCTTCTCTGTGTTTGTGTGTGTGTGTGTGTGTGTCTCTCTCTCTCTATGTGGGCAACACCTGTGGATTGTTCAGTTCTGTTTGTGATGTGGTCTGGCGGCTTTTGTATATTTGTATGTACTGGCCTTCCTTTGAGAAGCCATAACAGTTCAAAAGGGCTTAGAGATAAGCTCTAAATTGCTCAATCCTGTTTGAGTGGAGTTCGCCTCCAAAGGTGATTAACACGGTTACATTCGTCGACAAGGATGGGACTCGATATGGTCAGGAATGGCATTATGGCCACTGAATCATTTTCGTGCTGTTCCCATTCCACGAATCTGGGAGGGACCTAAGCTTGGCGGGTCCATTGTTCGGACCCGGCAAAGCCGGCGTACGGCTCTAAGTATTTCATCCCGGCGAAGCCGGCTACCCGGCGAAGCGGGTATTCCTCTAGCAATAATAATAATTCAGTTTGCCGTGTCAGATCCGGCCAGGCTGTTTACATGGGATAAGAACGTCCTCCTCCTGGACACATGCCAAACATCACCATCATGGCTGCTTCCTGATCTGAGTGGGAATAGGTTGACGAATTCAGCTTGCAGATTGACACAGAAGTCAGACTTATAAACACACACACACACTCACACACATCTGTACAGAAACGTTGTTGGCTTTTGGTATGTGTCCAAACGGAGGGATGGTCTTATCACACCTACAGGTCGTGGTCTGATTCGAGAAGGTAGGTTGTATGGTTTACACAAGAAGGACAAGCGCTTAGAACTGTACCCACGGAATACGCGCTATATAAGCTTCATATTGATTGATTGATTGATTGATAAAGCTCGATGCTCAAGTTCTCGGTCACGAACTTCAAGGTCAACGATGGCGACTGCAATGACCGACTTTGACCGAAGACGTCATCATGCATTCAAGTCTAAAAACACGTTTTCGAATTAGTACCATGAAGGCATACACAAAATCCAGTTTAACATCATTAGTGGCAAAGAAAAAAAAATCCCAGATAGATTAGCGCCATCAGTTTCCCCTGTCCTTTGAAGATGGATCTGTCCGTTGAAAAACAAGCATTGACCTTAACGGGCAAAAAGCAGCCCGTGGTGACACGGGGGTAGGACATGGATACCGTCTCTGCACAAACAGTTGACCTCTGACCTAATCCGCGACCTTAAATGCACAGTGCAGCTCAGAGCCTTCGTTTTGCGTTTTTGTTGCAGCTGAGTGCATTTACAGTTCAAAAATCCTCCTATGGTAGTAAAACAAACCCAAAACTACCCAACAACGACATCTGTGAAGCTCGACAGTTTCTTGTTCACGCGAAAGCATAAATTAACCTAGTTAGTACGTGGTGTTTGGTCGGAGTTCGATTCAACTGGGTGATTCCGGCCTCCATTTTGTTTTACACAAACTCATGATGATGTCTGACATAGTTTGCTAGTGACGTGTCTTTTTGTGCATGATGTGGTGATCTACCTGATCTAAATTTAGATCCAAAAATAGGTCAAGATCAGCCGGGTCCGAGTACGAAATTAATTCGTAAAAAAATCGCAGTTCTTGACTCCGAGTCTTTGGGTGCAAGTCAATGAAACTTGGTAGTTCTTCTAACGGATAGCTGCCTGAGGGTATGACTAAAAGCCCCAGGGGCTCCGTGCACCTGGATTTGACAAGTTCAGTACCTTTAAGTCACGCTTAACAGTTTCAAACCATATACTGAGAGAGAGCGAGAGAAAGAGAGAGGGAGTACTGAGAGAGAGCGGGAGAAAGAGAGAGAGAGAGAGGGAGAGAGAGAGAGCGGAGCACGTAAAATGAAATTGAACAAAACCAACGACACACATTCCTGTCGGTGATAGAACGAGATTCTAAGGGGAGTAAACGTGCGGGAATTCCAGCATAACGGAACAACTCTGTGATTCAATTAGAGAGAGAGAGAGAGAGAGAGAGAGAGAGAGAGAGAGAGAGAGAGAGAGAGAGAGAGAGAGAGAGAGAGAGAGCCCAGGCCGTATTCTAATCCGCGAACTCTGTGATTCAATTCGAGAGAGAGAGAGAGAGAGAGAGAGAGAGAGAGAGAGAGAGAGAGAGAGAGAGAGAGAGAGAGAGAGAGAGAGAGAGAGAGAGAGAGAGCCCGGGCCGTATTCTAATCCGCGAACTCTGTGATTCAATTAGAGAGAGAGAGAGAGGGAACAACTCTGTGATTCAATTAGAGAGAGAGAGAGAGAGAGAGAGAGAGAGAGAGAGAGAGAGAGAGAGAGAGCCCGGGCCGTATTCTAATCCGCGAACTCTGTGATTCAATTAGAGAGAGAGAGAGAGACAGACAGACAGACAGACAGACAGACAGACAGACAGACAGACAGACACACATTTTTTAATGAAATTTTGTTAATATTTTTTTTAAAGTAAATTGATAAATTTAAGAAAGAATTAATTAAAACAAATTAAATGAATAAATTAATAAACAATTAAAAAAACAATTGACCGAGCTCTTTATACGTGGTGACATGGCAGACGATTGCAATGAAAAACTGAAAAACAACAATAATAACATAAGACCAAAACATTATTTGGCAAACGAGTCCGTACAACGGAACCACACACACCAATAAAACAAACTCCACTCTTACCGCCCAACTAAGCATTTAAATATCGGAGCACGTAAAATAAAATTGAACAAAACCAACGACACACATTCCTGTCGGTGATAGAACGAAATTCTAAGGGGAGTAAACGTGCGGGAATTCCCGCATAACCTATGCTTCTGCCAGCGGGTTTCGTCCCTTGGTTCGGTTTGTAAAAGCGTTTTAGCCAATATCTTCCGTTTGACTTTCGTTAGGAATGTATTTTTTTGCATACACCCGTGTAACCCTATTCCTTACAATTTCACAAAATTTGAGCTTAATTGACCCAGAGATACAAGTCTTACCCGACTTGTTTGTAAGACATCGTCCACCCGCCCGCCCTACTGAAACAAACAAACAAACAAACAAACAAACAAACAGACAAATCCAGTAAGCCCCATATAATGGCGGCTTAAAAAAAGGATAGAAAGTTTCACCTTGTTCACGGCCATTGACTCAATAGAAGCAAACTGTTTTAACCCGTTGACTCTGAATGCAACTGACGTTCATCTCCTAAAACCCAAGCTGCAAATTGCACTCATTTTCTCCCCACTTTAGCAGCAAACACCATTCAGAAACCTTCTTTTCCAAATTTAGACATTTACCAGGTCAATGCTTCTCTAAAGTCGTTCCCGTCAGATCTGTGCAGTCTGTCATCCCTTCGGAAATGTGAGCTGGACATTCGCCATCTATGGTGTGTCAAAATCCGGGCCGGTGTCACGAACTGAAAACTCTGCCTGAACAATCCTTCTCATTGCGCCGGTCAATGCGCATGCGCTAACATGGGGAGATTAATCAGGTCGTAAACAACCTAACCCTAACCGGCCTAACCCTAACCCTTACCCTAACCCTTACCCTAATCCTAACCCTAATCCTAACCCTAACCCTAACACTAACACTAACCCATGGTTCGTTCGGTCAAAGGGTCGCATTTTTTAAGTCCAAGATTGGCGCATGCGCATTGACCGCAATGAGAAGGATTGTTCAGCAGAGGTTTCAGTTCGTGACACCGGCACTGCCGCCCACGGTATTATGGGAAGGGTTAACATCCGGTTCGTTGTACGCACGGGCAAATTCAGTAAGAGTACAAGCTCTTTGAGGAAAAACCCATGGGTCCTTGCACTTTTAACATAACTTTGCAGTCCCGTTTCATCTGGAAGGTTAGTACCTTGCAATCCTCTTACGTGACTGCGTCGGATCAGTCCACGTGTTTCAGCAGCCTCATCAGTACTGTAAAATTCTCCGACACTTGATTGATGAACGTTTTAATTACCTGAAACGACATGTTATTTATTCCTTTAGGAGCTCTTTCTGTGAAAATACATATATGCGACTCCTCTGAGCGAACCACATTTCTTGAGAAAAAAAAGGGGGGGGGTGAATACACATAGTGCACTATGACATGCTAGACAGAACTCTTACTTTCAGAGTCATGGTGATGTAAGTGCTAATTAATGCGATGAATCGGGGTGCCACTACAATCCTTCTCTGTCAAACACTCCAGGTGAGAATACTTCCATAGGCATGTCACTCTGCGAACCCTGACACACGAAATGAAGACGCATGGCTAGCGAACCGTGTAAGTACAGTACGACCGACTTGAGGGTGATCCAGGTGTGTGCTACTGATTAATCGTACAATTTATTTTGACAAAGATCAGTACAATGTATCAAAATAAAATAATTGAATCAAGTCTGGGTAAAAAGTATTTCCCCTTGACTTTTCATGTAAACTGGGGATCTTCTACGTGTGCAAACGTGTGTGTGTGTGTGTGGGGGGGGGGTGTGTGTGTGAATAGAATACAATAGAATAGAATACTATTTTATTGCCACGAAACCTTAAGGCTTATACCGCACAAACCAAACAACAGAACTGTTGTGTGTGTGTGTGTGTGTGTGTGTGTGTGTGTGTGTGTGTGTTTGTATGCGTGTGTGTGTGTGTGTGTGGGCAGGGCCGGACTACCGGGGGGGTTATGGGGGTTGCGCAACCCCCCCCCTAGCCTAAACATGTACCTTAATTATTTAATTTTTTTTTTATTATTGCTTATTTTATGCCGTTTCATGCAAGGAGCGACCATTTTCCTATCTCAGAATATGACCTACCCGTCAGCTTCAGGGGCTTCGCCCCCTGACCCCCACAACGAGGGGGGGGGGGGTGGGGGTGGGTTCTAGGGTTTCCGGACCCCCCCCCCCCCCAGCCAAAAAATAAAAATATTGAATGAGGTATGCATTTTTTTATTTTACATTGAGTTTCAATTTTTGGGGTATTAATCAGTGACAAAATCTGCTGCCTGAAACTGGTAATGATCATCCTCAGAATGCACCAGATTGCACCATTTTGCATCCTTTTTTTCAAAATTTTCCGGGGGGGCATGCCCCCGGACCCCCCTAGCAAGCTAGGCGCTTCGCGCCGTCGGCTCGGCGCTTTGCGCCTTCACACCCATATCTTCACACTATACTTTTGAAAAAAACCAGTCATAAAATGAACTGATCCGCCCCTGCCGCCAGGGGGGGCATCCCCCTGGGCCACCACTGGCAACCCCCCACCTCCTCTTCGCCTAGTCCGGCCCTGGTGGGTGTGTGTGTGTAATATTTGTGTGTGTGTGTGTATGTATGTGTGTGTGTGTGTGTGTATGTGTGTGTGTGTGTGTGTGCGTGCATGTGTGTGCGTCTGTATGTGCGTGTACATGTGCATGTGTGTGTGTGTGTACGTGTGTGTGTGTGTGTGTGTGTGTGTGTGTGTGTGTGTGTATATATATGTGCGTGTGCATGTGCAAGTGTGTGTGTGTGTGTGTGTGTGTGTGTGTGTGTGTTTGTATGCGTGTGTGTGGTCCTGTACGACTGCCTAAACTGTGGTTCCTTCAGCGAGGACACAGGACCACAGCCAAACGTGATGACTCACGGATACACGTAAACAAGGCAGTCATTAATATTAAATAATTCCGACAGTAGACTTGTACTCATCCATCGATACAACGACCACAGCAGCGGAAAGGTCAACAAGTTTAATCACATACAGTACGTCCCTGACGTCACGCAAGTCTACGTACGCACAAGGAAAATCACGTTACCTGTAGGCCTAAAGGTCATTATACTCGAAGCGTAGAGCTTGTTCTTTTTAATAACAATAACAATAACAATAACAATAACAATAACAGCACTTTATTGTCCATTAAAATATTACATAAAAATGGAAATTTTTCTTCGGCACACCCTGCCTGCCTGTAAAAAAGGTGTGTCAGGGTCAAACATATTGATTCTGTTTTTGTTTTGTTATATAATGGGTGGTTGAATAAAGCATTTTAGCAGCCTCTCCATCTCTGTGAAGTCCCAATTTCAAGGATTACTTCGTATGAATACCGTTAGGCGAGTAAAGTTGGTCACAGCTCTGCTTGTATGATTGGCATTACGACAAAACGCCCTCCCTCCCTCCCTCCCTCCCTCTCCCTCTCTCTCTCCCCCCCTCCCCCCCTCCCTCCCTCCCTTCCCTCCCTCCCTCCCTCCCTCCCCTCCCTCCCCTCCCCTTCCCTTCCCTTCCCTTCCTCCTTCCCTTCCCTTCCCTTCCCTCCCTCCCTCTCCCTCCCTCCCTCCCTCCCTCTTCCTCTCCCTCTCTCTGCGGCTTTGTCAGATTCATTGTAACTCACCAAGTATACGTTTGATGTGGCCGAATGACACTACAACGATTGTGTAGGCTCAATCCATTAGGAAGCACTAGTTTCAGGACAGACTTGAGGGACAGTTCAAACGGGCCTGAAGTCATTATCTGCGGCTAATTACTTTTCCAGTTTGTGTTCAACAAACTGGACGAGTTGAAACTCTCGAGGGTCCTTTGACAACAAGTTGGCTACAAACGTGGGGTTCTGTTCCTTTCATCCCCTCTGTCTCTTGAGAGTTCCGTGTGCAACAGTTACATCTCATCTCTCCTGCGTTGGCTCTTTCTGCCTGGCTTTGTGTATTATGTTCAAGTTACCCTGTGCTCTTGCCAGGGTATTCTGCTTGTGTTGTTCTGTTTCTCTACTCCTCGATTGTGTGGACGACGACAACAACATCACCAACAGGAACAATATTAACACAAACGACAACAAACACCTTCAAGTTCAAGATCGTCACGCGCGATCACATCTGTCTTCGTCATCACCATGGACATTTCATGCACAATATCCGGCCAACATAATATTCATCATCCTCGTGTTCGTCAACGTCAAATTCATTTAAAGCTTAAGTTTAACCGAGTGCACTCGATCGGGCACTCAGTTACATATGTAATTAATTTTACTTTTTAGTAATGATTGGGAAATAACATCTGTCTCGAACCTTGCCTTCACATGCCTTATCTTTATTTTGTTCAGCAAGCACATCATCAGTACAGGAATCCAACTGAAAACATGAATATGGCCCAATTGTGATAACGCGCAGAAATAACTTATTTATGCTTCGGTCTCACATCTACGAATGTCACCCGACTTTAGGTAGTCGGCTGGAAGTCGGAAGAGGTCGGAGAGTTCGTGAGAATTAGCAATTTTGTTTTTGAAAAGTCGGATAGTTCGGAAGGCCCTTCAGACTGTTTTGAAATTTTCAAAACAGTCGGAAGAGCCTCCCGACTCAGACGAATAGAAATTTGTCGGGTGGTTGTCGTAAGCGTGTCGGTTTAGTCGTAAGGCGATTCTGATTAGTCGTAACGGTAGTCGGAAGACTCGTAAGGGTGGTCGGATCTGTCGGTAGCATAGTTTCGTTTGGATTAGTCGTAAGGGCAGTCTGATGTGTCGTTAGGACAGTCGTTACCTAGTCGGTTTAGTCGTTACACTGGTCGTGAGAGTCGGCTATTGTTCGGAAGTTTTTCAGCCGGGCCTGTCGTAACTGCAGTCGGAATTGTCGTTACTGCAGTCGGAAGTGTCTGGACACATGTCGGATTTGTCGGCCCTAAAGTCGGGTGGTTGTCGTCTGCTTGTCGGCTACATGGTCGGATCAGTCGTAAGGACAGGTCGGGAGTGAAATTTGGAGCCGAATTTGCATCCGACACTTCCGACCTAGCCGACTTAACTATCCCCGACACTTCCGAAAAATCGTATAATTATGTGAGACCGAGGCATTAGATAAAGATGTTTTCGTCCTTTCTAACCCCAAACTCGAATCATAACTGTAAACTCAACCCTGCAGCATTCGTGTTCGCGCTCCTTAACACCAATGCAATTAGGATCTTTGAGTACAGCCTCTGATGTGATTACACATGTATTGACTTGCAGACATTACATCGGTTGTCTTTATAAACAGCACCTAAATCATTTAGCATGTTGAAGTTAAAATCACGCTGTTGACAAAAAAAAGTGAAGCGAGTCAAGTCGACATCTATCATGACGCACTATCATAATAATAATAATAATAATATGGGAGATGTATAGAGCGCTTTACGTTCTCTAAGCGCTTTACAATAAAACAAAACGTACATATATACATACACAACGCTAGTGGTTCTCTATCAACCCTACCCTTTAACCTTACCTATAAACTCGATCTCGATCCTACAGCATTTTTGGAGCACCAGTTGACACGCATCTTGACTGACGACTGAGCAGCGCAGAGCCATTCCGAGCTCGTTATTAACACCTTATCGCTTGTTTGTCCTGCTAGCCAAGGCCCTTGCAAGCTTTACGTTCTCTAAGCGCTTTACAATAAAACACAAGAAATTCCTCCGAGGTAGGAAAAACACCCCCGTCCTTACCATTCTCCCTGCCACCAACTGAGAAGGTTATTTCCCTTTGAGCATTAATATGTCCCTCTATAAGTCCTTGTAGAATCTGAATCCACCAATAACTCCCTAACCGTGTGTTTGACTGGTCCCAATTTTTGTAAGGACCGTCTTAGGAATGTATAGAACCTGTTCACCAAGTTTGGTGACGATCGGTCCGTTCATTCTTGAGATCTATATGCGAACACAAACAAACAAACAAACACATCGACCGAATCCGATACACACCCCTATACCGGGGGTGTAAAAACATACATATACATACACAACGCTAGTGATTCTCTATCAACCCTACCCTTTAACCTTACCTATAAACTCGATCTCGATCCAACAGCATTTTTGGAGCACCAGTTGACACGCATCTTGAATGACGACTGAGCAGCGCAGAGCCATTCTGAGCTCGTTATTAACACCTTATCGCTTGTTTGTCCTGCTGGCCAAGGCCCTTGCAAGCCAAGCCATTAAGCGATCGATACAGCCGCTGCCTATTCCCATGTTGCCCTTAAAAAACACTCTTTCGGCGTTCAAAGTTAACTGTTTTGCCCCGAAAAGCTCACTTTTCCAGCATTCAAAGTTAACTGTTTTGCCCTGAAAAGCTCACTTTTCAGCGTTCAAAGTTACTGCTTCGCTTCGTCTTTAACGCTCAAAGTTAACTGGTTCGCCCTGAAAAGCTCACTCTTTCGGCGTTCAAAGTTAACTGTTTTGCCCTTAACAATATTCGTGCTCCAGAGCGTTCAAATTTACTGTTCCGCTTCAACTGTTGTCCCTTTAGCACCCGTCTGCAAGTTCTTATCGCCAGAATTACTAAACGTATGTGCTTGTTTTTTGTCTTCTTCTTTATTACACCCCCGGTATAGGGGTGTGTATAGGTTTCGGTCGATGTGTTTGTTTGTTTGTGTGTTTGTTTGTGTTCGCAAGTAGATCTCAAGAATGAACGGACCGATCGTCACCAAACTTGGTGAACAGGTTTTATACATTCCTGAGACGGTCCTTACAAAAATTGGGACCAGTCAAACACACGGTTAGGGAGTTATTGGTGGATTTTGGTTTTTTTGGGGGATCAACTACGGCATAACTCTTCCTTATCTTCTCCATGTTTTCAGCGTTTACCTCCCTTCCTTCGTATGGTGCACTATAGTATGAGGGGGCATCTTCGGATATTCCCGGCGTTCTGTTACTATTTTTAGAAGGTCACCGCAGTGTCCAGAACGTAAATTGGACCCGTAAATTATCCTCACTGTAAAAGTGCAAAGGTCGAATCAATTTATAGCCACGCGAAAAATACACTCTCATCTATCTCTATATATTTATACAATAGATATAGATATATATATATATATATATATATATATATATATACGGCTTCTCTGTGTGTGTGTGTGTTTGAGTGTGTCTGTAGAAAACACCTGTGTATTGCACAGTTCTGTTTGTGATGTGGTACCTAGGGCGTCGTCGACAAGTATGGGAATCGACATGATATGATCAGGAATGGCATTATGGCCCCTGAATCATGTTCGTGCTAAGGACGGGGGTGTTTTTCCTACCTCGGAGGAATTTCTTGTTTTCTTTACTCTTTCGTGTTACATAACGTGAAAGAATGCAGATCTGATGTAAAAAAAAAATTTTAAAAAAAGAAGAAGAAAAGAAAAAGAAAAAAAAAACACACACACAAAACACAAAAAACACTGAGCTGCAGAATCTCTACGGACAAACTGTATTTCATGAGGTCCTTTGAGTTCAACACAAAAGCCTAAACCTCAGCGAAGCTAAGCACAGAACCCTCAACCAAAGTTAAATTCAGATGAGACGCCTACAAATAACTTCCAGCGTCGGTATAAATGTGCAAAAAAACAGCTCCGTTTCAGTGTTCTGTCTAGCGAAGTCTTTATAGCTATATAGTTTACTGTCGCATCCCTTGTTTGTTAAGCATGTCTCTCATGTGTAAAGACACAAGCTAATGTTTACTTTCAAGTATGGGTATGGAACTGCCTATTTTTATCGACGAAGAGCTCGGTCAATTTGTCGCTGCGGTCGCTGGTTTGACTTAACCGTTTAATGCTCAGCCTTTAGTACGGTCCCGCGTGCATCCTAATGCCCATCCACAGCAAAGCAAAGACACCCTTGGGACTAATTACAAGTTTACTAACAGAACACAGGGACATATAACCTGAGAGATTTCTGCACACGGACGTTGGGTACACGAGGGTTTAACTGCCATCAAAGCACCACTTTATGACGTCGTTCCTCTTTGGCCTGTTCACTTTTCCGAACACGAGAGGACTTTTCCTGGGCCTCTCCTATGCACAGAAGACTAATCTCTCCTTTTCTCTCAGCAATAAAGATCAAGATTTAGTAGAATATTTCACATCTCTGTACCCAGCATAGCAGTCACGTCCACCAAAGACCGTCCTCTTCCCCTTTGTAAACCTGTTGTGATAGTAAACTTTAAACATAAAAAACTAGCGTTTAAAACGAACTACTGTTGTGGGGGAAGAATTCAAAATTGAGTGTATCTTTCTAAAACAAGTCTTAATTGGTTCGCGGTTTAGCGCATTTTACACCTCTCTTGTGAAGTGTGTTTATTTTCTGTATGTAAACATTGCTGGCATTGCACCAAACACTTGATGCAGAGCAAATTTATGTGAAAGAGATAGTCTGCGTGGAAGAACATTAATGAGGGCGTCAGTAGAAACAAAGCACCAGAGATTATTTAGCAACAAAAGGTTTATTAACTGTATCAATGTGAGGACGCCAGTTAATTTTATCATTAATAACTACTCCAAGCACACGGTACGTCTTGGTGGACTTGAGCAATGCTAAATGTACCATGCATACGATCACGGCTCAGAGGTTGATGTTGGTGTTTTTGTCTTGTGGCTACTAACATGCTTTTCGTTTTGTAGGATGCATTGCCATTCTGATAGTATTACACCAATCACTAAGATTGTATAGTACTTTCTGAGAATACGTTTCTAATGAGGTTAATATTTGTACTATTACTGTGAAGTGTGGAGTCGTTTCAAAAAGGTCAAGTACAGCATGTGTGTGTTTTATGTGCAGGGGTGTCGTTTGGGTCGGCCCTTCGGCCAATCGCCGATTTTTGTTTTACTTTGGCCGAAACTTTCATGTTCCTTTCGGCCAAATGTCCGAAGAGTATTCGCCTAAATCGGCCAAAGTTTGTCCAGTTTTTTTTATATTGGTCAGGCTTTGATTGCTAAAACTACTGCCGATGTACTTAGTCAACTGACTGACGTTTATTTCCTTCGCGAATACCAAAAACGAAACATCAATGTTTTGAACGGAAGTCATTGCCAAAAAATATAGATGCCGGAGTGGTTTCCCTTGGACAAGGGAAACCACACTCTCAGCGTTTGCGTTCGCCGGTTCGCGATAGTTTATCAGTCAGTCAGTGCTTTCGATTTGGATTTGAACATCATGTCGCAACCAAGGTTTGCTACCCTTCGCCAAGGTAAGTGATTCCGGACAAAATGACAGGAACACCGCGAATGTGGACAGTGTGTGTGAGTGGTAGTATTGTTGTCGAGTCGATCGAAGCAGACGACATAGCAGACGATAGTCACCGCGAATTTGAAATCTGCTGAGCCAGAGAATGAAAAGCGTCCTCCAAATCGTGGTTTCCAAGCAAAATGGCTCACCCTACACGGTTTTTTATTGGATTTTTTACCAGTCATGTTTCCCAAGGCTTTTCAAGATTAGCACAAGGTTGGAAGAGTTTTACTTTCAAGAAATTAAAGTTAAAGGTTTGAAAAAGTTTCAGAGAACTGGTGTCTGATGTAGTTAAATCAGCAAAGCTGATTGTTTCAGTTGCAGTAAGCAACATATAATCCAGGGGCGGATTAGGGGGGGGGGGGGGGGGAGGGGAGTTCTGCCCCCACCCCCCCCCCCCCCCCGAGAAAAAAAATTCTGTCTGTGAATTTTTTTATTTTTCATTTCTGTCTGTAAAACGGGGGGAAGAGTTAATTGTTTAATTGTCACAGTATGCGACATGTCTTCCTTCTTGCCATACTATATGATGTCGGGAGCAGATATCAGTGAAGATGAATTGCCATTATTTTAATACTAATGTTAAAAGAAATGAGTGGCTGCTGACACCAGTTGATCATGTTTAAAATCAAGGATAAGCCACAAATTGTTTATAAAATAGCTAAAATTCTTCAGCTTCAGGGGGGCTTTGCACCCCAGACCCCCCAACAGGACCCTGGACCCCAGGTTGTACCCCCCTCCCCTCTGGCTTAACTGCTCCGCCCCTGTAATCTGTGTTCCTAAGACAATGATTGTATGTATTGATGTTCCCCTCTTGGGTCTTGTGCTTCAATGTTGCGGTGACTTTGTATGAGCCAAAATAATAGCCGAACATTTTCCAAGATGTCCTAAAGCTTTCTGACAGTTTCGGCCAAATGTCCCAACATGAAAATGTCTAGCAACACCCCTGATGTGTAAGGGTAAATCATGAGTATTGAGTCTAAACAGTAATGGGCCAAGGATAGAGCCTTGTGGGACTCAACACTTTACAATGCCTTGTGATAGATAGGAGCCCTTCAGGTAGAGTGCTTGGGTTGTTGTTGTTGGTTTTTTTTTTATCTGAGAGAGGTGGAATGTAAAAATGACACAGACGAGCTATTTTGAAAGTACAGACATAATTGGTCTGAGACAATAACGTGATCAACTAAGTGAAATGCTTTTCAAGAGATCTAGGAGTACCGCTCCAAACATATCTCGATTGTTTATTGATTTTAACCAAGTATCACAAGTAAGGGCAATCTGACAAGAATGTTTCAGACTATACGGATAAAAAAAATCGTTTTCTTCAACATATTTAAGTGTTTCTTCTTGTGCGTTCCCAGCAATGCTTAATTGTCAATCCAGTCTGTAGGGCGAAGTCCGCAGTCTACATCAAGTGTATGAGAGTGGCTATGTCTTTTCAGGTATGATGTAAAACATGACACGGACGAGCTATTTTGAAAGTACAGAAGTAATATGTCTGACAACATAGCGTGATCACCTAAGTCAAATGCGTTGTCAGCGCATCAAGTTCCACTTTAAAATACTGTCGTACTCCACCGAGTGAAGCACGAAGAGCTGACATCTCAGCTTGAAGTCCTCGCGTGACTTGCTCAACCACTGATAGAGGAATGTAGCCACCGTGGCATCAGCAGGGATCAGTGACCTGCTGGGTGCCACCGGAAATGCTGTTTTCCCCTTCAGAATTGGACGTATCAAGCGAGTCACGGGGCGAGGAAGAGAAGTCACACAGGAAGGCGTGGACAGTGTCTTCCTCACGCGGGCAGTGCCTCCTATCATTTTACTTCACTTCTGAGGGAGGGCAAGTCCTCTCTGTTCTTATAATGAAGATTTGTGTTTGTTTTTGTAATGCGCTTAGAACTGTATTAGGATTTGCGCCATATGAATTCCCTTATTATAATTATTATTCTGGTGAGGAGGGGATAACGGTAAGCAACGAGGCGAGCCAAGAGATGGTATAGGCTCATGTATTTAGGGAGCAGGCGAGCCATGAGATGGTATAGGCTCAGGTATTGAAGGAGCAGGCGAGCCATGAGATGGTATAGGCTAATGTATTAAGGGAGCAGGCGAGCCATGATATGGTATAGGCTAAGGTATTGAGGGAGCAGGCGAGCCATGAGATGGTATAGGCTAAGGTATTGAAGGAGCAAGCGAGCCATGAGATGGTATAGGCTCAGGTATTGAGGGAGCAGGCGAGCCATGAGATGGTATAGGCTAAGGTATTGAGGGAGCAGGCGAGCCATGAGATGGTATAGGCTCAGTTATTGAGGGAGCAGGCGAACCATGAGATGGTATAGGCTCAGGAATTGAGGGAGCAGGCGAGCCATGAGATGGTATAGGCTCATGTATTGAGGGAGCAGGCGAACCATGAGATGGTATAGGCTCAGGTATTGAGAGAGAGGGCGAGCCATGATATGGTATAGGCTCAGGTATTGAGGGAGAGGGCGAGGGGCCATGATATGGCATAGGCTCAGGTATTGAAGGAGCAGGCGAGCCATGAGATGGTATAGGCTCAGGTATTGAGGGAGCAGGCGAGCCGTCGTTTGTGGCAGGAGAAGGGCGATGTACGTCTGTGTGTGACTCTTGGGCAGGGTCATCTACGTTGTAGGTTGGTGGTTGACGATTCGATTTGTTAATAGTCAACGCATACACTATCTGTGTGGTAGTTGGCTGTTCCCTGGGCGTTGTTGGAGAAAGATTGGTTATTTCATCTTGCGATGCATTGGTAGGCACAAGTATAGCTGTGGTAGTGGCGTTGTCAGGCTGCCGTGTGTCTCGCATGGACAAACAATCTACACAGACAGACTGACAGACAGACTGACAGAGAGGGAGCGAGTGAGAGAGAGAGAGACTTTCCTTCTTGTAAAGAGTATGTTTCGGCACACCCCACCCCACTTCACCCCTGCAACAACAAAAACTGTCCCCACACCCTCTTCTGCTGTAATCAATAAGCTAGCACTGCGGGGACATCTCCGCGCCCTTATATCTACACTAACTCTTTTCCAGTTAAATCCGCAGCCGTCTCTACCCTTCTCTTTTTAACTGGTGAAGTTTTTAAGTGTCAAGGGGAACCGGCGTTCACGTGCCGAGGTGCCTGTGCTAATCAAACAAATTGTACAGTCGTGCAGACACGGACGTCCTCAAAAACCTCTTTTCTCGCTGGCTGTCTCGGACTGAAGATTTCAAGCACAGAGGGGGCTGAAAGAAGGGAAGGGGATACAAGGGTTTAGGGGGGGGGAGGTAAAAAATGGGAGAAAGGATAAAACAAAAATTCGAAGATAAAAAGACCAAAATGTCGAATAAGAAAAGGAGCCTGGAGGTTTCTGTTTCGTTCAAAATCGATCGTGGAATCGCCGCCTTCCGAATCACTGCCCCTCTCCTCTGCCGGTGTCCAAGAGACAAGCCGTGTCTTCGCTGTAGAGTGAAGTGCTATCCCCCCCCCCTCACCACCCCTCCTCTGATCCGTCCGTGCCCCCGGCCATCCCTTCTCCTACCATCCCACCCCTTTTTTTGCGCCCCTCCCTTGGAAGAAACAAGTCATGTCTTCGCTACAGATTGGAGTGCTACATGCCTCGCCTCCTCCCTCGCCACCCCTTTCTTCCTGAACACATCCCCCATCCATACCCCTTCCCCATGCATTCTCGTGTTCATCCCTTTATTCGATTCCCGGTTTCTTCTAACGACCGTGAAATCGATCCTGTGCTAACTTGCCTCGCGAGTAAATCAAGCTCCCTCTAATAGACTGCACGCCCCTTTTCTTTTTGTGATAAGGGAATGCGGCATTCATGTCCTTCGATTGGCGACAATAAATATTATAATAATGATGAATCTAGGGTGATTTCTTCCAGCGTGCGCCCGCGTACGTGTGTTCGCGCGTGCGTGCGTGCGTGCGTGTGTATGTGTGTGTCTGTGGTTGTGGGTGTGTGTGTGAGATGACAGAGGGAAAGACAATCAGAGGAAGACAGCAAGAGACATTCTTGCTTTCAAAATACAACCTAGGTAGCGCGATCTTTATATATTATTAGCAAAAACAAGCAAACAGCCCACAAATTGAGAGAGATGAGGCCTGAGTTGCGCACAAGACACGGGCAATTGTTTCCGCGAGAGTACCTGAAAGCAATGCAATCATTTATCTAAACCCTGTCGTAGGAAAATCCCTTGCCTTCCGTGTAGTCTTTGCCTAGAAGCCCATCTCCTCATACATACACTAACAACCAACCACTATTACTGCCCTGAACTCAACCTCTGATGTCTGCCACAGCAGTAACGAGATCACATTGAGTCCTACACGGGATTTCATGAACTGTCAGAGTACGTCTGTCAGCATCAGCGACGCTTGGGATTTGTCGGTACATGTACACGTTTCTTCAGCTCCTGTCAAAAAAAAAAACACTAACGATGTTGACTGTTTGTTTGTTTGCTTAACGCCCAGCCGACCACGAAGGGCCATATCAGGGCGGTGCTGCTTTGACATATAACGTGCGCCACACACAAGACAGAAGTCGCAGCACAGGCTTCGTGTCTCACCCAGTCACATTATTCTGACACCGGACCAACCAGTCCTAGCACTAACCCCATAATGCCAGACGCCAGGCGGAGCAGCCACTAGATTGCCAATTTTTTAAAGTCTTAGGTATGACCCGGCCGGGGTTCGAACCCACGACCTCCCGATCACGGGGCGGACGCCTTACCACTAGGCCAACCCTGCCGGTTAAGGATGTTGACTGGTTGTTGTGGGTCTGAGAAAGGAAAGTAATGAAGGAGGGAATATGTACACGTAACACGGCATATAGATGCTCGTTACGTGAGACGACTACAACTGATCTGCGTCACGCTACTTCCTACCGGCACGGTTGGCCTAGTGGTAAGGCGTCCGCCCCGTGATCGGGAGGTCGTGGGTTCGAACCCCGGCTGGGTCATACCTAAGACTTTAAAATTGGCAATCTAGTGGTTGCTCCGCCTGGCGTCTGGCATTATGGGGTTAGTGCTAGGACTGATTGGTCCGGTGTCAGAATAATGTGACTGGGTGAGATATGAAGCCTGTGCTGCGACTTCTGTCTTGTGTGTGGCGCACGTAATATGTCAAAGCAGCACCGCCCTGATATGGCCCTTCGTGGTCGGCTGGGCGTTAAGCAAGCAAACAAACAAACAAACGCTACTTCCTGGTACTAACTCTTGAATTGTGAAAGCACCAGGCAAGGTTCTTCTTTGTCGACATGAGGTGTTTTTTTAACACTAGAGAAGAGGTTCATTCCACTGGGGAAAATATTTAAAAAAAATACTTTAGCCTTGTTGTTTTCTGAGCTGAGCGAATTTTTGTTTTTTTGTTTTTTTGCTGAATCAATCTCGCAGCTAACAACTACGTCTGTGAAATTAATACAAGAACCTTCCACTTTGCACAGGAAGCAGGTTGGGGCTGAATCTTTTCGTATATATATTTGGTTTAAGAGAACCAAAAGTATGCTCTTCGCAGGTTGAAGCCTGGACAGATCTTTAAACAAAAACGGACGTATCTTGAAAAGGCGTCTATTAATGAAGAGCCGTTCTTGACGGAGAAGACACTTCACCCCAAAACGCACCCCAGTCATTCTAGCGGCAGTTCTGTCGTCATCCAAAAGTAGGTCGGGACAAGTGGAGACACGTATCCGTTTTATTTTTCCCTGTGCCATTCAAGGGCCTCTAAGAACTAGCTTCCAGTCCGGCACTCAACTTTGATCCTGCCAGTTTTTCTTCCAATTCTGAGTAATTACATTTCGACCAACTGTCGACTTCGCATTGGAAAAAACATCGATTCTCTTCGCGTCATCGGAGAAAGGCGTCACAGATGCGAACCGAAACGGCTGTCTCTGTTGTGTAAAGTTTAACTTCTCGCACTTTCATCTCGGAAAAAAACTGTACATCGGTGCACTTTAACACAGGCAAAAAGTTAGACTTTTTGCACTTCGAACGCACAGGCAAAAATAAACGCTGGTTCTCCCTATCGAACATAATTACTATAACCAGAGTCGCCGTCTGTGCACGTGCAACTAGGTCAGTGGGTCAGAGAGACAGTCTGACTATTGACAGTCTCAGTCAAGGAACACGAGAGAGATCCTACCAACTGTACAAACACAGTCTGTAAGGCGTTAGCTTTCAGGAGTCCAGACTGCATTGCAAGCGGTACAAGCACAAAACTGTCTAG
>NC_090261.1:45040047-45092066 GCF_037325665.1 Littorina saxatilis
CATGAAGCCTGTGCTGCGACTTCTGTCTTGTGTGTGGCGCACGTTATATATGTCAAAGCAGCACCGCCCTGATATGGCCCTTCATGGTCGGCTGGGCGTTAAGCAAACAAACAAACATCCAAGACGCGTCAAAACCAAGCACTCTCTTATAATGAATGCAAGACAAACTCTGAGAAGGACTGATCGAAGTTCCTCTGGCACACAACTATGATAAAGAATAAAGTGTCCAGCATAAACCCAGCACTTTATCAGTCTACGCAAGACAAGCTTTGACAGGCTGAGATCGAAAAAAATTACGTCTGCGAAACAAAAGTACGAGAAACATAACAGTCTCTTGCATAAAGGGAAAGTGTTTTCATATACAAGCTTTTATGCTATCATTGCAAAATTGTCATTTCGTTTCAACAGAGTGCAATCCAATAACGTTCGTCCAGTGAATGACAGTCAGATCGAAAGGGTGCAATTTTCGTCATGAAAATGGACGGTTTTCTTGTCAAGGGAACCTGCTTAATTCAAGTTGCGCTCCTCTCTTCTTGTTCCTAGTTTTGTTCTTGTGCGTTCTTGTTGTCGTTGCTTTCCTTCTTTTAGATTTTTTTTTATTGTTTGTGTGTGTGTGTGTGTGTGTGTGTGTGTGTGTGTGTGTGTGTGTGTGTGTGTGTGTGTGTGTGTGTGTGTGTGTGTGTATGTGTGTGTGCCTGTGTGTGTGTGTGTGTGTGTGTATGTGTGTGTGCCTGTGTGTGTCTGTATCTGTGAATGTGTGTGTTTGTCAGTGTGTTTAGACCCACCCAGACAGTGAAACAGACAAGCAGACAGGTATTCAACTGTCAAAATATCCCCAAGGACACCCACCCAGAAATGAGATCATCCAAAAGGATTCACCCCTTGCAGTGCGCTCCACCCCTTTACTGCTCTGCCCAGCACGTGCGAACACACATGCACCCCGAAGACCTAGCCACACTGTTTTTCCAACACGCACACATATGTCTGCGCATGCTTACACCTCTTTCGCCACACAGTTCCAAAGACCAGTGCATGTATATATCTCACACAACTGTTGAACATCTTCTCTCTCTCTCTCTCTCTCTCTCTCTCTCTCTCTCTCTCTCTCTCTGTCTCTCTCTCTCTCTCTCTCTCTCTCTCTCTCTCTCTCTCTCTCTCTCTCTCTCTCTCTCTCTCGATCTTATAGAAAACGTTGGTGATTTGCCCTTTATTTTGTTTGGAGATATGAATGCAAGAACAGGTTCTCGGAATGCACGTGAAATGCAAAGTTTTTATGATGCAGATTACTTCAGTGTGTTCCCGTCACAGAACACTGAAGTCGAGGAAGGAGACGATTGTTTTGAAGAATGCGTGCGTGTGTCGAAAGATAGAGAGGAAAATGCCTTTGGTAAATATTTGTTGAATGTTTGTGAGCAATTTGACTTTGTTATTGTGAACGGTATGCAGGGAAAGGGAGGAGGGGACGGTAACTTTACCTATGTTTCAACATCGGGTTGTAGTGTTATTGACTATTTTATTGTGTCAAGAAATTTGTTTTCCTCTGTTTCACTTAATGTAGCTGAAAAAATTGAATCCAAACACATGCCTGTTGAAATGATCTTCCTGCCAAATGATGTTTTAGTTAACTCTGAGTGTAATGTTTCTAAGGCTGTCAAGATTGAAAAGTTTGTTTGGTGTGATGAAAAGTCGATTTCGTTTGTATCCTCATTCTCTTCTGAAGAAATTCAGGCCCGCCTCCGAGATGCCACTGAATTAATAGAAGTGGATGTCAATTTATCTCTAAGTAAATTTAACGAAGCAATGACGATGGCAGGAGAGTGTATGAAAAAAAGAGTGTATATTGGAAAAGACAGACAACAAAGGTGGTTCGATTCAGAATGTTACCATAGTAGAACAGATCTCAGGCAAAATCTTCGTTTATTTCATAGCGGCCGTGTAGACAAGGATTGTTATACTGAAAAAAGAAGTAGCTATAATGAACTTATTAGACAAAAGAAAAAATCTCATCGTCAGTCTATTATGGAGTCTTTAGATAAAGGGAGTAGTGATCCTAAATTGTTTTGGAAAACAATCAAATCTTTGGCATCTAAGGTGGCAGGTGTGATTTCCATTAATACAGAACAGTGGTACCAACATTTTCATAATGTGTTTAACTCTTTTACAAAAGAAAATAATGACCATACTGATTTTGTTGAGGATGGTGTTAATCGGGTATCTGATGGTGATGATAATGAGGAGATGTATGACATGGATGCGCTTGAACGTGTCATCACTGAAAACGAAGTAAAAGAAGCTATTAGAGTATTAAAGAATGGTAAAGCTGCAGGACCCGATTATTTAATTGGGGAGTTCTTCAAGAATTCCGCCACAGCTGTTGTGCCGTTTCTTACAAAATATTTCAATAAATTGTTTACCTCAGGACTTTACCCTGATGTATGGACGGAAGCCATAATTCATCCCCTTCACAAGAAAGGTGATAAGAATAATCCTGATAATTACAGAGGTATTTCATTACTATGTATATGCAGCAAATTGTATAGCTACATTTTGAACAACAGATTGACGAATTGGATCGAAAAACATGAAATACTAAATGAGAGTCAAGCTGGTTTTCGCAGAGGCTATAGTACCGTTGATCATATTTTTACACTACAAGCTTTGGTACAGAAGCAGTTATTGACACACAAGAAGTTGTATGTCGCTTTTATTGACTTTCGTAAAGCTTTTGATTCAGTTGTAAGAACTACGTTGTGGAAAACTTTGAAGAAAAATGGAGTTAAAGGAAAGATGTACCAGGCGCTCAGCTGTATGTATGACGTGGTAAAAGCAAAAGTGCGATCAGGAAGTGATTTTTCGGACTCCTTTATGTGCCCAAGGGGTCTAAAACAGGGAGAAATTTGTAGTCCAGTTTTGTTTTCTCTACTAATTAATGAGCTAGCTAATGATATTGTCCAGAAGGGAAAACATGGTATTCAACTTATTCCAGACTTTTTTGAAATACTCATTCTGATGTTTGCAGATGATATTATTCTTATTTCAGATTCTGTATGTGGGCTCCAGAATCAGTTAAACATTCTGTGGGATTCGTCTAGACGTCTTGGACTTGAAGTTAATTTAGACAAATCTAATATTGTTGTTTTTCGGAACGGTGGTCACTTGGCCTTGCGAGAAAGATGGGTGTATGGTGGACATCCTATGAGCGTTTTGAACATGTATAAGTATTTAGGAGTATGGTTGTCTACACGCCTGTCCTTCTCTCACACTCTTAATGATTTTGCTGCAAAAGGGAAAAAGGGAGTCATTGGTATTCTAAAATGTTTATGGCAACTGGGTGACAGATCTCCAGCTATTTTTTTCAAGCTTTTCGACGCACAGATTCAACCGATGCTGGCATATGGTGCCGAAGTTTGGGGGGTTGAAGCAGACCATACACCTATAGAGAGAGTTCATTTATTCGCACTTAAACGTTTTTTGAATACGAGTATGAGAACACCAAATGCTATGGTTTATGGAGAAACGGGAAGGTACCCCTTGTTTATAAACAGCTTTGTTAAATGCATTCGTTTTTGGCTACGTATATTGAGGATGCCACATCATCGCCTTCCGAGCAAGGCGTATAAAATGCTGAAATATCTCCATGAACAAAATAAGAAAACATGGGCCTCCTCGATCTGTTACACTCTGTACATGTACGGTTTTGATGAAGTATGGGAAAACCAAGGTGTTGGCGATGAGAGGGCGTTCCTAACAGCATTTAAAGAAACACTTATTTCATCCTACAAGCAAACCTGGCTTGAAAATGTACAAGGAAGTGAACGTTTCTCTCTGTACAGAACCTTCAAATCAACCCTAAGATTATCCAACTATTTAAGTGATTTGAAACATATTAAAGCTAGAAATCTTCTGATTAGACTTAGATTGGGAGTATCTCCTCTGAAAGTGCATCGATTTCGCTTTAATTTAAATGCAACCTCCGCTGATTTATCTTGTCCATTTTGTTGTGGCAGTGTTGAAGATGAAGTCCACTTTATTTTAGTATGCCCTAAATATGCTGAGTTAAGAGAATATTATATTCCACGAAAATACACTAGAATCCCATCATTGTTTAAATTAACCATGCTGTTTTCAAACACTAGTAAGCCGCTATTGCTACGTTTTTCTACATTTGTCATGAAGGCGCTTTCCATTCGTAATCCATAATCCGTAAACGAAACAGGGCGATACAAGTAGGATGTTCTTGTTTTTGTTCAATATGTGCATTTGTATGCTGGTGCTTGAGATGTGCTCATCTCCATGAAAAGGGCCCAAGGCCTACTCATTAAAATATTCAGACTTCAGACTTCAGACTTCTCTCTCTCTCTCTCTCTTTCTCTCTCTCTCTCTCAGTCTCTCTCTCTCTCTCTCTCTCTCTCTCTCTCTCTCTCTCTCTCTCTCTCTCTCTCTCTCTCTCTCTCTCTCTCTCTCTCTCTCTCTCTCTCTCTCTCTCTCTCTCTCTCTCTCTCTCTCTCTCTCTCTCTCTCTCTCTCTCTCTCTCTCTCTCTCTCTCTCTCTCTCTCTCTCTCTCTCTCTCTCTCTCTCTCTCTCTCTCTCTCTCTCTCTCTCTCTCTCTCTCTCTCTCTCTCTCTCTCTCTCTCTCTCTCTCTCTCTCTCTCTCTCTCTCTCTCTCTCTCTCTCTCTCTCTCTCTCTCTCTCTCTCTCTCTCTCTCTCTCTCTCTCTCTCTCTCACATGGATGAATCAAGGAGTGCAAGATGAGAATCGTTTTTTGAAAGATATCAGAGAAAGATTGATTGATTGTAGATGGCTGGAATGGAATTTTCATGTTCAGAACAGTGATAGATTTGCGTTATATAGGACATTTTGCACTGTGCACGAAGTAAAACCTTATTTATTATTGAACATGAATAGGCATTTGAAAATTATTATGGCAAGATTCCGAGGTGGAATAACAGAACTATTTATGACTTGTCATAAAGTCATTTACGTTTCAAAGTTTGGGTTGGCAATGCTGATACATGTACATGATGTTTTAACACACGTCAACATATTGTTCACACTCCTCACGCTATCACACACATCATGTAGCCCACACCTGGAGTTGTTGTTCGTGCCGCTGAATTTTATTTCAGCGACTTTTGCATACCATATAATTATTTGTATGCATCCACGTTATATGTTCTTCTTTTTTTTCAAATTTGTTTCAATACTTTTCCGCAACTTGTGGCGGAGACCGACAACAAATTTTTACTTCCATATAACCAATCTCCACAATGTGGCGGTAAAATCGCCATTCAACAGAAACAAAGAAAACAGGCTTAGATTCATAATGCAAATTTGTGCTTAGCCAACCCGACTTCCCAACGTAAATGCAAGTGGCAGGTGGGGATGGTGGTGGTTTGATGCAAACTTGTCCGTGCTGTAGCGTCCCTTTTTGAGAAGTGGCCTTGACCCTTGATAGCAAATCTATCATGACAAGAAAGGTGGACTAGGCCAGTGGACTCAAAATAAAATGGGATCGGTCTTGAGACCTGTAACTAACTCCTCAACTTAAATTTCATTTATGACTTGTCATAAAGTCATTTACGTTTCAAAGTTTGGGTTGGCAATGCTGATACATGTACATGATGTTTTAACACACGTCAACATATTGTTCACACTCCTCACGCTATCACACACATCATGTAGCCCACACCTGGAGTTGTTGTTCGTGCCGCTGAATTTTATTTCAGCGACTTTTGCATACCATATAATTATTTGTATGCATCCACGTTATATGTTCTTCTTTTTTTTCAAATTTGTTTCAATACTTTTCCGCAACTTGTGGCGGAGACCGACAACAAATTTTTACTTCCATATAACCAATCTCCACAATGTGGCGGTAAAATCGCCATAAACCTGTCTGTAATGATACCTTCTCAGGTGTCATCGCAGAGAGGTACCGCCACGAAAAGAAACAGTTTTAGCAGACCCAGAATTTAAACGCGAACAACAACTCCATGCAATGAGGGCCCGTCGCCCTACCGCAGTTTACTCGTTCTGTACATATCAATGGGATTTATCACTTTTTAAAAATTGGTTGTTATCAGCACTGGGGAGTCACATTTGTGCCCTCTCCGCTTACTGCTTCTCTCTTGCTTCACGCTCCATGCCAAATATACATATCATATGACTAGCAAGTCACTAACCTGTACATGTCCATGCCAATTGACAAAGAAAATTGGTTTGTTTCATAGCAACTGGAGAGTCACCTTTGTGCCCTCTCCGATTACTTCAACCATGCCGGACCCATCCATCCAAACATCTTGACTAGGCAGTTATTCATAATATACATATCTACACGTCCTGAATGGCCAAATACTTGTAATGGACATATTCATAGCCAACACATTGTTTTGTTTCAGCTTTCACAGCATTTGAAAAGTCACATTTGTGCCCTCTCCGTTTACTGCTTCTGCCTCACCGACCCTGTATCGCCCTAAAATTACAACATCATCATTTGTATCGCAGCAATTGGAGAGTCACATTTGTGCCCTCTCCGTTTACTGCTTCTGCTTCGCCAACTAGCTGTACCTGACTAGCCCTTTACTCATTATGTACATCCGCCGAATGCTCAAAGCAAACAAACATCCATTTTAAACAAAATCGTCCCTTTTGAGAAGTGGCCTTGACCCTTGATAGCGAATCTATCATGACAAGAAAGGTGGACTAGGCCAGTGGACTCAAAATAAAATGGGATCGGTCTTGAGACCTGTAACTAACTCCTCAACTTAAATTTCATTTGTGCACGTTAATCGATATAAGAGATACGATGCGGATATGTTGCTATGCCCATTGTGCAGGGAACGTAAGGAAGATGAGTTTCATTTTGTGCTTTGTTGCCCCGCACTTCGTGATTTGCGATGCCAGTTTATTCCTGCTAAGTTTTATAGAAACCCAAGTTTACGCACGTTTTCTATGCTTATGGCATCTGTGAATGAAGGTATTGTTCGAAAGTTGTCAGTTTATGTGTACAAAGCATTTCGGCTACGTAGTGTTGTTATGTCTTAGTTCATGTAGGCTAAGCCTACGATATATTTTATTTGAAATGTAATGTCTTAGTTCGTGTATGATATATTTCATTTGATTTGTGTGCAAATGTCATTATATATATGTTCACCCCCCTCATAAGGGGCTATGGCCTAAATGAGTAAACAATCCAATCCAATCCAATCTCTCTCTCACACGCACGCACAGGTACACGCACGCGCGCACAACACACACACGCTAAAATACTCACTAACACACACACACACACACACACACACACAAACACACACACACACACACACACACACACACACACACACACACATACATACACACACGCACACACATACAAGGAACTTAGTCGATAAATATCGACAGGGGGCCGACAAATGGTTTAAATGGGAAATGTGTGTATATGGGTGTGGGTTTGAAACAAACAAACAAACCAACCCATGTGAACCCCGGGCCGCAGGCCTTCGATGTAGTGATTGAAAAAAAAGGATGTTCTCAAATGGTTCAATTCTCATTTGGTCTGATTCTCAAATGGTACCGGTATACTCCCCCCCCCCCCCCCTGGCCGCAGGCCTAGGAGTAAAATTGTATAGACACTGACCTTCTTCCCAGGGGTCATTGACCCAGTTTTAGCTATGAGAGGTGGTTCGCCCAGAGGCTGTAGAGTATACTGGGGCGGTCTCTTTGATGTCTTGAGAGGAAACTTGGCCAGGGTAGTACATGTGTTCTGCGCGAACTTAGAATCCGGTTTCATTCTAGAATGGACCGGGTCCAGGTTGGAATTCTAACCCTGCGCAAGTACAGGGGTGCCATTCTAGAATGAAACCGGGTAGGTAAGACAGAGTTGTCTTCCCTTGAATTATCTCCACCTGCACCTTCCCTTTGATAAAATGGGGCTGATTTGTCTACCCCTGAAAAAAATCCTTTGGCGATCTTGCGATGTCATGTCATGTCAAGAAAGTTGACACTCCTGAGTACGCAATAAACAAAGGCAGATCATAGCAAGGGGGACTACCAGGGCGGTAATGTTTGCAGGGCAGTTGTTTTTGTGATGAGAGCCGGTTGCGGCCGCTTGCAATGTCAGCGCTGTCTCCCTCTCGGAAATGTCCGGTTTTTTGACAATTTTTTTGACAATTTTTTTGACAGACAGACAGACAGACGGTCAGACCGACTAACCGACAGACAGACCAACAGAAGGACAGAGTGAGTTATAGAGCTGTTGTCACAGGTTTAAAAAAAAGTTGACATTAACAAAAACAGAAATCAACAACAACTTTTGTCTGGTTTTATAATATTATGGGAAAACATTGAAAGCAATTCATAGTAGTAGTACTACCACAACAAATACTCTCAAAGGGGAATTCCATGCCTAAAAGTTTGACAGTTTTTATTTAATCTATCAGAATCCCTACCTTCCAAACTGTGATATGCCCACGTTTCAAACTCCTACAACCCTGCATTACTACTACACAAAAGAACAAAGTTCCAAGAATTATATCCTGGTGCACATTTATTTGTAGAGGAAGTACCAATCATTCAAGAGAGTTCACTTGATTTACAAATGGATTGGAGGTCTGTCATTTCCAAGCAACTGAATTGTAGCTTAAAATCAGTGAATACCCTTTATTTCTGACCAAGCCTCATTGCAATGACAGTCAATTAATTTTTCTCTCCAAAATCACAACATTATACCATGTCATACTTTCAAATAACCTCTAATTGCCCTTGAAAAAAATACAGGCTCCTGACGTTCTCAGTGCCCAGTGACGGCAGAGATTGACGAATTGCAATTCAACCGTGTAGCAAGATGACACCACTTCAGCCAGAGGTCAACTAATGATTAGTAATGACATTCCAATTCACAGCGTCTTGATTGACAAGCTTGATTTTCCGTAATAACTGTGGAAAGTCAGAATTTTCAAAAATTTTCCCTGAAAAGCATAAATACTCGAAGCTCAGCGTTCACAAATGAATCATATGAAAGAATGAAATCGATGATTAGATGCCACAAGACCTTATGTCGAAATACAAACGCCAGTTATGGGATGATATGTCATTTTGGAGAAAACAGAGACGATTTTCTACAGAAACTAGCCTCGCCTTTGCCGATTTTCGTGGGGCCCACCGCAGCCAATTGCTTTCGTTGTGGTCGGCGCTCATAACGAGGGGTTTGCTATAGCTGCGAGTCTTGTGGTCAAAGCAGCACCGTTCTTAAGAGGCGCATGCCTGATAGAACGTTAAAGCTAGTTAAAAAAAGAAAGAAAAAAAAAGAAAAAAAGGCCTTTCCCTCGCTCAAACTATATAGTCATATTATATATCGATACAAAGCTAAAGACTTTATCTTCACAATTCAGAAGACCAACTTCATGTATATGAATAAGATTAAAAGTTACAAGCGAGATCGGCAAAACACTGTCAGTCCGGAAATTTCCGTTCGTAGCGATCAGTGCTGAGTGTCTCTCAAAATCGTAATCACTTTCAGAACATCACAATCCCAATTCACGATGTCTTTGAGTAAAGTGTAAAAAACCCGAGAAAAAAAACCCAACCAAACACACAAAAAACAAAAACAAACAGAAAATCCACATTTGTGGCTTTGGCTGTGTGATAGTCTAACTGAAATGACTATTCCAACTTGGACCCAAATTCCAACCTTGCGCACGGCCGATTCTAGAATGGACCAGCAACAAGGGTTTCATTCTAGAATGGCACCCCTGTACTTGCGCAGGGTTAGAATTCCAACCTGGACCCGGTCCATTCTAGAATGAAACCGGATTCTAAGTTCGCGCAGAACACATGCACCAGAACTGGTGGACACCAAGGACAAACATGAAATCGAAGCAGTTTGCTTTCAGAGGGAACGGTCGTCAGCAACTCAAACTTCTCTGTTTTCTTTTTTTTTTAAATCTGACTTTCTTTGTGGCCCCCTGACTCCGCCCCCCTCCCTCTGTAAGGACCCCCCTCCACAAGGACCGATTTTTGTCAACATTTTAAAGGTCGCTAGAGAGGGGTTCCACTGTATGACCTAACCGCTACTGGCAGACGGCCTCAATCTTCACGCGCAAAGACGAGATTAATAGGTGCTCGGTTTTGGTATTTTGAATTACATTACATTAAACCTTTGTTGGGTTTCATGGTCATGGCAACAGCCATAATAATATTACATGATGTATAATATCATATTTCAGCATATGTGAATTACATGTCATCATACTAAACTGTCATACATTTTTATTCCTACATTATTCTGATTGATCACAACCAAACCTACTATCATTGGACACATCCAAATGCAAGCGCCTGTTCTTGACAATTTAGATCAGTGCAATTTCCTGGGTCGGGCTTTGCCACAGACACTCACGGTTTGGCCTGTAGGTAAAATGTACAATGTATTTTCTGATTTGTGCACAAAAGCTTTTTTTCTTTTTTCTTTTTTTTAACATAACAATGTTTAATGTCACTGTATGTTTAAAAGACCATGGTCATATTTGTAAAAAAAATGTTAAATTAGAAAATAAATAACATTTTGGTTCATGATTTTTCCTACACCTGTGCTAAAAATAAGAAATAAAAATGTCGGGTATATAAGTCACTCAAATACAGCTAGGTATGAATGGCTCGGTTTGAGTTTGTTGCAGTTGACCCTGCACAAAGCGACATATCATGTTTTTGTTGAACAATTTTGACGTCACCCCTCCCATAGGGTGACGTATTTCACAACTTCCTGTGTTACACAAACTCTGTGATGACCAATTTTGACGTCACCCCTCCCATAGGGTGACGGATTTCACAACTTTCTACAGATGAACAATTTTGACGTCACCCCTCCCATAGGGTGACGGATGTCACAACTTCCTGTGTACACAAACTGATGACGTATTTCACAACAAAATGGCGCTGCCCATGGTCAACCTCGAAACTATCCGTATAGAATGGGGGCGTCCTCGCCCCCATAACAAATCAAGGCGAGCGCACAGCTCTGCCGTCCTTCAATGCACAGGAAATGATAACGAAATAATCAAAACCGTCACCTTCGCGTGGGATGTGTCAGAGATGTTGCGAATTAGAAAAAAATCCACTTACATACTAATCAAAATCGTTATCTTAGTGTGCGTGTAAGGCCCGAAATATTTTCGAATTAGAATACCTCCACTAATCAAACACACGCATATCGATACAAGGAACGAAAATACCAAACCCAAAATTTGTTCGACAGATGTAATCACTCGCTAATCGATCCCAGAGTCAAGAACTCGTTAAAACCCGCTCTACAAATAGAGAAAGCACACAACATAAACCTCCGAGAGAATAGGATCCGAAAGTCCGAAAAAAGAAACCCAGCTGTATCTGTTTGTTTTGCCCTCCTCCGACGCGCAAACACATTCCTCTCAAGGGGGAAAAAGCAAACTGGCTGACATCATCGAAGCTCAAAATAAATCGGACAGGTTATGCTGAGGCCAGGCCGGTCGCCAAATTTGTTTCTGTGTCATTATGCCGACTGGCAATAGTTTTAGCTATTCGATTACTTTCAGTGTCAGTTCCTTCGCAGTCGCAGGTTCAACCAAAGCAATCGTTTCTCACTATGAGGTCATCCACATGTGTGTGTGTGTGTGTGTGTGTGTGTGTGTGTGTGTGTGTGTGTGTGTGTGTGCGTGTGTGTGTGTGTGCGTGCGTGCGTGCGTGCGTGCGTGCGTGCGTGCGTGTGTGTGTGTGTGTACGTGCGTGCGTGCGGGTGTGTGTGAGTGTTTTACTAAGATATTAGGGTCCGAATGCCTTCTCATATTTATGATCAACTAATCTTAAATCTGACGTCATTGAACACAGATGACATGACGCCATAACGAACCATCCTCTGTTGAGTGCATCGACATGACGTCACACATAGACGCGTACGCCATTGTTTTGTTTATCATGAAAACAGTCTACGCAAAAACTTGATGATGAAAGAAAAGCTTTACCCTTGTTTTGGCTTCTATCCACGATGGTTCTTAACTCAATTAAGGCCACGAGACACAACCTCATGACCCGACATCAATCTATGACGTCAGCAGCATATGACGACAGACAGACAGACAAAGCGGACCAGGCGGCGTATATCAAACTCTATTAAGACCTTGACGCGGGGTACATCAGACATATATATATATATATCAGTCTTGTAAAGCGATCAGTCCATTCCATTAATGACATTCCCTCCTCTTACAGCCACTGTGCTCGCAGACAGGACCTGGTTGAAACGTCGGTTGTCTCCCCTTCCGTCCAGCACAGCCAGCACGGACACCAAAATAGACAGTTGTCAGGTCCGCGTTAAAGCTAGGAAAGGCTATTGTGTCGTGACGTCACAGTCTGTCATCACACTCGACTATCCAAGTTTCCGTTATATATATATCCCTCTATTTGTGTTCCCTCTCAGACAGCATAGAGATAGGTCTAAAAGATTGTTTTGCCACCTCACTTAAAGGTGCTTGGATTTCACCATGCAAAGGGTTCTTTGGGCTTTCGGGACAAACCAGGCCGGCCACTTTACACACACACAAAAGGTTGTATTGAGACAGCTCAAAGTAAGACAACTTATTATCAATTCAGCTAAGAGTCGCCAAAGAGTCGATCAAAGCCGTCAAGACATTACCTACCAATTGTGCATGCTCATGTGATACTTTTCGTGAAAATCATTTATTTTCGTATAATAATCAAATGTAACGTTACTCACAATAGTTACATTCTTTCTCTTTATTCGCCTCAACACATCTCACATCCTTCTTTGCAAGTACAATACTGACGTTTAATAGCCAAAGGACTTTTAATTTTTAAAAATGTGGATTGCAATCATCAGTTTCGTCTATTTTAGAAATGTTCGTGTTATGCTTGAGTCGCCACATACAAAGTTTCAATTCCATTAGGAATCAGACAGCCACAGCACACAAACGTCGTTACAAACTCAGCCGAGCAAAAGGAAATCCAATTCTCCTTCACGTTCAAAATATCAAGGACACGGGACTGGGTGGCCGAGTGGTAACGCACTTGCGCTCGGAAGCGAGAGGTTGCGTGTTCAGGCCTGGGTCAGGCCGCAATTTTCTCCCCCCTTTCCTAACCTAGGTGGTGGGTTCAAGTGCTAGTCTTTCGGATGAGACGAAAAACCGAGGTCCCTTCGTGTACACTACATTGGGGTGTGCACGTTAAAGATCCCACGATTGACAAAAAGGGTCTTTCCTGGCAAAATTGTATAGGCATAGATAAAAATGTCCATCAAATACCCGTGGGACTTGGAATAAAGTTTTAAAAAAATTCCATCTCACACGGCATTAAGTCTCAGGAAACATGAATACACGCATGCAGGAGAAAGAAAAAAATATGGGTAGCGCCGTATGTATGGCAGCTCGCTTTCCCCGGGGAGAAAGCAGCCCGAATTTCCATGAGGGTAACCTCACTGGACTGTAAATCTTATCCAATCCAATCAATATAAATAGACCCTTTTAGCTTCAGCCTCACACAGACGCACAACACAGATAGAGACTGTCTAATAAGCAATCCGAAGTCAGCCGGGCAAGAAGGAATCCATTTCCCCTTCATAATCAAAATATCAAGGCCACATGAATATACATTGACTTTCAGCTTCACCCTCAGACAGAGAACACAGGAATAGATCGACTGTCCAAAACATATTCAAACTAAGAAGACCATCCATATTATTTAGATATTAAATTTACCATAGAACTCATTCGAATTGAGATCGAGCATCAAGGAAGTCGTCCATTGCACTGCACTTCGTTTAATAGTTCTGCAAAGTACACATAAACCGGAGATGATCGAAGCAAACTACAGACATATCCTTCAAATATTCAGTTTTTTATAGATAAATAACTCACTCAAGGAAGTCTTCCTTTTCAGGTCGCTTAATACTACTGCTGGGAATAGGAAAATATATCGCCCAGAGTAATCTGAAGCAAACTTCGATTGCAAAGGTTGTCCTATATCTAATCCGGTTTTTTAGTCTGAAACTATTTATTTGACATTTTCTGCCATTTCAAGAACATCATCACTTCAGAATAAGAGAACTTTCTGTTTGACCTCACTAACGGTGTGTCGTATACCCGTGGTCAAATCTCTTAACATTTTGTTTTGTTTGTTTTGGTGTTGTTGGTGTTTGTGGTTTTTTTCTTCCCCTGTATTGCAGGATTTAGCCATTTTTGTCTTCCAAATAGAACTTTCGTGTGGTTGAACTGTGGAATGTTAAATAAAGTTTGACTTCTCCGGAGTTAAAACGCACAAACACACAGAAACTGCAATATCTGTGTAACTGCTCGCTCCGCAGATAATTGCGACAATTACCTGATTTCTTTCATATTGTTTTCTTCCTTCTTTTCCTTTTTGTATTTTGTTAAATGGATAGCTTAAAGGCACACTCAGCTTCCCGAAATCCATCACAGAAACTGTCAGGCTTTTACACACATTTGGGACGGACTGGGGCTTTAACCAGTCTCGTTCTGTACTAATTGAAAAAGAAATTGAGACCTGAAAAGACAACACAGGAAGACTCAGCAGTCCTTCCATGTCTTTAACTTAGCGATAAGCTCAGCCCAAAATAAGGATCCCTAATTTGAAACTCGTTCAGTGACAGCCATATAACGGTCACACAGATTAAACTGGAAATAAATAGTGCACCGGTTATTCAGTCCAGTCCAACACGGACGGTTCCCTCGGAGGTCTTTCCTTTCCCCACACTGACGGACACAGAAATAGATGGTGGCGGGGTGAGGGCAAGGAAGCATTTCATTTTCTTCGTCATTGCACCAACAATGGCGACGCCGCGGGGATGCCGGGTAGTTCAGGGACTATTTCCAGCGGCGGCATTTCTATTTCCTGTACTAGTAAAGCGGCAGTATCGAGCTCCCTCCGCCTCGTAGCCAAGAAGGACCTTTAATTGTGGCGGCATCCTACTGCTTCTGCTATATTTGGGGTCCATGGACCTTTAAATAGCCGCCTGTTTATTACAGCGGCTAAATTCGGGATGGTTTTGGAGGGTGACCAGGAATTGCAACCAATTATATCTGTCGTAAGGAAGCTATTCAGCTGTAACACTTAGCATCGAATTTTGCAGTCACACACACAGAAAGTAGTGTACGAGGTAGAAGAATGTCAGAGATACTTTCACCAAAAAATGAACAAAAAGAAAAGCCAAAACAGAAGCATTAAAAGATATTTTTATCGTGACACAAGACTTGTATAGATGATACTGAACGATCTAGATCGAACCAGGCAAAAACTAACGGCGTGTCCATCGAATGCGTGCCCCCGTCCTACAAGACCTACAACTAAGTTCTCTAGCTGATCTCAGTGCCAATAATCACAATAGTCACAAGCTAACAATCTGAAAAAGGATTGACATAGATGTTAGTGTCATGTGTTCGTTTTTGTGTTTGATTGATTGTTTGTTTGTTTGCTTACTTTCTTGTTGTTGTATTTTGTTGTTTGGTTGGTTGGTTAGTTTCTGTTTCTTTGTTTGTTTGTGGTTTTTTGTTTGTTACATTTAGTCAAGTTTTGACTAAATGTTAGAGGGGGAATCGCGGAGACGAGGGTCGTGGTGTATGTGTGTGTCTGTATGTGTGTCCGTGTGTGTGTGTGTGTGTATGTGTGTCTGTTTGTCTGTGTGTCTGTGTGTGTGTCTGTTTGTGTGTGTGTGTGTGTCTGTCTGTGTGTGTGTGTCTGTTTGTCTGTGTGTGTGTGTGTGTGTGTGTGTAGAGCGATTCAGAGTAAACGACTGGACCGATCTTTATGAAATTTGACATGAGAGTACATGCTCACCGGGGCGCAAACTTACAAAGATGCGACACTCGGGGCTTACCCGTGTCCGCTCTTACTCGTCACTAAACCAACATCTAACCACCAAGAACAGACAGATCCCGCTACACGATTCTGTCCCACATGAGCGATCGCCGTACGCCAGATAAACAGACAGAACCATCATGATGATCCTTAATTATCGGCGCGGAAGCATGTCGGTACGAGGGCTGCACGAAAAGAGCCCCCAGCGCAGTTATTGTTTCATTGCCTGCAATCAATGGGAGGCTGAGTGTCGGCAGGTGCTCGTTTGATGCACGTGCTTTCACTGCTATGGATTGTACATTGACACACGCTGTTTTTCCTACGGTGCGATCCATGAGAGAATAAATGGCAGAAATTGTGTTTGTTTGAGGAAAGTTATGGTGACTTTGAAACCTTTACTTTGTTGGAAAAATGCACAACTCAGTTCAGTCCAGAAGGAATCGTTCATCGTGGTACGGAAGCAATACGATGGTTAGGAATTCACGTTTTGTTTTAACAGCTGGTGTACACTAGTGGCATTTACTGCAAGAATGGGAATGACACATTTATTTACTCCTCGTAAAGGCCAAAGAAGAAGAAAAGTTAAAATGTTTGTCATTACTTTCAGAAAGGGTCAATCAGGGACATGTGAAGGAACAGAAGGACAAGGCTGCCGTTTTTTCTCAAGGGAAAAATCCTTTTCCGTCCCTCTTCTTCGTCTTCTTTGTCTGCTTTCATGGGATGAATCTCCCATGTACTGTCCGGATTTGTTTGCACGAGTGGGATTTTACTCGTATGTCCATTTTCATCCCGCCATTTAAGCAGCCATATGCCGATTTCGGGGGACTCTGGTAAGGATTACAAGATACTTTTCGTACGCACTTGGTCTTGTGCTTGCGTGTACACACGAAGAGGGATGAGACACTAGCAGGTCTGCACATAAGTTGACCTGAGAGATCAGAAAAATCTCCACCCACCCCTAAACCCACCAGGCGTGGCGGGATTCGAACACTTTTTTTTTTCTTTTTTTTGGGGGGGATAAACCTTTCGTAGCGCAAGTTCTTGTTGAAATACAATTTCCAATGGAATATGCGATTTAGTTTTCTTAGCTTTGCTAATGCACATTTTTGCTGTCAATAAAACATGGTTAATTAACGCTGATTCCTTTTTTTTCTCTTTACATTTTTAAATCAACAGCCTAAACAGCTGGTTGACAAAAACAAAACCAAAAATACCCACTTAAATTTACTTTTTTTGCCCTAATCTTTTCACCTCTATCATGGACAGATACCAATAATGGACAATTGTATTCAAATATTTTACAATTACCATTATTCTCAGTCTATATGTGTCGCAAATCTAACTCTGAATTAAACATGCACACAATTTCTATTGGTTTCCCGTATTTGAATTTTCCCACACACATTTTTGCCACAATAATAAGTACATTGATATAATTTACTAAATTGTTTGACATACCAGGTGTTTTCATGTATCCTAACAGTGCTGTTTGAACATCAATTTTTATATTAACATTATACTGCTGAAATACCTTATTGGTAATTCTTTCCCAAATTGGATGTATAGCAGAACATTCATAAAAGAAATGTTCCACAAAATCAATCTTATCTGGACAGAATGAGCATTTGTTATTCATTCTAATTCCCATTTTACAAAGCAAAATATTAGTCGGATATATGTTATGCAGTATCTTCCAGTGCAATTCTCTCAGTCTTGATTCTTTAGATACATTCCTTACGATGAGCCAGTGCCATTTAGTTATTTCTATATTAAACTTATGCATCCAGAAATTCAGACAACAAGGGTTGTGTTCAGTTTTAGTTATTAAATGTAATCTATAAGAACGTGCTGTAAATAATTCTTTATGGTCGAAAAGCAGAGCATTGTTTTCATTGGATTGCATGAGCATATACGCCGGATATCTTTTCATAAACGAGGTAACAGCAGTCTTTACCACGTTATACTCTAACATCACTGAAGGATAAGTACCCACTTTTACTTTAATCTGTTCTAGGGATAACAGCCTGTTATTAACACATATATCACCAACTAATGCGATCCCACATTTAGTCCATTTCTTAAAAAATAACACATTATTTCGATACATAATGTTTTTATTATTCCAGACTGTTACCAACAGTGGGTTCTCTATTTCTGTGTGGGTGTTATTCTCTGTCCAGACTTTTAGGGCCTCTTCCCAAAAAGGGGCTAAGTTAACATGTTCTTTTTTGAATTGCTTCCATTTTACTTTGGCTTGAAAACAAGTCAGGTCTCTACCCAGTTGAGAAAACTGCGCTATTGGAATGAATGACCATTTTTCCGTATCAGTAGCCGTATGCAGCTTTCTTATCCATTCCAGCAGAAACGATTGCTGCATAATTTTAATGTCGGGCATACACAACCCTCTTTTTTCAAAATTAGATTTTAACACACACCTTTTAACTTTTTCAAATGCTTTTTTGTTGGTAGTTTTTCTTTTCCACAAAAAGTGGTACAACATTGTGGTAACTCTGTTTAACACCTTCTCTGATAAATTAATGACTCTCATTAAGTATACTAATTGTGGAACGAGAAAACTATTTATAATACAAATTTTGCCTAAATATCCAAGATTCCATCTATGCCACGTGCTTATGACGCGGCTCATGTTTTCAATACGCCTTTCCCAATTTTCTGAGAGGTTTGATGCGGGTACATTATTACAGAAAAATATACCCAATAGCTTTATTTTGTTTTTCCAATTCAAGTCAAAGCATAACTCACCCCTCGCTATGCTCGATCCCAACCACATTGCTTCTGTCTTTCTTGTATTTATCTCAAGACCGGAGATACTTGCAAACTGTTTTAAAATGTCTAAAGCAAGTTTAATATCGTCTCTGTCTCGTAAAAACAGTGTCACGTCATCCGCATATAGCGCTATTTTCAACAATGCATAGATATCTTCACTTTTATTCATTGGTATACCATGAACTCCGTTTTTCCCTCTCATTTTAATGGCTAATAATTCAATACCGAGTATGAAGGCCAAAGGAGAAAAACAGCATCCCTGTCTAATCCCGCCTTCTATCCTAATTTCTTCGCTAAGCCACCCACCGTATCCAATGCAGCTCCAGCTTTCTTTCATTAATATCTCTACCCATCTGACAAATTCGTTGCCAAACCCAAACTTGGAAAACACATACGTCATGTACTCTTGCGATATCGAATCAAAAGCTTTCTTAAAATCAACAGCAAGCATGGCTCCAGGTATATCATTTTGTTGAGCACTGTGTACCACGTCGTCAACCATTCTCAGTAGGGACGCTATGTCCCGCCCCTTTAAAAAAGCAACCTGGTCAGGTTCGAACACTTAACTTTCCGCATGGGAGGCCGGCGTTTCATCCTGACGGCGGCTTAAAGGCACAGTAAGCCTCCCGTAAACCATCACGAATAATGTCAGGCTTTTACACACAGTACAAACACCCTTCCATTTGAACGCTCACCGAACGGGAACATCCTGGCTGCTTTCCGTCGAGAGTGAGAAATGTTCTAAGAATTTATTTTCGTGGACCGTCTGTTCTACAATCAGGCGCCTCGTTTTGGCGCTAGAACTAACTTTTAAAATCTAAATAATAAATTGACAGCTTGTAACACAAACATTCTTAAATCATAAAAGATTTCTTTTTTCATCAAGACAAGATCAGTACAATTCGAAGTTTTGACAGTTTTAAAAAAGATAACCCGGTACACAATAAAGTGCTATTGCAGATACAGCCAGTCGCATTAAAATCACAAACTGACGACTAAATTGTGAAAAAAAGGAAAGTGGATCACACGGGTTCACGATGGCTCAGGGGTTAGATAAACCACGAAATCTGGTGTGTGGTTTACGCGAGCTGATGGTGATTGGTGGTGGTGCGCACTGGAGACACAATCACATTGTTGTTGTGGTGATGGTAGTAGCATTTGTTGTTGATTTTGTTGTTGTTATTGTTGTTGTGTTGTTGTTGTGTTGTTGTTGTTGTTGTTGTTGTTGTTGTGTTGTTGTTGTGTTGTTGTTGTTGTTGTTGTTGTTGTGTTGTTGTTGTTGTTGATGTTGTTGTTTTTCTTGTTGTTGTTGTTATTGCTGTTGCTGCTGTTATTGTTGTTTTTGTTGTTGATGTTTGGTTTCCTTGATTTCTTTGGTCGTGCGTTTTCTTGCTCGTATTTCATCATCTAAACACGTTTGTTTCGTTCAGATTTCGTAACTTCTACAATACAACTAAGCAAAAAAAGACAGACAACAAGACCTTTCCGCAGCAGACGACAGCACGAAGTAGACAGCAGCATGACACGCCCAGCGGCTCATCTTCTCACGCTCACGCCTCGTGCCTCCCTCCGCACGTCTACCTCATCCAAAAAATATGATGATCTCACCGCCCATATAGATCGATCAGGCGAGGCATCTCTTAAGGGCAAAATACATCTGCGCAGTCGCCACTACACCACATGCTGCGATAGGGATTATGACGAGTACTTGACCTGTTTTCTTTTCACGCAACGTGTAGCGGGCTGGGGAGAAAAAAGAATCACACCAATAATCTGCAGTGCGTCGTCTGTCCTGCTGGCGTTACATAGGTGAGCGCTGGGCCTTACAAGGGCGTAGGAAAGGTGCAGGAGGAGGTTGTGGAGAGAGAGGGAGGGAGACAGATAGACAGACAGATAGACAGACAGAGACAGACAAAAGAACAGACAGACAGGCAGACAGAGACAGACAAAAGAACAGACAGGCAGGTATACATACAAAACAGACAAACAGAAAAAACAGAGAATTTCTCAAAGAAGGAGAGCGACAGGCAGCAGGACAGGCAAGCAGAGAGACACAAGAGACAGAGGCGTAGACAGTGAGAGCATCTCATAGAGAGACAGACGAAGGATGCAGGCAGACAGACTGAGCGACCGACCGACCGAAATACATACTTACAGACAGGTAGACATGTAGACGGATAGGTAGGCATACAGCAGGGTGGAGGGGGCTACAGAGAGAGAGATACACAGATACAGCGCAATGCAGGGACAGAGGGAGAGACAAACAACAAGAGAGAGAGAGAGAGAGAGAGAGAGAGAGAGAGAGAGAGAGAGAGAGAGAGAGAGAGAGAGAGATAGAGAGAACAAGAACAAGAACAAATCTTTAATTGTCTAAGGCCACAGCCCCTTACAATAGTGGTTAAAATAACAGCAATAGTATCTGCACAGTTATAAATTATAGTCACGCAAAAAATTCAACAAATACATTAAGACACTGATGACATGTCACTGAACCTGATTTATAAGGGTTCGTCTCTTCTGTAACATGAAGAACACAAATCTGCTGACGCTGTTCATCACATTATCCTCATTACTGCCACAGAAATACACAAGTTGTTGTTGAAGCGTCTTAGAGTTCGAGATTTTCAAATACTTTGTTCGAAGGTCTTGATAAAAAGGACATAAAAATACAACATGGTGTTCATCTTCTTTATCAGCTGTACAGAGAGGACAGTTTCTTGTCGTTTGGTTTGGTGCGTACCGAAACTTGTGAGCGTTGATTTCGGATACTCCTGCGCGGAAACGAGTAAGAGCAACTCTGTACTTAATATCTTCGATTAATTCAATGTATTTCTCTTTTTCCAAGCATGTTTTGTAACAATTATAAATGTCGAAACGTTCACTGCATTCTTGCCAAAAACAATCTTGTAAACGTCTTTTAAACTCTTGTAAGAAACACTTCTCATTCCCAACCATTCCGTACATCCACACAGCAGCAAAACCATTACAACATAAAAGACTCTGCACATGTGAGACCCAATTTGTGTGGCCCTTCGATGCCAAATTACATAAAGCTTTATATGCAATCTTGGAATATCTTGAATCAGGTTGCTTCAGCAGTGTTAACCAGTATTTCACACATCTGACTGCAGAGTTAATATACAGAGAGAGAAAGAGAGAGAGAGAGAGAGAGAGAGAGAGAGAGAGAGAGAGAGAGAGAGAGAGAGAGGGAGAGAGAGAGAGAGGGAGAGAGAGAGAGGGAGAGAGAGAGAGAGAGAGAGAAACAGACAGACAGACAGACAGAGACAGAGAGACAGAGAGAGCAAGCGAGAGAGAGAGAGAGGGCATGCCTCTATATCAATCTAACGCCCCTTCACATCATCCGCCCAAATAACAGAGTCAGCACAGAGAGATGATTGGGGGGGGGGGGGGGAGTGGGTGAGAGGGGCGATTTTTTGGGGGGTGAAGGGGATTGCAAAGAGGGTAGCATAAAAATGGAGATGACCAGAGGGGTGACGATAATTGGACACGATGAAGCGAACAGCTCGCCCGAAGTTCCTTGCAAGCCTTCCAACCGACCAGCGCCAATTAGGTGTTCATTGCCTGTCTCCCAGCTTCACTGTCTGACACAGCCTGAGACAGCGAGATCTTGGTGTGAGAGGTGTAATAAGGAAAGGACACGTTCCACGGAAAAGGCGACATTTTTCCACGTTCAACAGTGTACGTATCTGACAGAATATGCAGCAGTACGTCATGCAATGTCAAGAACGAAGACTCCAGACTGTAGACTCAAGATTTGATTTTCCTCACAAAGAAATACAGAAAATATCTTCGAAGTTTTTCGGATATATGCAAGGTTGATGTAAAGTATGCGACGGCTTTGTTGCATGGTAGTGGATCATTTCTGGTCGTCTCTGCCGTTGCTGTTAGTCACTTTCGTTGTTACTGCTGTATCGACAATACCCATGATGGACGTTCTTTCAGTATTGTTGTTGTTTGTGTTGTTGTCGTCGTCTCGTTGTCATCATTGTTGGAGCATCGACATTATCATCGATGGTTGTTGTTGTTTCATTATTGTTTTTTTATGTTGTCGTTATTGTTGCTGCATCGATATTTCATTGGGTTTTTGGTTTTTTTCATCTGCTTTGTAGATGTTATGTTTATGTTGTCGTTGTCATGGTTTCTGTGTCAACACTACCACTGGTGGGTTGCTTTTGTTCTCGTCGTCTCTTTGAAGCTGTTGCTCGTATTACGTACTGTTGAGTGCAATACTATTGAATGATATAATGTGCATGAAATTTTCGACACAAACTAAACTTATCAACACAACCATTTATATTGTGTTTACATTTTTCATTTCTTTTCGTCGTCTTTTAGCTTGAACCATCTGATAAATCATCCAAACAAACGCTTTTTTAAGCCGCCATTAGAATAATGGGGGGCTTACTGGATTCGCTCTGTTTGTTTGAGGCGGGCGGGCGGTCAGTCGGTCGGTGTTTGTCGGGTAAGACTTGTATCTCTGGGTCAATTAAGCTCAAATTTTGTGAAATTGTTAGGAATAGGCTTTGTTTTTTGTATGCATAAAATTACATTCCTAACAGTAGTCAAACGGAAGATATTAGCTTTTAACGGACAAACCGAGCCAGGGGACGAAACCAGGGGACGAAACCCACTAACGTGTGCGGGAATTGCCGCAGGTTACTTCCCTTTCCCCTTTTTGGTTCACTGATCTATATTTTTAGATCAGTGTTTTGGTTTGGCAGCCGCCATGCTTTTGTTCAATTTCATTTTACGTGCTCCGATATTTGGATGCTTCGTTGGGCGGTAACAGTGGAGTTTGTTTTATTGGTGTGTGTGGTTCCGTGGTACGGACTCGTTTGCCAAATAATGTTTTGGTCTTATGTTATTACTAGCATTTTGTTTCTCACTTCGACTATATATTCTATAAGAATCAGACAGTGTAAAAGTATTACCATCAACATACTCAGTTTGCTGAAAAATAACTTTGATTTGAGTTATCTCCCTTCCTTAGGAACGTTTTAGAAGATAGTAGAGATTCAGGGCCAAAAACATATAAATATGTTATAATCATTCGGATTAAAACAAGCTCTTAAATTTAAAAACTATCAAAATTATGATTAAAATTAAATTTCCGAAATCGATATAAAAACAATTTCATCTTATTCCTTGTCTGTCTGTCTCTGTTCTCTTAGCTTCCCCTCTCTGTCGGTGACTATTCTCTCTCTCTCTCTCTCTCTCTCTCTCTCTCTCTCTCTCTCTCTCTCTCTCTCTCTCTCTCTCTCTCTCTCTCTCTCTCTCTCTCTCTCTCTCTCTCTCTCTCTCTCTCTCTCTCTCTCTCTCTCTCTCTCTCTCTCTCTCGCTTTGAACATTGTGTAAATAGCCAACATCAAATTAAAAATCAAACAACACCAGTGAAAAAAATAATCAAGCCATGTTACAAGCAATACCTTGACCTCTTCGCAGCCTTTTTTTTTCTCTTTTTACATTTAGTCAAATTTTGACTAAATGTTTTAACACAGAGGGGGAATCGAGACGAGGGTCGTGGTGTATGTGTGTGTGTGTGTGTGTGTGTGTGTGTGTGTGTGTGTGTGTGTGTGTGTGTGTGTGTGTGTGTGTGTGTGTCTGTGTGTGTGTCTGTGTGTGTGTCTGTGTGTGTGTCTGTGCGTGTGTGTGTGTAGAGCGATTCAGACTAAACTACTGGACCGATCTTTATGAAATTTTACATGAGAGTTCCTGGGTATGAAATCCCCAGATGTTTTTTTCATTTTTTTCGATAAATGTCTTTTATGACGTCATATCCGGCTTTTTGTAAAAGTTGAGGCAGCACTGTCACACCTTCATTTTTCAATCAAATTGATTGAAATTTTTGCAAAGCAATCTTCGACGAAGGCCGGACCTCGGTATTGCATTTCAGCATGGAGGCTTAAAAATTAATTAATGACTTTGGTCATTAAAAATCTGAAAATTGTAATCAAAATTATTGTTTTATAAAACGATCCAAAATTACTTTTATTTCATTCTTCATCATGTTCTGATTCCAAAAACATATAAATATGTTATATTCGGATTAAAAACAAGCTCTGAAAATTAAAAATATAAAAATTATGATTAAAATTAAATTTCCGAAATCGTTTTAAAAACAATTTCATCTTATTCCTTGTCGGTTCCTGATTCCAAAAACATATAGATATGATATGTTTGGATTAAAAACACGCTCAGAAAGTTAAAACGAAGAGAGGCACAGTAAAGCGTGCGCAACCGCTACCGCGCTGAACAGGCCCGTCACTTTCACTGCCTTTTGCACTAGCGGCGGACTACGGTCATTGTGAAAAAATGCAGTGCGTTCAGTTTCATTCTGTGAGTTCCACAGCTTGACTAAAATGTAGTAATTTCGCCTTACGCGACTTGTTTTTTTTTTAAGCGTCTTTCTTCTTCTTCCGCTATGTTTTCGTCTCTTTTATTCTCTCGTCTTTTTCTTGTCCGTTTCCTTTCGTTGTAACGTTTTTAGTCTTTCGGTTTCTTTCCGCTGTCTTTCTTCTGTTTTTTAAACATGTGTCCATTTGTCTTGTCTTTTCTTAACATAAAAAATATATCAAAAGAACATGGCTCATCCGCAAAGTACAAACGAAAACAAAGGGGACATCATTAGCAAGGGGGTGGGAGGGGGGAGGGTAGGGAGGACAGGATTCGTGCGGATGGGAAGGAGGAGGGGGAGGAGGAAAAGCTGTAGTTGTCATGGCTACAGTTGCCTGCTGGCGAGCTATGCCGCAGCGTTGACAAGAAAAAGAGGGTTCGGGGGTTTGTTTGTTTGTTTGTTTGCTTAACGCCCAGCCGACCACGAAGGGCCATGTCAGGGCGGTGCTGCTTTGACATATATAACGTGCGCCACACACAAGACAGAAGTCGCAGCACAGGCTTCATGTCTCACCCAGTCACATTATTCTGACACCGGACCAACCAGTCCTAACACTAACCCCATAATGCCAGACGCCAGGCGGAGCAGCCACTAGATTGCCAATTTTAAAGTCTTAGGTATGACCCGGCCGGGGTTCGAACCCACGACCTCCCGATCACGGGGCGGACGCCTTACCACTAGGCCAACCGTGGGTTCGGGGGTGGGCAGGGAAGAAGCAGAGAGTTCCAATTCAGACAAATTACCTCAAGACTCTCAGAGAAAAAAATAACAACAAAGGAAGAATATAGAAGGACTATACGATACTGTGATCTGCTCAGAGTCGGAAAAAACCCTGCAAGAATGTTTAAACAAAATGCACGAATACTGTTTAAAATGGCGTCTAAATATTAATGTAAACAAAACGAAAGTTATAGTTTTTTCCAGAGGTAAAATTAGAAATAAACCACTGTTTACGTTCAATGGCAATTTAATCGAAGTAGTGTTTGATGTAATGTACTTGGGCCTTAAGATTAATTATAATAATACATTTTCAGTCGCACAGAAGAATCTATATGATCGTGCCTCAAGGGCAATGTTTGTTCTTTTGCGCACTTGTAGACAATTGTCACTACCTGTGGACATACAAGTTGACCTGTTCGATAAAATGATTGCTCCAATTTTATTGTATGGATGTGAAGTATGGGGTTTTGGCTCCTGTGAACTTGCTACTAAACTTCAATTGCGTTTTTATAAAATTGTTTTCAAACTAAAAAAATCAACTCCAAATGCTATGATATTTGGTGAACTTGGAAGATATCCACTAGATGTTAATATGAAATGTAGAATGCTTTGCTATTGGTATAAACTGATTAGTCCTATTCATAAAAATAAATTTTCAAGTATTGTGTATTGCTTTACTTATAGATTGTATATCAACAAGATGATTGAATCCAAGTACTTATGTTTCATTGAAAAAACCTTAAATGAAATTGGTCTCTCTGGCCTTTGGACTTCTCAAGAAAATATTCAATACTCAAGCACATGGTTTAAAAAGAAAGTAAAAAGAAGTCTATATGACCAGTATATCCATAAATGGTTTACAGAAATTGGAACAAAAAATATGTTTTGGAATTATCGAATGTTCAAAGATATTTTTGCATGTGAAGACTACGTCACAACCCTGCCTTATCAGCAATGTGTTTCAATGATGAAGTTTAGAACATTAAACAACAATTTACCTGTACAGAAAGAACGTTATCTTAACATCCCGAGGTCAGAAAGAACTTGCACCAAATGTGTATCGCATGACATAGGTGATGAATTCCATTATTTATTTGTCTGATTTTTTCAAAGAAGAAAGAGCTGAGTTGTTACCACCTTACTATTGGAAAAAACCTAATGCACTTAAATTTAAAAAGTTGTTTGCTACTAAGAAAAAGAAATTGCTAAAGAATATTTTGGACTTTACTAATAGAATTTGTAACAGTTTTTCATAATTTTTTTTTTCTTCTTATTTTCTTTTTTTAATTTTTTTAATTTATTTATTATATTAGCATATATCATGATTGTATTGATTGTATTTATTGTTCAAAATGCCCCCATGGGTTATGGACCAATAAACTTGAAACTTGAAACTTGATAAACAGAAAATAAAACATGCAAAGTTTCCACAGCATGCACTCTCTTGAAAAGTGAACAGTTTCTCCCGTATGCAATACGCAGTTCACTTCAAGACAAAACTTCTCAAGTCTTGTCTGCCGAGAAATTTACAAAAACTCGAGTAAAGAAAAAAAGAAAAGTAAAGAAGAAAGGATAGCTACACCAGAAAATAAGGTGTACAGTTTCCATGGGATTCTCTCTCGAGAAAAAAAAAGCAGAATGTATCAAACAAAGAAAAAAACCACCAAAACGCATCATAAACACAATCAAATACACAGACAATAAAAAAAAACTTGGTCCTCCCACGCAAAGAAACATGGCAAGAAATCACATGTATACAATGATGCAAGGTTGTTTGGCAAGTAGCCTCTGGATGTAAAATGATTCCTACAAATTGTTAGGCATTACAGAACACTTCATATCTCTCTCTCTCTCTCTCTCTCTCTCTCTCTCTCTCTCTCTCTCTCTCTCTCTCTCTCTCTCTCTCTTTTCTTCTCTCTCTCTTTCTCTCTCTCTCTCTCCCTCTCCCCACCCCGGTTATAAAGTATAGTTCAGTCTCTCTCTCTCTCTCTCTCTCTCTCTCTCTCTCTCTCTCTCTCTCTCTCTCTCTCTCTCTCTCCTTCTCCCGCCTTCAAGTCTCCCTCTCTCCCATTCCCGTTTATTATGTACCTTCGCAAGAGAAAGTGCGTCTGTCTGTCCGTCCATGTTTGGGGAGAGAGAGAGAGAGAGAGAGAGAGAGAGAGAGAGAGAGAGAGAGAGAGAGAGAGAGCGTGTGTATGTGTAATGAGAGAGAGAGACACTGAGAGAGTGTGTGCGCACGTGTGTGTTTGTCGGCAGTAGATACAGCAGATAATTAAACCAGAAACACTACGATCTGTCGGCATGTTTCGGCTTAAGATTCCCTTCCTCCCTCCACCGCCCCTCCTTTTCCTGCTTAGCCCACCCCCCTCCCTTTCTTCGCCCCCCATCTCCTCCTCTATACCTTAACCCATCTTCGCATATTGACATATTGATTTTTGTTGTAACAAACTGTATTTGGCGACCTAAAGATCTTGTTTTTCTTTGGTTTCGAACGACGCAGTGTCGAAAAAAAAGTTAAACTACAAATCAGTTTCAAATTACTCGGACACAGTTCGACTCTTAGGACTAGTTCAAATTCCCAGCCCTCATCGATTTTGTGTCCCCATCGTCTCGCTAACTCAGTCTGGGGAAGCAGATTTTGATGGAGTGCGACCTCTGAATATCGCTTGCTCAGACCGAGAGTGAGTTTGTCTAACGACTGTCTTTTGCGAGAAGTGAAGAGACGAAGGAGGGAAGGGGGTGGTTGTCCGGGGGGAGATATCTGACCCCGTGCCCTAAATGTTTTCGAAGTAACTTTGGCCAACTGCGTGGACTCTTTTCCGCGCTTTGGTGTGAGATCAGCGCTATGATTTATAAGTGCTAAGCATCAGAAGTTTAAATGGATTCTATTGATCTCGCCGGGTGGGTGTGGTTTTTGTGTGTGTTTTAGTTTCTTTTTGTTTTTGGTGGGGGGGGGGGGGGGGGATTTCTTGCGGAAATTACAAATCTCAAGAATCTGGGGAATCCACTAGCTGTACCTTAATCTTGACGCACACGGCATGATTTGCTCCAAAACGCACCATAAGTAGGGTACTTAATTTAATCAAAGTGAGCGAATGCGCTTCAAGGCGCTGCGTCTCTCGTGTGGAAACAAAAAGTAGTCAAGAAGCGCGACCTGGCAGAAAGACGGGACCGCCTTCTATGACGCGCCTCCCTAGTAACACTCATCACGTACAAAGAGAAGGGAAGTAACTTAGTGAAAAGAACCCAAGTAAATCATGACAAAGAGTGCTCTTTCTTTGCCTAGTCTACGACATTAATTTAATTAAGTTTTTAAAACATTTACTTTCGGAAAGTGAAGGCAGTTTTCCTGCGCGGTAGCACTATTTGTAACTTTAAGGTAGAACCCAATTAAAACAAAGTCAGTCAAAAATAAGTGTTGGCAAACTTAAATTTTTCCAGAAGGCAAAGCCCGGTAGTCTACTCAGACGGTAATTCTCGGTGCATCGAGACGCCTTGACCTTTCTTCCTGTTTCAATCGTTGGCACTTGCTATAGTCTGGAGTCGATTAAAAACAATCCAATGGGTCTCGTTTGCTAAACTATGTGCCCACGTCAGCACTGCACACGCTCTATGTCAGTGAAGAATAGGGTCTCCAACGTTGTGTGTGTATGTGTTTGCCTGCGTGCCTGCGTGCATGCGTGCGTGTGTGTGGGTGTGTTTTTGTGTGTGGGTGTGTTTGTGTTTGTGTGTGTGTGTGTGCGTGTGCGTGCGTGTGGTGTGGTTTGGTGTGTGTGTGTGCGTGTGTGTGCATGGGAGGGTGCGTGCGCTACACGTGCCAGTGCGTGCGTGCGTGCGCGTATGTTTTTTCTTGTTGTTTTGCGGACAATATGCCTTTTCAGTGAGTCAGCGTTTCAGAAGTCTGCCGCCGCACAAAACTTACCAACTACCTCGACTTTGAACATTTAGCAAAAATCGTCGCACAACCATCGAGTCCCAGATCATTACCGTGTTTACAACAAGGGTACATCTCTATCTCTCTGTTACCCTAGTATGCTTCCGGGGAGTGGGGATAGTCGGACATGAACATTGCCGCGCTAAATTGTTCCTCCTTTTGCGGATTGACAAGTCGTTGTTGGTTTTGCTTAATGACAACTACTCGCGGGAACTGGAGTGCTTGTGTAAAAGTCACAGAGATTCTGTTGTTTGGGGATTGTCCTACATTTATTTGAAGGCCAAAAGCTTTCAACTAGTCAAGAAAGAAAACAATTGTTGGATGAGGCAGTAACTTTGTACTTAACGCCCTTGCTGTGTCTTTCTCTCTTTCTCTTTCTCTTTTGCTCTGTCTGTGTCTGTCTTTGTCTGTCTGTCTGTCTCTGTCTCTCTGTCTCTGTCTCTCTCTCTCAGCAATATGGGCCAAGAAGCAAACATAGACCCGGACTGTACAGACTACAGGAGACTGATTGACTAACAGACAGAGAGTGAAAGAACAGATTTTAGCAGACTGACTTACAGTCAGACAAGACACAAGCAAACACACACACACACCATGGGCCCTACCACACACGCACACACGAAGATTCCCCAACTGATCCTCAACCCCTCCAATCTCACTCCCTTTTTCCCCGATTGCCCTGAAGACCAAGGCACCCTCACCTCTTCGCCCATTTTTCATTATCGCACAATTTCAGCAGAGCTAATGATTGCAGCTCTTCATCGATCAAGATCTCCTAGCTTTTTGCGCATGCAGCAAGAAGAGCTCTATCTGGTCAAATTAGTGGTGTACACGGTGGCAAAGTGCAGACTGCTATTTTCCCAAGGCTGGTACCCGTAGCGTCTGGAGGTGGTGCCTCATTACGGAATACCCGCTAACACCTGCGTCTGATGAAAAGAGATAAAAACGCATAGCTGAATCACTAACGTATAACAGGCATGCGCTATGCACGCCCAAGGTACCCTTCTTCCCGCGTGCACGATCCTGTTCACAGCCAAAGGTCTGCCAAGGCTTGGTCACGTGTCCAAGGCTTTCGCGTGGAATCAGAGCATCCTTTTCGTTGGACAAATATCAACATTATCGATTGCTTACTGTGAATTCATTCAGCAGATTGACACAGGTGTCATTTAAGAAAATAAGTCAGCCTTCAAAGAGCAGTAAGAATGTTGACTTTCGGTACAAGTGTCGAAGTGGAAGAATGCTCTTATCTGATTAAAAAAAAAACCCAAAGGTAAACAGGTAATCATCCTAAGACGGAGACGACACCGACAATCATGATTATGTTAGATGATGATGATGATGATGATGATGATGATGATGATGATGACGATGATGATGATGACGATGATGATGATGATGATGATGATGATGATGATGATGATGATGATGATGATGATGATGACGAAGCTTACAATGAAAATTGAAACAACGACGGAAAAAAATGACTGCCCCCCCAAAAAAATTGTAGCAAACCAGTGCAGACGAAGCAAACTTAAGTCGCACATAGATCAACAAAAAAATCAAAAAGAGAAAAAAAAGAGAAGAAAAAAAATGAGGTTAAATTGCAGGAACCTTCCATCTGGAGAGAGTAAAACTGGAATCCACCCACGTCGCACGCATCCGGTAGCTTTTCTTTTGAAACCATTGACCTTTTTCTTTCTGTTCATTTTACTCTTTCCCCTCTATCATATTTCTGTGCCACTCTACCACCACTCTCATCCACTACCCCCACTTCTTAAACTGATCTTTTAAATTTACTGTCTCCTCTCTCTCTCTCTGTCTGTTTATCGCTCTCACTCTCTCTCTCTCTCTCTCTCGCCCCCACTCTCTCGCCCCCCTTTTTCTCTCTTCCTCTCTCTCTCTCTCTCTCTCTCTCCCCCTCCCTCTCTCTCTCTCTCCCTTTTTCTCTCTCTCTCTCTCTCTCTCTCTCTCGCCCCCCCCTCTCTCTCTCTCTCTCTCTCTCTCTCTCTCTCTCTCTCTCTCTCTCTCTCTCTCTCTCTGCCCGTAAAACTCCGTACTCTCTTAACATAAAACAAGCTTCCGGCATCATCGTGAAAAGAACAATCACGCTTTGCCAACTATAAAATCGTTCTGTTACTGGTGCCTACATTTTAAAGGAAACTATAGAGACATGATGCAGCAGGTTCAGTTCTTGTAACACAATCATAACTGTTGAATTCTACAGGCCGGAAAACACTTTTCGAAAAGGATCTGGCGGTCAGTAATTTTAACGACAAGCACCACACATCCAGAAACTGTTACCTGCAATACAAAATGGCGTCTGAATCTTAAAAGGTAAGCTTACGCCTCCGCTCTAAATGCAAAGTGCAGTGATTTACCAAAATGTCAAACGGCAGTTTGACGGAGCTCTAATTTGCAAGGAGTCGATCTTAATTGCGGTCCATTTTAGACCGTTTACTTTGCACCATCGAAAAACACACTAGTATCACCACTACGGTATGATCAAGGTATCTTCACGGGCGTTCATACTGTACAGGGAATGACTCTCACTACGAACATAATCACAAACACTGGCCCATATATCTTCAAAACACAACAAACCTTGGCAAAAAAAAAAAAAAAAAAAAATCAACTCCACTATGTTCTACATAAACGCATGATCAAGGCATCTTTAGATCTGCTTACACTTCATCGGAACTAACTCTTCCCATGTTTATGAAAACAAACACGAGCTCATGAATATTTAAAAGACAACAATACTTTGCTGAAACAAACTGATCCCATCACTACGCTGACACAAAGACGTGCTCTTTAAGGCATCATGTCTTCAGACGCTCACACTTAACAGGAACTAACTAGCCCTCACCATGAACTTTATGAATGCAAACACTGGCTCGTGTATCTTTAAAAGACAACAACACTTTGCCACAAAAAAAAGGATAGTACGATGATGGACAGCAGCATTAGACAAAGAGAGACGTATATATCCACACACACAGCCAGCAACCAAGAAGATACACACAAAAGGAAGAGACAGCAGCAAAAAAGACAGGAAAAGAAGAAAAACCAATATGTACCTCCTAGGGAATCGCAGGGATTTGGCCGCCGTCGGAAGCCCAATCACTCAACTGTCTGCTACAGTAAATCACCCGCTTCTGTCTCCTCGCTCACAAGTCCTGGCAATGCATTGCTGGGAGGACAGTCTTTTTCTCAGTCGCCGCTCACTTCTGCCACCCAAGTGATGCCGTCTGGGGTTTTAGGCCCTTTCAGAGCCACCGGCTAAACCGTTTCCCTTTCACCGTGATGAGGACCAGATAGAACGACACACTAGTATTGCGTAGTGGTTGTCGTCGTTGTTTTGTTCGCAGGAGAGTTTCCTGATAGATACTGCAAGCCGTTCAACGCAGAAGAGTTTCCTGATTCTTCAAGCCGGGCCTCAGTTTAGCGGCAGGCACTCTTAATCAGATCCTTCACTGACGTCCATACGCCGGCTAAAGTCTCTTCCGACTAAAAGCTAACGAGCTTCAGTAACAAGAAGATGAAGTTGACGGAAGAGGAAGGGGAGGAGGTAGTTGTAGAAGAAGAAGAATATGAGGAAGACGAGACAGTTCAGTAGCCTCAGCAGTGAAAAAAGACAGATGTGGCAGCAGCGCTAAGGCCGGTGAGAGACAGTTACAATCCCCGAACAGCTCCGTGTGAAGCCGGTGTCTCCAATTTGTCACACACACACACACACAGTCTCCCTCCCGCACAGACACTGAACTAGGTGGTCGCTACAAGAGTCAGTGAAGGAGGGGGGACAACACAACAAGACCGACTGGTAGTGGTGGTGGTAGTAGCGATGATGATGATGATGATGATAGACAGCGAAGTTAACTTGCTCACGAGCAGAACATCTTCGCACAGTGTCTGGCACAGTACATCACACCACGGCACTACGGCACGGCGACGCAGGGAGGGAGAGAGGGAGGAAGAGAGGGGAGGATGAGAGGGACGGAGGAGGGGCAGGATCGGAGGAACTTCGACAGCGGGGATGCTGACCGACAAGATACTTCCTGCTCTCGCACAATGCCACTGATGTGATGTCGCTCCCCGCTCGCCACCCACAATCCCACGACGCCTTGTCAACTGTGTCTCTCGTTCGTCATTTGCTTGTATCGCTGCCCTGCCTGTTATCCACAGAACACACACGCTACTACACCTATGGTGACAACTATATCAAAGAGACTCGATCTTTCTCCTTCCACTCACAGGATACAAAAGCTACAACGATGACAAATGTAGCACAAACAGAAATTGCTACGGTAAACTGGTACAAATTTCTTCTTGAACTCACATGCGACAAACTGCAGTAATGACTATAGCACACACTAGTACACATCTCGTGACATCATTGATAATTATAGCACAGGAAGACACTGGTACAGACTCTCTTTCCTTCGCGTGTGACAAACTACAGCAATGACTATGGCACACACAGACAGCAATGACTATGGCACACACAGACAGCAATGACTATGGCACACACAGACAGCAATGAATATGGCACACACAGACAGCAATAAATATGGCACACACAGACAGCAATGACTATGGCACACACAGACAGCAATGAATATGGCACACACAGACAGCAATGACTATGGCACACACAGACAGCAATGACTATGGCACACACAGACAGCAATGACCATGGCACACACAGACAGCAATGAATATGGCACACACAAACACTAGTACAAACACTCCTGAAATCAGTGACAACTGCACAGATATAGACACTGATACATATCTAAACTCTTCCCGTTAACTCACAGGAGACAGACTACTCAATGACGACAGCACAGACAGACACTTGTGCAAACACTCGTGAAATCAGTAACAACTATCGCACAGATAGACAGACTCTTGTGAAATGACATTGGTAGAATAGACTCACGTCATTCCTTCGTGTAGACTCAGTCCTTCCTCCTTCCTTCCTTTCTTCGACTGATCGCAGCCTAATTAACAGATACCCCTGCCCTGCCCTCTCTTTCTCTCTCTCTGTCCACAAAGCAGATCAATTTAGCACGGAATTGCGCAGTAACAAAAAAAAACCACTAAACCGCTTAGCACAGACTTGTCAATGCAGAAACAGAAAAAAGCCCTAAGCACTTTTGCACCGATTTATCGTTGCAGTAGCTGGACAGAGAACTGTGTAATTTAGTACTGAATATCTAGTTTATAGTGCAGTATCTAAATACCGCTCAGAGTGCACACTACTGATACATACCAGGAAAGAAACTCTGTAGCCGTGGAATATCTTTGATACAAGCAGACAGAACACTGTGCAGCAGGGGAAAACTTGACCACAAAGACTGAGTCTGGCACTATAATAATTTATTGTTCCTTGCCTTGAACAGCGCACAGCAGGCATGTAATGATGTGATGCTCGCAAGGCAACGCAACCACGGGCTTGGTGGCGTAATGCAAAAAATGCTGGGTTCAGAAAGAGAGAGAGAGAGAGTTAGAGAGATTACAGTGGCGCGTGCCAGTGCTCGTGCAACACGGAAAAAAGGAGGTCGGTTTGAATGTTGTGCCGCGGTGATAAGATGGCATGAACACTGCTGGCTGAAAAGGAAGACGCTGGTATCTTGTTTAGTTCAGATGTGTGTGAGTGTATGTGTGTGTGTGTGTGTGTGTGTGTCAGTGTCAGTGTGTGTGCCGGTGTGTGTGTTTGTGTGTGTGTGTGTGTGTGTGTGTGTGTGCGCGTGTGTGTGTGTGTCAGTGTGTGTGTGTGTGCGTGTGTGTGTGTGTGTGTGTGCGTGCGTGCGTGCGTGCATGCGTGTGTGTGTGTGTGCGTGCGTAGGTAGGTGCCTGCCTGATTGATTAAATGCCAATGTGTGTGTCTTTCCTGTCTTTCAGTACAGGTTCTTAAGCTTAGCATCAACGACCTATTCACCAAGATGTAACACAAAGAGTTATTTCTCAAATAATTATGGTCAATTACCACTCACTGGAATTTACACTGACCTGCCAGTCATGAGTGACACAGAGTGTGGACCAATTATTTTGCCCGTGTTCACAGAGAAGGTAACAACGCCGCGTTTCTGTTTTGACCTATTTTTTGAACGGACTACGGACTACTTCTTGTCAATGTGTGCAATGCCGAATTACTCCGAATATAAAACGTCATGAGGCCGTGAGGATACTCATCATAGAAAATAATATTTATGTCTTTTTCAAACTCATTCAAGTGCAGATGCCTTCCTCGTGAAAACACTGCTCCTAATCACAGGGCCAAGTAGAATATCTTTTTCTATCATTATGGACTTAATATGACCACACCTTGATTACTGATCGCCTTGTATGCACTGAGTATTTATGATGTCTAGCCTGCTGTGACCATAAAACTTGTATAAGAGGCAAATACATACGGAAGAGATTTATACGAGAAAGAAATCTTTGACAGCAATAAAACTTCAGCACACAATGAAAGGTAAGTTTCTATTCCCTTTATCTTTGACAAAAACAAAGTGCAACTAGCTAGCTAGCTAGCTAGCTAGCTAGCTCTCTCTCTCTCTCTCTCTCTCTCTCTCACACACACACACACACACACACACACACACACACACACACACACACACACACACACACACACACACACACACACACAGCCTTCCTCTGGAATCGGCTAGGAGGGTATAATTAAGTATGGCGTTAATCGTACATGATTAACGTGTGCATCGAAGCTTGCACTGCACGACACAGACGCTGCATAGACAGTGCACGTACCGTCCGTATATACTGGCACAGGCCCCGCACGCTATTTTCCCGACTGAAAACAACGGATACATTAATCTTTCCTCAGTAAATCACTGCGGGAAAAGAGAAGTGCAAGTTAGTCCTGAAGGACAAAAATGCATTATTTGAGTTCAGACGATAATGTCATTAAGTAAAATTAGGTCTACAGTTTTGCATATACAAATGAACAGAAATTTCCCACAATGAACGTTACGCTAAGCCACAAGCAAATATCATCTTCAAAGTGCAGATTTGATTTTAGGTGACATGCAACAATATAGCTATTCTGATGAACACGTGGGGGAATTCGGGGGCTGTGATTGGATGGTCTCTTCCGATCATCAAAGCATAATGCGGCGGAAGTCGGCCATTTTACTCAATATCCAAAAGCATGATATTGTCGATAACAAAGACGCATGGTTCCGGTTTCTTCCACGTGTATAAAGTACACGCATACCTCACCAGGTTTGTTTCTGTGACTAGTCGACAGACGATGCCATTTGCTTTGTGTGTGTTTTTGTTGTTGCTTACTGTACATGACATACATTACGTGTAAAATCCAGTTCTTTAACAGGCAACAAACCTTGCAAATTTCCAGAAGCTGCTATCTGAAGCGACCTATCTCTGATTCTAGCAGACGATCTCTCCAATGTTTAACACAAAATCAGCAAACTCTCCTGTCATATAGAACGTGCATTGTATAGTGCAATGTTGAAATGAAGTTACAGGTCTGAAACATTTAGTCGTTTCTTCTGAGACAATCCTTGTTCTCTTATTTGGGTTTTTCAATGTTCGGTTATTTCCGTGGCTTCATGCGGAAAGGGAACCGTCGTCTGCAATCAACGACATGGACCATTCTGGTACTTGTTGCTGACAAAAACATGATTTTAACACAGAATTTAATGTCAGAATAGCTATATAAATGCTATCGTCGGCATTATACTTGTCTCGTCTAAATATCGGGCCCTATTGTTACGCTGAAAACACAATAGCTGGTACTAATGAATGTTCAGCCATCGGCTTAGACTTAATTACCGTCAAATTCCGTACGTCACTCTACCTGAAACATAAATAATCAATCTCAACTCCCATGATTCTCTCCTCTTGCATGAATGTCGATTTCTTAGATGTCACGCTAATACAATGTAAGGTGTCTTTTTCAAACTAATAGTTAGGTCTTTGACGTAGTTTCCGACTTGAAACACTTACTACGGTGAGGCGTATTTTTGCATGGATCAAATGCAACTTGTTTAAGGGCTATGCGTGTTTCCCGATGGTTGATCTTAACTTGTCCCACAGAGCTTGTAATGATTTCGCACAAAGTGCAATTAAATTACCCAAATATAAAATTTATGATATCAAGCTCTTCTCTCAGTGCTAGCAACAACCACTAACATCCTGAGATTGCACAAAATGATGTTCAAACTGAATCTTACATAAGATGACTGTGTAGGCCCAACATTCGGAAGAACAGATATTTAGCAGGTTTATTTTCATATTCCATTATGTCAACGTCAACATTCGGAAGAACAGATATTTAACAGGTTTGTTTTCTTATTTCATTATGTTAGCGTCAAAATAGTATCTCTTACACTGGAGTTTCGGTGCCCATGTTGTTGCTAACTCGTCTGCTGCAACCCCCACCCCCAACCTATCGCCCAAGCACAAAAGTGACGTCAAAGGATCTTTGGGTTTCACGTGCATCCCCATTGATTACATGCATGGCATCACAAATGGAAGCGCGAGGAAAAGGGGGTTGGGGGGTGGAGAGGGTATTATCTGCTGGCATGCGCCTAAATCACGCACCGGGCTCGCGCCTTGGCTTCTTCTTCTTCTTGTTTTCTTTCTACCGATATTTTCTTAGGTTTTCTTTGTTTGGAGCATCATTGTGATGTTATGTAATGTGATGTGGGTGTTGTTTTGGTGTGTGTGTGTGTGTGTGTGTGTGTGTGTGTGTGTGTGTGTGTGTGTGTGTGTGTGTGTGTGTGTGTGTGTGTCGCAACGCTGATCCGTGGTTCGCAAGAGACGAAAATCTCGTTACTTTAACTTCATAGCAGTCCACAGACCTAATAGTACGCTATATGATCCATTGTTCCCCAAGACACAATCAGCCTGCTCTCTATCTGTCTCTATCTGTCTCTATCTGTCTGTCTGTCTGTCTGTCTGTCTGTCTCTCTCTCTCTCTCTCTCTCTCTCTCTCTCTCTCTCTCTCTCTCTCTCGCTCTCTCTCTCTCTCTGATAGAACAGATGGCGAATAAAAAGTCAATGGGTCCCGATAAGATTCCTGTCCGGTTGCTCAAACTTGCTTTACCATACATAATTGATTCACTGACTTACGTCTACAACCTTGGCATACAACAAAACGTTTTTCCCTCTATTTTAAAATGTGCCAAGGTAGTGCCACTCCCAAAAAGCAAGGATCTTACGGACCCTAACAACTTTCGACCAATTTCCCTCTTACCTGTTTTATCTAAGCCTTTGGAGAAGCATATTCAGAAATGTTTACTGGAATATATGGAACGAATGAATTTGTTTCATCCATTTCAGTCTGGATTTCGCTCTAAGCATTCATGCCACACTGCTCTCAGCTCTTTATGTGAAACTTGGTTATCAGCTATTAATGAGTCCGAAGTAACAGGAGCGTTATTCCTGGACTTTAAAAAAGCATTTGACCTTGTAGACCACTCCTTATTATTAAAGAAATTACAATGCTACTTAAAAGATGACTCTGCTTGTGCCTTCTTCGAATCATATCTTTCAAAACGGAAACAATATGTATTCATCAACTGTAAAACTTCGTCGAATGATTTTGTCAAAAGTGGTGTGCCTCAAGGGTCTGTATTAGGGCCTATATTGTTCTGTATTTATATAAATGATTTACCTCTTCATGTGTCAGATGAGAAAGTAAGATGTGAGTTCTTTGCAGATGATTCATCAATCCACACCAGTCAGAAGTCTTTGGTAGCCGTCAACCAATCTCTTCAAAAAAGTATAGATGAGATGACAGAATGGTGCACCACTAATGCAATGGTTATTCACCCTGTTAAGACGAAAAGTATGGTGATTACAACTAGACAAAAACACCAATTAAAACCCTTACAACTTCAACTGTCAATTGATTCAACTCCAGTGCAACAAGTTAAAGAGCATAAATTATTAGGGGTTACCGTTGATCAAGAATTGAAATGGCAAACTCACTTGAGTAAAATTTGCAAATTAGTATCTAAAAATGTGTACTTATTGTCTAAATTAAGACATTATGCCGATGTGGAAGCACTCAAGTTGTTTTATTACGCTCACATAATGCCCCATATCAACTTTGCTTCAACACTTTGGGATAACTGCAGTGATGTTCATCTCAAACGACTCAATTCTCTTCATCGCCGTGCTGCAAAACTAATTCTGCATGAGTCAAATAAGCCAACAGATGATAAATTAAAGCTCCTTAATTTCCTTCCCTTGAAGATCAGTTGACGCTAAACAAGGCTGTCTTTATGTACAAAGTAATTAACAATAATGTTCCTGGATATTTAAAATCACATTTCAGACATGCCACAAAAAGATATGGGTCCCAGAACCTGATTCCCCCCATCCCTCGTCTAGACTTGTATAAGTCAAGTTTAGTCTCAGGAGCGTCTCTATGGAATTCCATACCCCTACCCCTCCGAAATGCCTCTTCTGTGAAAACGTTTAGGCGCCAGTTTCATTCCCGCTTAATGGGTAAATAGAACACTTTTCATGTCTGATATTTTAGTGCTTTTTACATTTAGTCAAGTTATGTTTGTATTTTGATTTGTTCTTTATGTGTATGTATTGATAATGATATACATGCGAATGATTGGGACAATTCCTCCCCACATTTGTTTTCTCCCTTTTGTTTTGGATGTTTATATGCAATGCATTATTGCAACTATGCTGCAATTTCCAAACTATATTGTTTTTCCCATTTTTGAATGTGTATACAAAACCATAACCCTTTTCTTATTCCTATTTACATTATGTACGTCTGTAAGTAACAATAACCTTGTCAATTTTACTATCTATATTATGTGCGTCTGTATTAAGTGTTTGTATAAGGGACAGGTTGTAAGATTAGGCTTTGCCTAAAACCTCTATCCTTTGGTAATAAAGTTCAGTTTCAGTTTCAGTTTCAGTCTCTCTCTCTCTCTCTCTCTCTCTCTCTCTCTCTCTCTCTCTCTCTCTGTCTCTCTGTCTCTGTCTCTCTCTCTCTCTCTCTCTCTCTCTCTCTCTCTCTCTCCACTACAGCCAGCAGTTGTTTCCTTCCCATTACAAAACCATGCTCTCGTGATATCTTTAGTGAAAGTCCACACCATCAACCAAACATTTCGACATCCGGCACCTATGTCGCAGATAAGGGACACAAGATCGAGTCCTCTCGTCGCACCAAACAGATCCAATAACACGCAATTAGACTGATTCGCTGTTCCTCATGACAGCTCACTTGGGACTTGCAACATCCTCGAGCCTCTTATGCTTTTTTTGTTTGTTTGTTTGTTTGTTTGTTTGTTTCGTTCTTTGTTTGGTGTATACGTTCTTGTAGAATATGTTAAACCATGGATTTGCCAATATGCGTGTTGGCACTGTGTGTACAAACAAAACATCTCTCTCTCTCTCTCTCTCTCTCTCTCTCTCTCTCTCTCTCTCTCTCTCTCTCTCTCTCTCTCTCTCTCTAAAATAGGTTAAAAAACATGGTTCGTGACTCAAAGAAAGCTTACTTTAATAAACTCGTTGAGAATAACCGGGATATCTCGCAGATCTGGCGTGCACTAAATTCACTCATCAGAGGTTCCACCTCTAACTCCACCCAGATCCCCCGTCACTTAACGCCAGACATCTTTAACTCTCACTTTTCGTCTGTAGCTACCTCTCTTAGCAACCCTGACAATGCCTCTCCCAACAACTCTGACATTCTATCCCTCTACTGCAAACAAAAGACGGCGAATAAAGCACCCTTTCAAATCCCACCCATTGCAGTGCACGAATTAGGACGACTGATTTCACAACTTCAGAACAAAAAATCTTCAGGACCTGATGAAATCAGCAACCACTTATTAAAACTCTCCCTTCCTTACACAGTTGACTCTCTCACATATATCTTTAATCTCTGCATACAGCGCAACACCTTTCCGCAAGCACTAAAGAAAGCTAAAGTTATTCCTCTCCCCAAATCCAAAAACACTTCTGATATTAGCAACTACCGCCCTATTTCCTTACTCTCAGTACTATCAAAGCTTCTTGAAAGACATATTCACATTAATCTGACAAAATACATGGACCGTTTGGCCCTTTTCCACCCCTTGCAGTCTGGTTTCCGCAGTAACCACTCATGTTCTACTGCGCTCTCGCTTTTGACAGACAAATGTCTGTCAGCCATAAATTCCTCCCAGCTCTCTGGGGTCGTATACTTAGATTTTTCTAAGGCCTTTGACCTCGTTGATCATAAAATTCTCCTCAACAAATTATCACTATATCTCAATGGATCTGACTCTCTGTCTTTCTTTCAGTCTTTCCTTGAAAACCGATCGCAACAAGTCTATGTACATGGTGCGTACTCTAGAGAGGAGTCCGTGTTATATGGAGTACCCCAGGGCTCTGTCTTAGGTCCTATTCTTTTCTGTATTTACGTTAATGACCTTCCACTTCACTTCTCTGACAACTCAGTAGAATGCCACATGCTCGCTGATGACACAACACTACGGACACAAAATAGACGTCTTGAAAATATTCAACAATCTCTTCAGCACACCCTTAGAGACATCTCACAATGGTGCTCTGAAAACAACATGGTCCTAAACCCTCTGAAATCTAAATCAATGGTAATTACAACGCGCCAGAAGCATCAGTTGTCCCCCCTCTCACTAGATCTCACCATCAACGGAAACTCAATAGAAAAGGTTAGCGAACACAAACTGCTAGGCGTGATTATCGATGATAAGCTTAGGTGGCATTCCCACATTGAACATCTGTGTAAACGCGTTTCAAGAAATTTATTCCTACTTTCAAAACTTCAGTCAGTCATAACTTTAGACGCCCGAAAAATGTTCTACAACGCCCACATCAAACCTCACATTGATTATGCCTCTGTCATCTGGGATGGCTGTAGTGATGCATTATTCAAAACTATAAATTCTCGTCATCGTAGGTCAGCTAAACTCATTCTGCCTGACCCATCACTAACTACTGACGCAAAACTGACAGCCCTCAATATACCTCAACTTAAACAACAGCTTTTATTTAATAAATCAGTTTTCATGCACAAGATCCTACATGACCAAGCACCCGAATATCTAACTCACTTGTTTCAATCAACACCTTCTCGGTATTCCACTTTCAAGCATAATCTGGCCTGCCCGAAGCCACGCATTGACATATTTAAAACTAGTCTTTCATACTCGGGAGCTTATGTCTGGAACTCCCTACCTACATGCTTAAAATCGACCAGTAACCTTAAAACATTCAAAACAAATCTGCAAAAATACATTCAAACATCACTTTAATGTAATGTGCCTGGTTGCTCAAACGTATGTGTGCCTTTTATCCTTCTGAAAATGTGCATGTATGTGTCTTGCGTCAACTTGGTGTGATAAGAATACATTCTCGTGTATTACTCCTTCTAGTATCTAAGATAGTATTACTGCATTTTATATTGGCATGGCGATTCCTTCATAATCTAAGATGGTGTATATTAGGTCATGAACGTGTTTTTGTTTTGTTTTTTTTTTGTTTTTTTTAAACTTTGCTACCTGATCCTTTATTTGGTTAGTGTGTCGTGTTATGTTGGCTTGCCTTATAAGTTAGTTGATCTTCTGTGTGTGTGTGCGTGTGCGTGTGCGTGTGCGTGTATATATATGTGTGTGTGTGTGTGTTCTGATAACGTATGGTTGTATATCTGTATATCACATGTCGATAAAAAATGATCTTATTCTTATATTACTATTATTGCGTGTGTCTGCGTTTCATCATAAAAAGTTTGTTCCTATGTATTCCCATTTCGATTATAACCATTTTGCTTAGATCAGGACTAGCTGTAAGAAAGGTCCTACGGACCTAATGCTATCTTTCCTGTAATAAAGTTCAATGTTTCAATGTTTCAATGTTTCTCTCTCTCTCTCTCTCTCTCTCTCTCTCTCTCTCTCCACTTCCGTCTATCTGCTCCTTCTCTCACCAATTGTCACTCTGTGCGAACGCAAGTTGAGATGACACCTAGCAACAACTTCATACCACCCAACCGAACATGTCCACAACCCACACTTGGGCATAATGTCGCAAACGAAGGACCCATTACGATAACCTCATAGCAATCCACAGACCCAATAACACGCTTTAGGATTCGCTTTTCTGCAAGGCACAGAACAGTCACAACAAGGACACCTCTGTTTAAGACCGCCCAAACCTTTTGTTTTTAAACAGGTCTTATAATTGAGTGAGTCTTAAATGAAGATAAAAGTACATACTTTCAGAAGAACAAATCTTCACAAACAAGAACTTAAAACAAAAGGGTCTTAACCCAGACGGAGTCTCAAAACAGAGGGGGTCTTGCAACTAAATGGGTCTTTTAAAGGCACAGTGCAGCTCACAGCCTTCGTTTTGCGGTTTTTTGCAGCTGAGTGCATTTGCAGTTCAAAAATCCTCCTATGGTAGTAACACAAACCCAAAACTACCCAACGACGACATCTGTGAAGCTCGACAGTTTCTTGTTCACGCGAGTGCATAAATTAACCTAGTTATTACGTTGTGTTTGGTCGGAGTTCGATTCAACTGAGTGATTCCGGCCTCCATTTTGTTTTACACAAACTCATGATGACATCTGACATAGTTTGCTAGTGACGTGTCTTTTTGTGCATGATGTGGTGATCTACCTGATCTAAATTTAGATCCAAAAATAGGCCAAGACCAGCCGGGTCCGAGTACGAAATTAATTCGTAAAAAAAATCGCAGTTCTTGACTCTTTGGGTGCAAGTCAATGAAACTTGGTAGTTCTTCTAACGGATAGCTGCCTGAGGTATGACTAAAAGCCCCAGGGGCTCCGTGCACCTGGATTTGACAAGTTCAGTACCTTTAAAGGAAAACTAGGTCTTCTAACGGTGTGTGTCTTAGTTTGGAAATAAGTTAGCAAGAACAAATCTTCAAACACAAAGTCATCAAACAGGGGATCTTAAAAAAGACGGAGTCTCACAACAGAGGGGGTCTCACAACAGAGGGGGTCTTACAACAGAGGGGGTCTCACAACAGAGGGGGTCTTACAACGGAAGGGGTCTTTAAAAAGAAAACTTGGTCTTCTAATTGAGTGTGCCTTAGAGTGAAGATACGTTTACAGACTTTAGAAAGAACAAATCTTCAAAAACAAGGCCTTAAAACAATGGGGAGTGGGGGGGGGGGGGGGTCTTAAAAGAGACGGAGTCTCATAACAGAAGGGGTCAGAAGGGAAACGGTGTTAAATTAGGAAGAGTGTTCAAACAGAGTGGGTCTCAAAGCTGAAGGGCTCTTACAAAACCGAGAGTCTTAAAGCAAAGGGGTCTCACAACTCAAGGGATCTTACAATAAAAGAAGAGTCTTAAAACAGGTTTTGCTGTATCCATGGAGACGCCCTAACAAGCCTGAGAACCAGACTTGCAGACGACCTTTCCGTCGCTATTTGAGCGACATTGAGACAGCTCCCTTCCTCTATCATCGAATTATCAGTCTCCTGGGAGAGTATCGGCTTGTCTGAGCAGACGACATTTTGCCCGACCCCCGCGCTCCTGTATTCTCCGCGGGGAACAGAAGCAGGCAGTCCCGATTTGTCATCACACTACACTGTGTCTGTCGTCACCTGGCACCCCTTATCATGACGTCTGTCACCCGCCCTTTAGCTGCCTCGCTAAAAGGTCCTGTCGATGTGTTTTTGTTGAAATCTGTGAAAATAGAAAATTGATGCTGTTGGTTTTTTTGTTTTTTTTATTATTTTCTCGTTGTAGTGGATGGTGGTGGTGCGCACTGGAGACACAATCACATTGATGTTGTTGTTGTTGTTGTTGTTGTTGTTGTTGTTGTTGTTGTTGTTGTTGTTGCTGCCGCAGATGTTGTTGTTGTTGCTGTTGTTGTTGTTGTTTATGGTGGTGGTTGTGGTGGTGTTGGTGGTGTTGTTGTTGATGATGATGATGAAGATGATGATGATGAATTTTTGTGTGTTGAATCCTGTCTTGGAATGAAATGCACTGCAGGGTAGCTATATCTTAGGTCCTTACTCTACTTACGTGCTTCTTTGTCAGGAATCTAATGATAATGCACTTGGGAAGTAATCTGATCAACAATGATTTTATCTCTAGTAACATGACATTGCCTACAGATGACCCATTAAGCATATCAACGGATCAGAGAGGGCAGACAACCACGTCATAGCCATGGCTCAGAATGGTTATAATTGCTACAAAACATTAACGTAAGCAATAACTCATCACAGGGTTAATGATTCAGATCTATAGATATCTCCATCTCACTGTTCGTTCTCTCTCTCTCTCTAAATAATAAAGTTCTCTCTCTCTCTCTCTCTCTCTCTCTCTCTCTCTCTCTCTCTCTCTCTCTCTCTCTCTCTCTCTCTCTCTCTCTCTCTCTCTCTCTCAATAATAAAGTTTTCGAGTTCGAGCTAGCTCTCTCTCTCTCTCTCTCTCTCTCTCTCTCTCTCTCTCTCTCTCTCTCTCTCTCTCTCTCTCCGCAGTCTCTCGCTCTCTCTCTCTCTCACACACTCTCTCTCTCTCTCTCACACTCTCTCTCTCTCTCTATCTCATTCTCTCTCCGAGTCTTTCTCTCTCTATCTCTCTTTCTCTCTCTCTCTCTCTCTCTCTCTCTCTCTCAATAATAAAGTTTTCGAGTTCTCTCTCTCTCTCTCTCTCTCTCTCTTCTCTCTCTCTCTCGCTCTCTCTCTCTCTTTCTCTCTCGCTCTCGCTCTCTCTCTTTCTCTCTCTCTCTCTCTCTCTCTCTCTCTCTCTCTCTCTCTCTCTCTCTCTCTCTCTCTCTCTCGTCTTCCCTCTGAAACGAACAGCCTCAAAGTGACATGGAACTATAGTAGTCTAATTCTCCAAACCCTATTATTCGCCTTTCCTCTTTCGGTCTCTCTCTTTGACGACCGTACCCGTGATTAGTAATACTGCTCACGCGTCTGTAGCCCAAAACTTCGAAAAGTAAGCTAAACGTGTCTCTCTTATTCGCGGGTTACGATTGAAAGTACAGTTCTAATGAACAATGGTATTCCACCTACTTCATTGCTCAGTTCCATCCCCTTTCCATGTAGACATCGAACTCCTCACATGCTGCCTTTAACGTTGGATGGTAAACTTCTCGAATCTACTGGCATTTTCCCCCGCATTTACTTAGTCTGCTTGTCCAACCTGGATGCTTGTACTTCTCTTCTTTCCTTCCAACACAGACATGACCATTACTAAATTAGACTGTTCGCGTGACTTCTATTTGGAAATGCCGCGAAAACTTCTCGAATGCATCGACAAATTACAGTATAATTACTCTCGTGTGCTGACGTGAGTACTATTGAGTTACAGTTGTCTTTCCGTTTTGCTTCTCTCCATAATCATAACAGGAACGAGTGACTGGACGGTGAGAAGAACAAGAACAAATTAGATAACAAATACAATTGAAATGGACTTATCAAAAACATGGACAATAAAAACATTTTAAAAAAATGGTCTTGTTTGTTTTTTATTGTCCATGTTACTCGTGAGCACATTTCAATGGTTATCTTGTTCTCCATAACCATGTTCGTGTTTGGCCTCTGTGTACACCACTTACGAACTTGACCTTTCTGACCCGCTGACCCGTCGCGATATAACCTTGAACGGTTGAAAACACCAAATAAATAAAGAAAGAAAGAAAGAAAGATGACCCGCTGACCCCACTTCTTGATCTCTCGACTACTTAAGCTACTTTCATTGGCTAAGTTAAGTTAGCGGTTGAGAATGACCACCGCCACCTTCTGAACTCTCACGTGTACTTTTGCACCATATCAAAGTTTCTGACCTCTTACGTCAGCTAAAAATAGCCCTTCTTGGTACAAAAGGCGGGTTTAGAGGCTACGCCATTGAGTTCCGGCCAACAGATAATGAACAGTAATGACTGACAATGTCGACTATTGCTGTTAATCGCTTTCAATGTGTACTGCCTGTCAGGCGAAAAAAACGCCCCACACGTGAAAAGGCGTCTTCAGCCTCCTGTCAGGTTTAATTATTCTAATTTGCTGGCTTCGGTACCCGAGGTTTAAGGCTGTGCTGTTGGAGAACCAATTGGGTCAATTGGCTATTTGGCTATTTGGCTAAATGGGTAATTTCTTGAAAATTCGCGTTTGTTCCTTGGGTTTCGTTTGTGTTGAAAACTAAGACAACTCTTTTCTCTCTTTTCCGTTCTCTTATTCTTATTCCACTTCATTATCTGTGTTGTGTTGTAACTGGCAGTCTGCGGGTAGAACAAATAACAAGGGCTTGTTTGGAAAACGAGTGTGTCCACATCAGTCCACCTCAGTAGATATGTTTGCATTCTCTAGTGCCTTCGTTTTCCATTTTTACCCCTGCTTTCTGAAGCTACACGTGCAGTTCGCACACTACAGTCGTGAAATCTACTATGTAATCCGTCGACAGTATACCACTGCTAGCTCCTTTCAGTATAACTGCTTAACCACATTTCTCTTCCCATTTTCGTCTCAAAACACAGGGAGGTGAGGACATTAATTTTTCTCTTTATTCGTCTCCTGTACCGTTTTACACATCGCGAAACAGTCTCAAAAATACGTTAAAACAGCCTATCAAAAGATATACCAGACTGTTCGAATGACTTCTAAGTACAAATGCCGCGAAAAATTCTCGAATGCATCGACAAATTACAGTATTTTACTCTCATTTGCTGACGTGAGTACTTTTGAGTTATAGTTCTCTTTCCGTCAGCCAATCACCCACCAAATCGCAAAGCAGCCAAGCAACCAACCGACTAAATACTGAAATGGAGCAAACCATGAGATTTGTTTTTAGCTTACCTGAAGTCTCAGACGGTGTTGATGCCCAAGATGTCTGTTCAGCAACACAAATGATGGCCGGCCAGTATATAGTGACAACAATACCGAAAGATAACTTAATTAACATCCAACCACTCATCAACCAGCCAAACTAATCATCAAGCAACCAAAACAACCAACAAGCAATCCGGAACATGTTCAGTGATAAGCAAGATTTGTGTCCCTAATTCAAGGCAACTCTTTTTTCAGTTTACAAAACGTGTGCATGCAGCTATTATAGAACCCTGCTGCTTACTTCCAGATTCGCGGGAAAAAGCAATAGTTTCGATTTTCGAATTCGATTCATTTCGTAATCATTACTGACCATTCAGTAAAAGCAGTGATGCGTTCAGCGAAAATGTCTGTGATTGCACTGAATTCTGAAAATATCGGAAAGGAAATTATCAAGCGACATGAAATCATCAAGCGATCAGCTCTGCCGGTTCAAATCTCCGTTGACACTTTTTTTTATCTGCAAGCATAACGAGTTTTTTTAATATTTTTATTTGTTTGCTTTGTTTGCTATATTCTGGTAAGACACTGGTTGTGCAGGGAGGTCATATAATATGACGAATAATATGGCCACCATGTTGTTTTTTGGACCAGATTTCATGCACTCTTGGTCTCTTAGATTGCAAATTACCAAAAGACTACATAAAATTGTGCAGAAATATTTAGGGTATAGCTGCAGAAAGGATGTTTCTAAATGAAAAGTGTAATCACAATATTGAGCTTAAAAACCCGATTTTTGATCAAAATTCAGCTGATCCTGCTACCTTAAAACGAAACAAACCAAACAAAACAAGTTCGGTGCCCTGGATCAACGCACTGTGATTAGTAGGGCCTCTTGAAAACGACTACCGATGACCGCACTTGCCATTTTAAAAACTGATGAATAGAAAAATTATGGAGCCTTGTTCCTAAGGAAACCAGACTGACTGACTGACTTTAGGGTTTAACGTCCTCTGAGGTAACTGGGACCTATTTGGGACATGATTGTTTTGTACGTTGTTAGGGAAACCAGTTGCATGGCTGCGTTTATAAGTCCATCGAAGATCATTACCTCAGTGGTTAGTTCATTTGAGCACAAAACTGTGTTTATTTCTCTTTTCCCAAAACTAAGCGAGAAAGAAAAGAAGCTTGCAACGGTCTCGAAAAGCAATATACTCTAAAAAGACGATAACAACAACAACAAGAGGCGAAGCCATCAAGGCTCACGTAAGAAATCGACAAACAGTAACACAAACTCAATCACTCCGTCACACATACACACACACACACACACACACACACACACACACACACACACACACACACACACACACACACACACACACACACACACACACACACACACAGAAAGAGCATAGGTGAAACTGTGCAAGAAAGCGAGACACTAGATCTAGATCTGTCTGTCTGCATGTAGCCTACTTGCAGGGACACGACTGCCAACTAGTCTCGGCCCGCTCAAAATAATAATGACCGAGACTTTCAGTACTTCCTTCGCGTGACGTCTAACCCTCTTACGTCATAATGTGACGTCAATGTAATGTGACGTCTTCAAATGTTAGAGTTTCTACCACAGACATACACACGCACGCACGCACGCACATACGCACATACGCACGCACAGACAGACAAAGTTACGATCGCATAGGCTACACTTACGTGAGCTAAAAACACCCAACCAAGCAACCAACCAATCCAAAACAGAAATAGACAGATCTAGATGTGGAACATTTCAGCAAGTGTAGGGGAACGTGTACGGCTAACGTCATCAAATCTGGTTTTTACGTCAAGCGTTTGCCAAGATCTACACGTTTTGGTGGAACAAAACAACGTATGATTTGGAACACTGGAGAAAAAAAGTGAGTTACGGGTGACGTAATATCTACACGTACGCGTACAGGTCTTTGCTACACGTTCGCTCATCTGGAGCACTGTATTATCTTAAATGCTCGCTACTCACCCTCGGTGCCAGTGAGAGAGGAGTGATGTCCCAGCTGTCTGTGCTGGGCAGCAATGGCGTCGGCGCCGGGTTGGATGGAGTAGTCCCGGAAGAAGTAGGGCTGGGGGACGATGGGACGGCGACTCGGAACCGTCTTTGGGCGCCCGCCTCGATCAGACTTGCTACCTGCCCTGGCCGTAAAGTCCGCCAAGATCTCGGCCTGTTTGGGGTTTCGGTAGCTCCTGTTGAGAGTGGGAGACAAACAAAATAAATAAATGGGTAAATACATTTCTTTCTTTCTTTCTTTATTTGGTGTTTAACGTCGTTTTCAACCACGAAGGGTTATATCGCGACGGGGAAAGGGGGAAGATGGGATAGAGCCACTTGTCAATTGTTTTTTGTTCACAAAAGCACTAATCAAAAATTTGCTCCAGGGGCTTGCAACGTAGTACAATATATTACCTTACTGGGAGAATGCAAGTTTCCAGTACAAAGGACTTAACATTTCTTACATACTGCTTGACTAAAATCTTTACAAAAATTGACTATATTCTATACAAGAAACATTTAACAAGGGTAAAAGGAGAAACAGAATCCGTTGGTCGCCTCTTACGACATGCTGGGGAGCATCGGGTAAATTCTTCCCCCTAACCCGCGGGGGGAGGGTAAATACATAGATAGATAGATAGATCAGTAGGGGAAGGGCTCCTAATATGGACCGGCTCCTAATATGGACCGGCTCTTAATATGGACCGGCTCCTAATATGGACCGGCTCTTAATATGGACCACCTCCTGTTCTGACAAACTAACGGCGCTAGAGCGCCCAAAAAAGTTTTATTCGCTGTATTCACCCTCTCTGGATAACTTGCACATGTCAAAATAGTTGCAGAAACACAACTCTCAAAACCGTTAGGCTTTTTATCTTTTTTTCACTTTTGGCAGCGTTCACTCTAAATTTGCCGCCTAAAACGGACTCGTTTTTGTCCACAGCCAAAGCTTTTATCCCACACAAATTGCTATATATGACAGCTAAGACCGTATTTGTTACATTTTAGCAGTGTTGACCCCGAGTTTCTACTGCAAACAAAACATAATAGCAAAATCTCAAAGTATGTGCGAGTCACCTAATATGGACCAGCTTCAACAAATCGAAGAAAATAAAAGCTAAAGGCTATTTTCATTATTTCATTAAGAAGCTTGCTGAAAATAACCTATAACTAGCCCTCGAGATTTAAAAAAAATATAACAAATAGTCTTCTTTTCGTGGAAGTTAATAATTTCACTTATTTTCACTCTGTTTTTGATAAGCTTCGTTAGTTTCCTGGTGTGCTTCAAATAATGCTCTCATCAACCCGAAACAGATAAATCTAAAGCATATTTTAATTAGTCTGACTTGTACACTAAGATGTATGATGTTATTTTGAAGTATAGGGGGATTTTTACAGTAATTCGTGAAGGCCGCTTAACTGGTCCATATTTGGCGCCGAGGCTCCTAATATGGACCATTTGTGATTTTT
>NC_090261.1:45092266-45104766 GCF_037325665.1 Littorina saxatilis
TCATTATCTTGTCAGCATAAATGACTTTTGTGGATACAGGAGAAAGTGTTAAAATGTGAAGATTTCAAGTGTGGTTTGTGGTCATCTGCTCAGTTGACCACTTAAATGTTGTTTCATTTGATGATACGTTTTTGTTTGGTGTTCCCGCTTGAATGTGACAGTAAGTTGTACAATGTTCTCTGTGTGTGTGTGTGTGTGTGGTGTGTGTGTGTGTGTGGGTGTGTTGTTGTGTGTTTGTGTCATGTGTGTGTGTGTGTGTGTGTGTGCGTGCGTGAGTGTGTGTGTTTGTGTGTGTTGGTGTGTGTGTGTGTTTGGTAACCGGCTTTGTACAGCGGGACCACCTTATTTTGTCATGTATTTTTATTCATTCTTCTGGAGCTTTATTAAATAAACTGCCCATTTCAATCACAACTCTGGTCTGGTCTTATTGTCAGTGTTGCATAAATGATTGTATGTGAGCTTGTGAACATACAAAGAAAAAAGAAAGAAACATTCTGTGTCGAAATATCTTGACTAAAAATCAGGCGGAAGACTACACCTGTTGCATTTCCTATTATGCTCAGGCAATTATAACTGAGGGCGGAAGCGACAATGATTCGTTTTTCCCTCAGATAACATTAATTTGTAGAGACGGAAAAGGAACACGCACATTCTGGAACTGATTTGTGTAAATAACTGAGAGGGTGTTTTGTGAAACGGTCCTCACACATTTGCAAAGTTCCACAGTTAGGCAGCTGAATTAAAGCATTACATAATGCATAGTGTAAACTCTAGGCCTACTTCAAGGTCTTATTACTTCAAGATGCATACACGTGCTGTTGTATCTGTTAGTGCTTGCCGGACACCAGTGCTGATTAAAATGGCTTAGATTGTTACTAATTTGAAACTACAGTATGTCCTTTTTACGCGTTGTGGCAACTGAATTTTGTTGGTACCGATGATTTATACAAAGACTTTTATCACAGGTTTCTTCCATATCAAACATTTATACTTACCTTCAAGTTCGAGTTTACCTTTACTTTCACGAGGAGAGTCTGTGTGTGTGTGTGTGTGTGTGTGTGTGTGTGTGTGTGTGTGTGTGTGTGTGCGCGTGCGTGTGTGCACGCTTAAATATTCTTGATTTTTGAACATAAGCAGTTTATCTGTCATGGAGTTGTGTGTGTGTTTTCATGTCTGCGTGTTCTTTTCCCCCTCCTTCCTCCTCTCGGCAGTCCGGCTTCAGTCATTTTATTCCTCCCCTCAAAGCAGACAGCAGCATTGTGTTAATGTTCAGAACTTTGCCAGGTTTTTTGTTTGTTTGTTGTGCTTCTTTAATTTAGGTTTGTTGTTTGTTTAAAACACTCAAACATACGCACACATCCACACGCACACTTTTACTTTTTAAGTTATAATAAGTATTGCATTCAGCCACGGTTTTTTTTCTCAGTTGATATTCTGATTTTTGCCATTTTTTTGTGTATTTTGTTTTTGTTGTGCTTGTTTGATGTAGGTTTGGTGTTGTTTGTCGTTGTTTGTTTAACACACACTCAAACACACACTAACCAGACACACACACACACACACACCACCACCACCACCACCACAAGAATAGGTTTACACTCACTTTTTCCTCCACGTTTTAATTTTGGCAATATCATTAACCCAGGATTGCAAAGCAGGGATCATTTGTCAATTTCATAACAACGTACATACAATTTCAGCTGGTCACTTCAATAAAATGTGCATCATCACAGGTTTCTGCTGGAATGACAGTGTCTTATCTGTCAACACAAAATACACACACACAAAATGAGTGTGATGCTGTATGCCTCCTAACAGATCCTAACTTCACCCTCCAAACCTCCCTGCAGATGTATGTTCTGTGCACAAAAATAACCTTTTAAAATATACAAAATGCAGACGACATTTCTACATTTGTAGTTGTGCTGCAGACCTGTTTACCCCCATAAGTGTTTTGGAGTAATGCTCAGCCCCAAAAATAGTAATCCTGGTACAAAAATAGTAATCATCCAGCATTCGTCGCCAATTACAACGCACATGACAACTGTGTCTGCGAAACGCAATCATGCACATATATCAGGCATGGGAATTGAAAATTGTATAAAAGGCGGAAAATTTATAACTGAAGACGCGAAGCATCAAGTCGACGGCGCGAAGCGCCTAGCCTTACTAGGGGGGTCCGGGGGCATGCCCCCCCGGAAAAAAATTTTCTCCAAAGAACCCAGATGGTGCAATCTGGTGTCATCTGAGCTCCAAGTTTGCCATTAAATTCTGTTTTTAGAATCAGATTTTTTAGTACAAAAATGTACCAATTTTTGCTTTTTTGAAGAAAAAAAATATATACATGTATTATATGGTTTAAATTTGTAAAAAAAATTGATCTTCTTGAGACAAACAGGAAAATGTAACTTGTAACACAATCTGTGCAATCTGGTTTACTTTCAAGACATAAAAGTTCAATAACTGAGGCGGGCGGTAGCAGTGCGTGAACAAAGTACGGACAGTTTTCGCGGGCTTTTGCGCAAAGGCCAAAGTAACCGGTGCTTTTTTTGTGTGCCTCCCCCCTTTATTTTTTCGGCGGACACTTTTGCATTTTCGGCGGAACAAAAAAAAAAAATTCGGCGGAAATCCGCCGTTCGGCGGACAATTCCCATGCCTGATATATCCATCATTCACAAACAAAACACATCAGTCAGTTTTTGTAGTCATCATAATGTCAAAGAAGATTACATCAAAAGCACATGCATCACTGATTCTTTTTCTTTTGCTCGTAGTAGGCCTTTTTCAGTGTGTCAAGCGCTTCTCTACTGTACTTGCGCTTGCTGAAGGTACTGAACTTGTCAAATTCAGGTGCACGGAGCCCCTGGGGCTTTTAGTCATACCTCAGGCAGCTATCTATTAGAAGAACTACCAAGTTTCATTGACTTGCACCCAAAGAGTCAAGAACTGCGATTTTTTTACGAATCAATTTCGTACTCGGACCCGGCTGGTCTTGACCTATTTTTGGATCTAAATTTAGATCAGGTAGATCACCACATCATGCACAAAAAGACACGTCACTAGCAAACTATGTCAGACATCATCATGAGTTTGTATAAAACAAAATGGAGGCCGGAATCACTCAGTTGAATCGAACTCCGACCAAACACCACGTAATAACTAGGTTAATTTATGCACTCGCGTGAACAAGAAACTGTCGAGCTTCACAGATGTCGTCGTTGGGTAGTTTTACTACCATAGGAGGATTTTTGAACTGTAAATGCACTCAGCTGCAAAAAAAAACGCAAAACGAAGGCTGTAAGCTGCACTGTGCCTTTAAGTAGCTCAACACAATGATCGCAGCCCAGGGTGCTAACACAGTTTGGAAGGTCAAGGTTTTATAGTATGCTTCACTAACGGGATCTTATAAAAAAAGCTAAAACATTTACCACTGAAGAAAAACCATCTCTGAACAATTCAAAATTGTCACACTACTAGTTTTACATTTTAAGGATCTTGCCTAGTGCACATCTTTTTATTATGAAACATTTGTATTGTAAACAAAAGAAAACACAATGTCTTGTGATCTGTAAATGTTCTTAATACAGGGAACTTTATACATTGTTCAAGTGAAGTACTGTACAGCCTATTTAGCTTGTTCATTTTCTCCCTATAATCTGCTACAATTCAATAAACTGCTGTAAACTTGTGTGCCCTTAAAGTAGATTTATGTCCTTCTGTGTGGGCACCTTCTTCTTCTTCTTCCTCTTCAGTGTTCAGTGTTTGCATTTGGATGTGTGCTCTCTGGCCAAGTCTTGTTGCACAGGGGTACGGGTGGCAAGAAAAGGCCACCCTCTCAGAACGTGTTGCAGAGTCTGTTCTTCCTACCCTAGCCACAGTCGCACGCTGTAGGTGCAAAACCTATCCTTTTGATGTGTACCTTCAGACAGCAGTGTTCTGTGCAAAGGCGAAAGATGGCTGTCTGTTCTGCGTGAGTAAGATGGGGCTATGGTCTTGAATGAGCTGGTAGCTGTCTGTCTTTAAAAAAAAAAAAAAAAATAGACATCAAAGAAGCTGCAGCACCAGCCAAGTGTTGACTGTTTTCTTTATGCGTAACCTGGTCCTGGCAGTAGCTGTTGTCCATCTGTAAACAAGCAAGATCATTATTATAATATATTGATGGTGTATTTGTTTTACCCAAAAGACGATTAAAATAACATTTAATTTTTGTTTTAGTTATGTGGCATACATGCAGTGGAACGATCATATCTTGTGATATCTTCCCTCTGAGAAAAAAACTACTATTCAAAATGTACTTTTACATACTTTTTTGTTAACTTAGGCTTTTGAAGATCCACATCCAATCCTGCCACAATGTAGGCACAATCATAGGCTAAAATTGTCAGGGTTATTTACCATCGAACTGTCCTCAACATTCTATGCTGACACACACACATGCACACACACACTGGCACAGACACATAACTTGACTTCACTTAGGAAGGTTATGTGATGCTTAAATCATTTGTCTTGCCACTAGTTCATCACAAGTAACCACTGTGTTTATTGCTGGTATGTGCTTAAATGGAGGGATAGTCTTATCCCATGGTAAAACATTTTTTTTTAAAAAGCCTGGCAGGTGATGTGAGATGTGAGCCAAACTGTGTTCACGAAAAGCAGCCGGCCTTTAATAACACAAAGCTGCCTCTGTACACAATTCTGCTTTTACACATGCTATCCCTTAACTTGGATTCATACCAAAAATCAAGCCTGGTTTCATAGGAAACAGTCAGAATGTTGATTCAGCATTTAGAATGATAATCTTATTTCATGTACACGCCTTGGCAAATCTGACAATTAAGTAAGCAGAAGTTTTCTTCACGGGACGGATTTGCTCATTTTATTATGTAGCAATGCACTTCACTTGGTCACATACACCCCCCCCCCCCCCCCTCTGTGCACAGTGATAGTTTTAAACAAGGAATTCTGTAAACACAGGGGTGGTCAAATACACCCCCCCCTTCCCTCTGTGCACAGTGATAGTTTTAAACAAGGAATTCTGTAGACACAGGGGTGGTCAAATACACCCCCCCCCCCTTCCCTCTGTGCACAGTGATTGTTTTAAACAAGGAATTCTGTAAACACAGGGGTGGTCAAATACACCCCACCCCCCCCCCCCTTCCCTCTGTGCACAGTGATAGTTTTAAACAAGGAATTCTGTAAACACAGGGGTGGTCAAATACACCCCCCCTTCCCTCTGTGCACAGTGATAGTTTCAAACAAGGAATTCTGTAAACACAGGGGTGGTCAAATACACCCCCCCCCCTTCCCTCTGTGCACAGTGATAGTTTTAAACAAGGAATTCTGTAAACACAGGGGTGGTCAAATACACCCCCCCCCCCTTTCCCTCTGTGCACAGTGATAGTTTTAAACAAGGAATTCTGTAAACACAGGGGTGGTCAAATACACCCCCCCCCCCCTTCCCTCTGTGCACAGTGATAGTTTTAAACAAGGAATTCTGCTGTAAACACAGGGGTGGTCAAATACACCCCCCCCCCCCCCCCTTCCCTCTGTGCACAGTGATAGTTTTAAACAAGGAATTCTGTAAACACAGGGGTGGTCAAATACACCCCCCCCCCTTCCCTCTGTGAACAGTGATAGTTTTAAACAAGGAATTCTGTAAACACAGGGGTGGTCAAATACACCCCCCCCCCTTCCCTCTGTGCACAGTGATAGTTTTAAACAAGGAATTCTGTAAACACAGGGGTGGTCAAATACACCCCCCCTTCCCTCTGTGCACAGTGATAGTTTTAAACAAGGAATTCTGTAAACACAGGGGTGGTCAAATACACCCCCCCCCCCCCCCCCTCCTTCCCTCTGTGCATAGTGATAGTTTTAAACAAGGAATTCTGTAAACGCAGGGGTGGTCAAATACACCCCCCCCCCCCCTTCCCTCTGTGCACAGTGATAGTTTTAAACAAGGAATTCTGTAAACACAGGGGTGGGACTCTCTTGTGATGAAAAAGGAGGAAATCCCTTTTTTCCAGGGGGTTCGGGGGCATGTTACCCCAAATTTTGGTTAAATGGTACATTAAAATCTGTGCAATCTGACAAAAAAGACATTCTCCACACTCCCCAACCTCCCCCCCCCCCCCCCCCCCCCTCAAAATTACTATTAGTTATCAGGAGTTTTCAGTCAGCACAATTTAACTCTCAAGCCTCCAGTGTTCTGTTTCATCTCCACGTCACTCCAAATCATTCAGTCAACAAGTCATAGATATTGTAATGAAATGTGACGCGGAAAAATAGATTACTCCAGCAGAATTCGTAAGTTGTGTCCGCGGAAATCCGCGGAAAAGTCCCACCCCTGAAACAGCACTGCATGGTGCCTTTTCCAGAAATAAATTCATCAAAAAATGTCAACTCACAACAGCAAGAGTCAGTGTGTCGATTGTTCATATGTGACAAAGTTGAGGGATGAGCTTATCCTATCTTAAAGCCTGGCCAGAACTGAGACGGTGACGAGAAGTAGTGTGCCTATAATGACACAATGCTTTCTTCGTAACCAATTAGATTCAACATCTCAGATCTGGTCAGGCCTATACAAATGCCATCTCTCAACTTGGTCCATACAAAAATCATGAACCTGGCTTAATTCTGTACAGAGTGGGAATTTGTTTTTCTCTTTTTCGAAATCCAAAATAAGCAAAATCAGGTCTTAAAATCAATCAATCAATATGAGGTTTATATCGCGCGTATTCCGTGGGTACAGTTCTAAGAGCAGGGATTTATTTTATCTTTTTATTTTATGCAATTTATATCGTGCACATATTCAAGGCGCAGGGATTTATTTATGCCGTGTGAGATGGATTTTTTTTTACACAATACATCACGCATTCACATCGGCCAGAAGATCGCAGCCATTTCAGCGCATATCCTACTTTTCACGGCCTATTATTCCAAGTCACACGGGTATTTTGGTGGACATTTTTATCTATGCCTATACAATTTTGCCAGGAAAGACCCTTTTGTCAATCGTGAGATCTTTAACGTGCACACCCCAATGTAGTGTACATGAAGGGACCTCGGTTTTTCGTCTCATCCGAAAGACTAGCACTTGAACCCACCACCTAGGTTAGGGAAGGTGGGAGAAAATTGCTAACGCCCTGACCCAGGGTCGAACTCGCAACCTCTCGCTTCCGAGCGCAATTGCGTTACCACTCGGCCACCCAGTCCAAGTCCAAATGGAGCAAGTCTTAAAATGGGAGTGAATTTACAGATGTTATGAACAAGAAGTCTGCGAAAACAGGGTCATTAATAGGAAGGAGTCTTAGATTGGGGTGTCTTAAAAGGGGCAGGGGTGGAGGCCACTGTAATGACCATGAAATAATCAAAATAATACTATCAGTCATCTTATTCTCTACCAAATTTCTAGAGGTCAAGACAATGATACAGATTATTTACTTGTGTCACTGTTAGTGTCATTCTATGAATAACAGACCGATAGAAAGAGAGCTCTGTGTCTTGTACCTGGGTTCGTGCTCAGTTGCTTGAAAATTGACTTGTCAGAGGTTCTTCTTCAGCCTTACACCAGCCTACAGCGGTAGCTTCTACTTCACCAAACTTTGTTCTGAAACAAAACAAATAAAACACATCTTCAGGGTCAAGCATATGTATCAAATCATGATCACACAATTAAACCTTCTTCTTTGGTCAGTACTATTGAAGATTTGTTAATTGTTTCTTGTTCACAAAAGCACTAATCAAAAAATTGCTCCAGGGGCTTGCAACGCAGTACAATATATTACCTTACTGGGAGAATGCAAGTTTCCAGTACAAAGGACTTAACATTTCTTACATACTGCTTGACTAAAATCTTTACAAACATTGACTATATTCTATACAAGAAACACTTAACAAGGGTAAAAGGAGAAACAGAATCCGTTAGTCGCCTCTTACGACATGCTGGGGGGCATCGGGTAAATTCTTCCCCCTAACCCGCGGGGGGTTGTACAAGATAATGAAATAGAGTGAATTTTGAAGTGCATTCATAATTAAAGCCCAATCATGTGGTTTAACCTACCTAGTCTTGAAAAGCCTGTCCGAGGAAACAGATCAAGCACCCTTCCGCAGACCTTCCTGACGGAAGAGTCTTGGTTGTAACCGCTCACTTTCTAAAGTAGTCCATAAGCAGTTCCATGTGCCTATGTTATCACTGTAACCAGCTCCTTTGTGTACCTGTGATCTGGATGAGCTGCAACACATAAAACTTTCATATGAACACTATGTCAAGTATACCAGTTAGCATCCATCAAACACTGACTGACTGAGGAGCATCACAAGATCTGTTCTAAGGAGGTAACAACTATTGTCACAAAGTGTTTATGATACAGCTGCAGGCACATGGCACTGAGTGGTCAATTGGTGAGGGGGGGGGGGGGGGCAGAAGTTCTGCTCAGTCTTGTCTGCTGATACTACACTTTGTGGTGGTGTAAGGCAGGGAATCACACCCCAACCACTGGCCCCGCCCACCTGGTGTCGAGTGCCTGTGGATACATCAGTCCCAGTCATGGCTGGCCCCCGGTTGACAACTGCCATGTACGTCATGTACGGGTACATTTACTTTGCAGTACAGATTAGTTTTCAATAGCAATGACATCATGGACGCACACCTGCCCAACGCAGACAAGGACAGCAAAATCAGGGACCAAACGTGATAAAGAGTAACTAATCGTCACAAACATCAAAATGCTTTGCATTTCTTGACCAGATAACAATCATTTCTGGGCAATTGAAGATTATTATTCCACCTACAGGCTATCACCCCCATGGCTGTTACTTGTAACACATTTCATTTCTTAAAATATGTTTTGTAAAGTAATACTGTAGTTAATAGATTTCTCTGAAAGGCACATTCCTTCTCATGAAAACAATTTGGCTCACCGTCTAAGATCTGGTCAGGCTTTAAAATGGGATAAGACATGATCTCTTAACTTGTTCACATACCCACAATGAACGGTCTGGTTGCTCTCTGCGCCAAGTGCGATTGTGTTATGAATAAATGCTGTAAAAGCTACAACTGTACTAGCTCATTTAAAAAAAAAATCACAAAATGTCATTTCACCACAGCAAGCAAACAGTGTGTTTATTTCTGGTATAGAACAGACACACACACACACACATACACCAAAGCAACACAAAAGCCCAAAACATGCCTACCATCTAAATGAGGAATCCAGTTCCAACTGTCTTCTGCCAATATAACACTGCCAGAGACACCATGGTGTAGAAAGTCAGTTTAAAGAGAGACTACCTGAAAGAAAAATGATACAATAATAATAAAACACCCAGTGCAATAGACATACTTGCTCGTTAAAGGCTTACTTTACCATGTAAAAACATTTTGCTTCACAGTCTCAGATCTTGTCAGGCTTTTACTTGGGATAAGATCATCCCTCTACTTGGACGAATAGCAACATAGATCAGCTTGAATGCTCTCTGTGCAGAGTGGTTTTTGTTTGTTTGTTAAAGAATTAGTTTTGTTAACAACACTGGTACCTTTTTGTGAAAATATTTCATCACACATTTTAACTCACCACAGCAAGCAGTCACTGAATATATAATTTTTTGTATGTGGCCAAGATGAGGGATTCCATGTTAAAGCATAGCCACATTATACTGTAGTGACAAGGCAAGTGGGCCTTTAAATTGTAAACTGATATATTGTGCATTTTGACTTCTTCATAAATTATAACCCTGATGCAGGCAGTCATCAGTACATGTAGTGGTTTAGTCCCTTGAATGAGAAAAGAATGACTTTGCAAGAAAGAAACTTGGAGTCAAAGTCAAAATACCCTTTAAATTAAAAACTATAGATTCCACAGGGTTTGAAGTTAGAAAGCTCTGAAAATAACTCTGCTATTTGAAATTGACTAATAGTATTAACTTATACCGCCATACATGATACACATGTACAGACAAATGAACTAAGGCTTGTGAAGATCCATAATCCTGCTACACAAAGACACAATCATTCAGAGGTTGAAATTGCCAGGGTCATTTTCCATCCCCATGTAGCCTGGATTTAATTACTGGCATGTTTTTCAGTTAAAGAGATGTGTCACTCAGAATGACAGGAGATGGTTCACTCAATGCAGAGCATAATATAACATTGATTTCTTCATGCCATCTGATTTGCAGTTGAATTCACAGGGCGAGAAAAATTCTAGACTGTCCTCAACATTCTATGCTGACTGTAAATTGTAATTATATAATACATCCACCCTAGCTAACTGGTACACTAATCACTTGCTCTGGCTTACTTCTTTTTCCAACATAATAAATCTGTTATTTGTACTTTAGCCTTTTGTGGTAAAATATTCTCATTACCACCAGTTGCACTCACAAGCTATTGCACTAGTGTATTTTGGAAATGATCAAAGGACTTACTTGTGTTCTACAACAGCACCATGTCAGTGTTGCGGGAAGAATGAGGCAGGGCTTGGTAATAACTGAGACCTGCAAGTAAACAGAACATATTTAGAATCCCAGCATGTGTTATAATTTGTGTATATTTATATTATAAGGTCTTACATTGCAATAACAAACACACACACACACATGCACACACTCATTCAATGTGCTCTATGTGCTAAGAATAAGAGTGATTGTTTAATGAATTAACGCTGAAGAAGCTACTAGTTGCTTAAACACATTCATAGCAAAATGTCACTTGATCATATCACCACATCAAGCACACTGTATCTTCATTTCTGGTTGTATACATTGTATGCAAGTGGAGGGATGATCTTATTCCATGTAAAATCCTAGCTCAGCTGATCTCTCTCAACTTGGATTCATACCAAAAATCAGGAGCCTGGGTGTTTCTGTTCAGTGGGCATTTCCCTATTTGTTTTATTTGAATGCATTTCTTAAAAGGTAAAAAGAACACTTCCTCTGCATAGCCGTCAGGATGTTGGTTCCACCTTTAGGAATGTGTCTTAGTGGACGGACAATCTTATTCCATGTACATGTTCCATTCCTTCGTGCATTATGTGATTCTACTGTATTTTAGTCATAAACAATGACCTTCATTCTAATAAGAAGAGACTATTACCTTTCACCTCGGACGTGTCAACTCATATTTTGCCGCTGAGTCGGTGGACAGTTGCTGGAAACCGAGTCCGTCGTCACACTTCGGGCTTTGGCAACTAAGTTCACTTTGCGGGTCTTTCCCCTTGTAACACCATACTTGTTCGATCACAGTTTCTTTGTTCATCGGCCGAAGCAGGCCCCTCCTTCGCTCCCGTCTCGGCCACAGTTTCCTCAGTGCAGTCGCTGAGTCGGGCATGAGAGCCCGCCCTTGAACGCACTCTCCCCTGTACCGCATAGTTTTAAACCTCCCCACCTTTTTAATCTCCCTGTTTGCCGGAGCTAACCACTATCGGTAACAGTGACTCAACCGCAGGACTCTGAGACGTTCGCAAGAACCCAGTCCTCTTCGGAAGAAGATGATGATCAAAGATGCATTGCCGACGCCGGCCATGTTGAATTAGTGAAAACCGAAACGTGGAAGCGAAACTAACTTATCTTCGGGAATCAATTAGGAAAACTATATGTGTAGTAGGTAGAAAAATGGCATTTAATGAGACAGATAAAACTCGGATCAAATGAGAAAGAAAGAACTATCCAAACTTGCAAGCACAGCCGCGGTAGTCCTAAGTACGTACTGAAGTTCCCGATCCATGTTTTAGTCTAACCAGCGCTGTCTCTAGTCTATAGATGCGCAACAGGATAAGAGATACCCTGAGGTTATAAGTGATACTCCCACATACGTTGCACAAGCATAGTTTAACGTTACCTTATGTACGGTCCAACCGGTGTGCAATGGGTGCTCTCTCTCTCTCTCTCTCTCTCTCTCTCTCTCTCTCTCTCTCTCTCTCTCTCTCCACTTCCGTCTATCTGCTCCTTCTCTCACCATTTGTCACTCTGTGCGAACACAAGTTCAGATGACACCTAGCAACAACTTCATACCACCCAACCGAACATGTCCACAACCCACACTTGGGCATAATGTCGCAGACGAAGGACCCATTACGATAACCTCATAGCAATCCACAGACCCAATAACACGCTTTAGGATTCGCTTTTCTGCAAGGCACAGAACAGTTACTACAAGGAAACCTCTGTTTAAGACCGCCAAAACCTTTTGTTTTTAAACAGGTCTTATAATTGAGTGAGTCTTAAATGAAGATAAGTGTACATACTTTCAGAAGAACAAATCTTCACAAACAAGAACTTAAAACAAAAGGGTCTTAACCCAGACGGAGTCTCAAAACAGAGGGGGTCTTGCAACTAAATGGGTCTTTTAAAGGCACAGTGCAGCTCACAGCCTTCGTTTTGCGGTTTTTTGCAGCTGAGTGCATTTACAGTTCAAAAATCCTCCTATGGTAGTAAAACAAACCCAAAACTACCCAACGACGACATCTGTGAAGCTCGACAGTTTCTTGTTCACGCGAGTG
>NC_090261.1:45109766-45114766 GCF_037325665.1 Littorina saxatilis
TTTGCTTTGTTTATGGTCAGCAAAAACGTCGTGCGAATGTTTCTACCCGTGATTGCCCTAAATGGATGGATGGATGGATGGGTAAGATTTACAGTCCAGTGAGGTTACCCTCATGGAAATTCGGGCTGCTTTCTCCCCGGGGAAAGCGAGCTGCCATACATACGGCGCTACCCATATTTTTTTTTTTTTCCTGCATGCGTGTATTCATGTTTCCTGAGACTTAATGCCATGTGAGATGGAATTTTTTTTAAACTTCATTCCAAGTCCCACGGGTATTTGATGGACATTTTTTATCTATGCCTATACAATTTTGCCAGGAAAGACCCTTTTGTCAATCGTGGGATCTTTAACGTGCACACCCCAATGTAGTGTACACGAAGGGACCTCGGTTTTTCATCTCATCCGAAAGACTAGCACTTGAACCCACCACCTAGGTTTGGAAAGGGGGGAGAAAATTGCGGCCTGACCCAGGCCTGAACACGCAACCTCTCGCTTCCGAGCGCAAGTGCGTTACCACTCGGCCACCCAGTCCCAATCAAAGGTTAGCGACAAGCACGCACCTTGGCGGCTCCCAAAGAAACCATTAGGTTAAGGTAGCAGGATCAGCTGAAATTTGGGTATTTTTGTTCCAATTTTGTGTTTTCAGTTTGGTTTGGTTGTTTGAGTTAGAATTTGGCCCAAATCATCAACACATACCTAATTTTCAGGAAACAAATTGTAATGTTGCCTATCTTTACTGGTTTTCTCACAAAAATAAATTAAATGAAAAATGTCGAAAATCATTTTACGGAATTGCGATATTCTTACTAAATTGTTTTTAGGTCCTATCTGCCTCAGTTTTTAAGCTACATCCTTCATACTTTGACACAACCTTGTTTACACTATTCTAAAGCTTTTGTCATATCAGATTTTGAATTTTTTTTGTGGTTTTGCTTTACTGGATCTTTAATTATATTTGCGAAATTATTTATATTCATGAAAATCAAATCATCAAATATTTAACAGTATCAGACTTACCAACAATTTGGTATGACAAAAGCTAGATATACATGTTCTCTTTGATTGGACCAAGTTTCATGCATATTCTTTGAAAATTAGAGAAACAGTGACACAAAAACCACAAAAAAACGTGAAATCTTGACAAACGGAACACAGTTGAATACATTGACCAGTCGACATGCTGAACTCAGTTCACGCAGAAACACACTCCAATAAAACACTTCAGTGATCCATGTGCTTAGGGCGCAGCCATTTTGAAACCGTAGTTACTTCCCTTTAGAGTTTTGTTTAATAAGACACTGGTTGGTTTAAAGAATGTTTATTCATATTTACATGTTCAGGAAATGTACATCGAAATAGGGTGAAAACAACAAGCCTACGGCTTATGGTGGTGTCTTCAAACACATTTACAATAAGAACATGGCAGACAAGCCCTTACACAGTAAATAAAAACAATCCGTAAATTTTACTCAAAATATTTACCAAATTTAGGAAAGAAAAGAAAAGACGAAAAGAAGGTGAGAAAACACCAAAGAAAATAAAGTAAACACACATACACATCTAACCAGAAGAATGCGTAAAGGATAATAATCGGTGATTAAACAAATCAAGAACAAATATTTGGGGACAAGTATTCAGACCGGGGGAGGGGAGGCTTAAGGGGGGGGGGGGGGGAGGTGGAGTAGAGAAAGAGAGAGAAAGAGAGAGAGGGAGAGAGAAGGGGTGGGGGAGAGAGAGAAAGAGATATAGGGAGATAACAGAGAGAGAGAGAGAGAGAGAGAGAGAGAGAGAGAGAGAGAGAGAGAGAGAGAGAGAGAGAGAGAGAGAGAGAATCTGTGTTTGTCTAATTATTTCCAAACCGGCCAGTACGTCTGATGAATTCCTGAACAGTTTTAAATATATTAATATTTTCAAAATGACTTTCGTTCACATCCCCTTCTAATAAAGTAACAATGTTAATAAAACGATTGTGAAGCGTATACATGGTATCCTGGCGATCTTGCAAATAAGTTGGGCATTCAAAATAATAGTGGTCAACTGTTTCTGCACCAGTGCCGCATTCACATTCACTATCGTTACTTAAATGACGGATAACTAAATGATGTTTCAAATCACTAATCGTTAACCTCAGCTTACAATGTAAAATTTCTAGGTCTCGAGTCTCTCCGTAAAAGTGTGCTGGGGGAAAAACGTTTTAAATAACTCAGTGAGTCACTTTGTTGGACATATTCTGGTAAGACACTGGTTGTGCAGGGAGGTAATATAATATGACGAATAATATGGCCACCATGTTGTTTTTTGGACCAGATTTCATGCACTCTTGGTCTCTTAGATTGCAAATTACCAAAAGACTACATAAAATTGTGCAGAAATATTTAGGGTATAGCTGCAGAAAAGATGTTTCTTAATGAAAAGTGTAATCACAATATTGAGCTTAAAAACCCGATTTTTGATCAAAATTCAGCTGATCCTGCTACCTTAAAACGAAACAAACCAAACAAAACAAGTTCAGTGCCCTGGATCAACGCACTGTGATTAGTAGGGCCTCTTGAAAACGACTACCGATGACCCCACTTGCCATTTTAAAAACTGATGAACAGAAAAATTATGGAGCCTTGTTCCTAAGGAAACCAGACTGACTGACTGACTTTAGGGTTTAACGTCCTCTGAGGTAACTGGGACCTATTTGGGACATGATTGTTTTGTACGTTGTTAGGGAAACCAGTTGCATGGCTGCGTTTATAAGTCCATCGAAGATCATTACCTCAGTGGTTAGTTCATGTGAGCACAAAACTGTGTTTATTTCTCTTTTCCCAAAACTAAGCGAGAAAGAAAACAAGCTTGCAACGGTCTCGAAAAGCAATATACTCTAAAAAGACGATAACAACAACAAAAACACCCAGCCAAGCAACCAACCAATCCAAAACAGAAATAGACAGATCTAGATGTGGAACATTTCAGCAAGTGTAGGGGAACGTGTACGGCTAACGTCATCAAATCTAGTTTTTACGTCAAGCGTTTGCCAAGATCTACACGTTTTGGTGGAACAAAACAACGTATGATTTGGAACACTGGAGAAAAAAAGTGAGTTACGGGTGACGTAATATCTACACGTACGCGTACAGGTCTTTGCTACACGTTCGCTCATCTGGAGCACTGTATTATCTTAAATGCTCGCTACTCACCCTCGGTGCCAGTGAGAGAGAAGTGATGTCCCAGCTGTCTGTGCTGGGCAGCAATGGCGTCGGCGCCGGGTTGGATGGAGTAGTCCCGGAAGAAGTAGGGCTGGGGGACGATGGGACGGCGACTCGGAACCGTCTTTGGGCGCCCGCCTCGGTCAGACTTGCTACCTGCCCTGGCCGTAAAGTCCGCCAAGATCTCGGCCTGTTTGGGGTTTCGGTAGCTCCTGTTGAGAGTGGGAGACAAACAAAATAAATAAATGGGTAAATACATTTCTTTCTTTCTTTCTTTATTTGGTGTTTAACGTCGTTTTCAACCACGAAGGGTTATATCGCGACGGGGAAAGGGGGAAGATGGGATAGAGCCACTTGTCAATTGTTTCTTGTTCACAAAAGCACTAATCAAAAATTTGCTCCAGGGGCTTGCAACGTAGTACAATATATTACCTTACTGGGAGAATGCAAGTTTCCAGTACAAAGGACTTAACATTTCTTACATACTGCTTGACTAAAATCTTTACAAAAATTGACTATATTCTATACAAGAAACATTTAACAAGGGTAAAAGGAGAAACAGAATCCGTTAGTCGCCTCTTACGACATGCTGGGGAGCATCGGGTAAATTCTTCCCCCTAACCCGCGGGGGGAGGGTAAATACATAGATAGATAGATAGATCAGTAGGGGAAGGGCTCCTAATATGGACCGGCTCCTAATATGGACCGGCTCCTAATATGGACCGGCTCTTAATATGGACCACTTCCTGTTCTGACAAACTAACGGCGCTAGAGCGCTCAGAAAAGTTTTATTCGCTGTATTCACCCTCTCTGGATAACTTGCACATGTCAAAATAGTTGCAGAAACACAACTCTCAAAACCGTTAGGCTTTTTATCTTTTTTTCACTTTTGGCAGCGTTCACTCTAAATTTGCCGCCTAAAACGGACTCGTTTCTGTCCACAGGCAAAGCTTTTATCCCACACAAATTGCTATATATGACAGCTAAGACCGTATTTGTTACATTTTAGCAGTGTTGACCCCGAGTTTCTACTGCAAACAAAACATAATAGCAAAATCTCAAAGTATGTGCGAGTCACCTAATATGGACCAGCTTCAACAAATCGAAGAAAATAAAAGCTAAAGGCTATTTTCATTATTTCATTAAGAAACTTGCTGAAAATAACCTATAACTAGCCCTCGAGATTTAAAAAAAAATATAACAAATAGTCTTCTTTTCGTGGAAGTGAATAATTTCACTTATTTTCACTCTGTTTTTGATAAGCTTCGTTAGTTTCCTGGTGTGCTTCAAATAATGCTCTCATCAACCCGAAACAGATAAATCTAAAGCATATTTTAATTAGTCTGACTTGTACACTAAGTTGTATGATGTTATTTTGAAGTATAGGGAGATTTTTACAGTAATTCGTGAAGGACGCTTAACTGGTCCATATTTGACGCCGAGGCTCCTAATATGGACCATTTGTGATTTTTTCTGTATTTAATTTTTGCTGAATGTCTATCAAAGCTATTTCACTCTAATTAGGCCTAACGGTTAACCTAAGAGAGAAGAACTACCAAACACAAAATGAAACTTATTCGCAAGAAAACAAGCTAGTTATCAGCATGAAACAAAAAGTTGTCCATATTAGGAGCCCTTCCCCTACATAAATACTTTTCAAAAAAAACTAAAACTAAAATGTCGTTTGATGTGAATTGTCTCTGAAAAATATGTATCAGAGCAATAACAGCACAGAAAGAAGGAAAGAAAGAAAGAACGAAAGAAATGAATAAAAACAAAATTAATTTAAAAACTCAACTAAACGTC